>NC_060069.1:84334624-84648374 GCF_922984935.1 Meles meles | reverse complement strand
TCACAATTGTCCCTTTGGCCATAGATCACTATCTCACACACACTCCTCATCTTCACTATGGCAAAGGCTCTAGTCCTTGTCCATGCACTAATGTCCACCATTCTGGCCACCCCAGATATGTCTTGGGATCTACTCAGTCCCAGTTTACTTCAGAGCTCTAAAGGGCTGGGGAAATCTTGGATGAGTGACCCAGAAGAAAGGAAGACCCAAACTATTAACTTACAGTCACAAGAGTGAAGTTTAATGGAATCAAAGTGTGGGTCTCAGGATTAAGGCTGAGAGACAGCTATTTGTTAATATTTATTTATTTATTTATTTATTTATTTAAATTTTAATGGGCATTCTCAAACATAGCAGAAACAGAAAGAATAGTAGAATAACCCCCTAAATGCCCACCACTCAGTTTCAAAACTCAAATTTTGCCAATTTTATTGCATCTACTCCTCACTCTCTTTCTTTGTTGGTTTTAGATTATTTGAATGCAAATCCCACACATCATGTCATTCTATCCTCATATGTCAGTATGTACCTTTAACTGATAGGGTTTATGGTAAGTAGAATTTCAAGGTGGTCCCTCTAGATTATCGGGCCCTTATGTATACACATCTTCTCTCAGTTATTCAAACACTAACATAAGCATTGCTGTGAAGAATTGTGCAAAAGTAACTAAGATCATAAATCAGGTGAATTTAGAATAGGAAGATTTTTTTTTCAGGTGGGCCTGGCCTAATCACATGAGTCTAGGTCTAGAGATCAGAGACAGGGGAAGTCAGAAATTCATCCCATGAGAGGATCTAGACATTCAAGATAGTCTCCATTAATGTTAATGATAGAGGGGTCCAGGCAGCAAAAATGTATAGTCTTTAAGAGCAGAGAGCAGCCTCTGATCAGTAGCAAGTAAAAAAATGGGGACTTCAGTCCTAAAACCCCAGGGAATGAATTTTGTCTGCAACCTCTATGAGCTTGGGTTCTATGCTTCAGAGGGAAGAGTAACCCAGAATGTCCCTTAGTGTCCACAGTTTGAGACCATGATCAGAGAGAATCCAGCCATGCTGTGCGAGACTCCTGATCCTCAAAAGCTGTGAGATTATTATTTTAAGCTGCTAGGTTTGTGGTAATTTGTTATATAGCCATGGAAAACTAATATTTTTTTGCCTAAATATAATCACCATACTATTATCACACCTAACAATCACTGCTTACTATGCATGATGTGTGAAAGAACTTAAAAGAGCAGGTAATCTTGCCATGTTATGTAAGTAGGATTTTATGAATCCTTTGGAAAAGTTAACAACAGAGTATAATCTTATTACTATGGGGGAATTCAGACAAACTAAGATACAAATAAACTTTTGGGTCATATTCCAATAAAACTCAATGTCTATATTTCTGAAATTAATCAGTTAAAGAGTTGTAATGAAATGACTGTGGAAACCAAGTTACTTAGAACATGTTAAATCATGTCATACTTAACCTCCCCTCTTTGATGAGTCTCTGCAATTTTCAATAATTCCAATGACTCATTTCTCTGAAAGTTTTTTTGAGTGTGTGTCATTTATATTACCTCGGAGTTACTTCTCCTGAAGGTTTTTCCCCTTTCTAGTCTCTTTTGCAATATCCCCAACACTTGACTCAACCTTGTGCTTCAAGGTTTGGTTTTTAAAGAGCAATATAAAGCTGTACAAAGAAGAAAATACCTGACAGAAAGATACCCAGAGATTAATAGTTTTTTGTTCTGGGGGGCGCCTGGGTGGCTCAGTGGATTAAGCCGCTGCCTTTGGCTCAGGTCATGATCTCAGGGTCCTGGGATCGAGCCCCACATCGGGCTCTCTGCTCCGTGGGGAGCCTGCTTCCTCCTCTCTCTCTCTGCCTGCATCTCTGCTTACTTGTGATCTCTCTCTCTGTCAAATAAATAAAATAAAATCTTTTAAAAAAAAAATAGTTTTTTGTTCTGGTAGTGGGTACACAGGTGTTCATCATATTATTTTCTGAACTTGCCTTTGTTTAGAATTTTGTCTCCAAGTTAAAAAGAAATCTTTCACTTTCTAAATGGTACTACTTCTGCTTCTGATACAAATTCTTTTGTGAATTTTGACCTCTTGCTCTTTCTCAGTGCGATATTCCCTGGATATTTCTCTGAGATTTTGACAACACATTTCCCTGAAAACTTCATTTGCCCAACTAACTTCCTGAAGTATTACAACTCCTTCTTTAAAGACTTCCTCCAGATCTTATCTCATTTTAGAAGTCTTCCCAGGTTTGAGGGAGAAAATTTATTGATGTATCTCATTCACCTTCAGTGTAAGAACCACAAATACTTAATTCCTGCAGTCACATAATTACATAATCAGACAAACTGATTCCCAAGATCTTCTCCTGCAAGTTGAGGCCTATCCTGATTTGTAAGAAATAGTCCATGTGTGTGCTGATGACAACGGAAGCTCTGGCAGTTGAAATGGCTTTGAATGTAATGAAAAACAGCCACACGAGCATGGCTGGTTGTTAAATGATTTCAATCAGTGGTTCTCAATGTGTGGGATATACTTCTTTTTTTTTTTTTTTAAGATTTTTATTTATTTATTTGACAGACAGAGATCACAGGTAGGCAGAGAGGCAGCCAGAGAGAGAGGAAGGGAAGCAGGCTCCCTGCTGAGCAGAGAGCCCTATGCGGGGCTCGATGCCAGGACCCCGGGATCATGACCTGAGCCGAAGGCAGAGGCTTTAATCCACTGAGCCACCCAGGCGACCCTGGGATATACTTCTTATGAAAGGTTTCCAAATCATACATGCACAGGTATTTCAGTAGCCTGGATATATATGTTCTGTAGGAATACATGCTACTACTTTGCAAATATATGTAGGTGATAATGTGAATAAGAAGTATTATTAAATTGATAGTAACTTTGTCATTATGTATTTTCCTAGTCTGTGAATAATAAAAGTAGAAAAGTGGTTATATAGGATTCTGCTATATTTCTATGTTATCCATTTTTGAAAAAATACACATATATATATATGGATCTGGAAGAATGTACATAAATATTGAATTGTAATAATCCCCGATTGATTGAAACAAAGAGTGATCTATATTGTCCTTCTTGTACATTTATGATAATCACAGATTGCTTCTATAAATCCCATCCACCAAAAAACCCCATTTATGTATGTATTATGTAAGTATGCAAATATATTATCTGTATGTGTGTCTATATATGTGTATATCTCAAAAAAAATTTCAGGAAACAAAAGTGTAGCATACCCTGACACTCAGAAAACTTTGCAAACCACTGATTTAGTTGAGAACACAGAATAAGAGATTTGAGCTTTGATATTTTTGTGAATTTTCAGTCACTGTGAAACATAAGTGACTTCATTTGAAACCTTCTAAAAGCTGTGGAACTGCTGGTAAAATTGGCTTTTAGGAAGAACGGAATGTATTAACGCTCATGCAAATGTTTTACAACAAAATAGCACATTGTAAAGCTTCTCAGTAATGATTACCAAGGGCTCAGTTGTTAGTGGCCAAATGGATATCCATACTTGCCATCAACAGTTGGAACTGGTCTTCAAAAGTCAAAAATAGTTAAATCTGTTGACAAAGACAGCTGCCTTCCAAGAACAGATAAATTAAATTCCCCCTAAGAAATACCTTTTCTCTTTTTGATGCTTCCAGTCCCAAAAACTGTGAATCCCCATAACTTTCTTTAAATATGCATCTCATCATTGCTCCAAACAAACAAAAAGCAAATAAATGAAGTGAATGTATAATTTTATGAGAGCTTCCAACACTACACAACACCATTGTTCCCTAGAAGTCTTGTTCTAAAAGCAGTCACATCTAACTCACAGGGACAACGGTTTGCTGTTGCTATCACCTATAGCTGTTATAGTATATTTTCTAGGTTTGGGTGTGGCTCGTCTGTAGCAAATTTCCCCTGGGGAGCTTTTTCCTGACCTGACCCCCATTTGGAAACTTGCTCCTCTGTTGTAGCGGTTGTGAACCATGGAAGGAGAACATATCCTTTCTTTGTTTCACTGCAGAAATAATAAACATAGCCCTCACCCAGGTGGCTGAAACAAAATGTTTCACTAACCTTATAAAATGACTGTGTTCAGGAATTTAAAACATTCTTACAGAAAAAGGGTGTTATAAAAATTTTTCTGTTAACATGATTCATTTGTTAGGACATGAAGACTCTTAGAATTGATATAATCATTTGATTAAAATTGCAGTGAATGTTTGAGGAATGAAAAGTGTATCTTTAAATAATTTTACATTGATAAAAAATAGAAAATTGAACGTTGATCAGAAAAAATAATCAAGAAGTTATTCAAATATGTTAATTCGATTAAAAATTAAACTTTTTGAAATGTCCCATTTTATTTTATATGAGTTATCCAAGAAGAATTGAAAGACTGTGCTTTGTATTTTAAAATTTGTTAGTTCCATTAAAAAAACATAGTTTTAAAAAACCTACTATGGGCAAGAAACTGGGAGGGAACAAGAACAAAGTGAAGCATATTTTCCCCCTTTGGGGCTGACGGTATATGGTATATTTTCTTGACTCTAAGATTTCTTGTTGTTTCTCTGAATAGGTCTTGAATTGGGATTGGTCTTTTAGTTAATGCATACATTAGAAAAAAGTTTTTAATTGTTTCTGTATCTGACATCTGATTTCATCATTCCACTATACCTGAAATCATCTAAAAGCAGGACTCAGAAATTGGCACACTACTTAATGCCATGGGAATGTTCCAGATCTCATTAGGGACAAAAGAATGCATAGGCAAGGTCTTGAGAGACTCCTGCTCAACAACAGATTATTTTTCTGGCTGCCTTTTCAAAATGGATAAGTGTTTCTGTCCCTAGAGAGTCTGACATGTGTCCTTACAACTCTGTGCAAGAGGATTATAGAGAAAGGCATCATTAATTTGACTGGGAAATCAGGAAAGCTTTAAGGATGCTAAAACTGCCAGCTTATTTTTATTGAAACATTGTTTAGCTTACATCATTTCCTGGTTCGAAAATATTAAATAGTTCCCTATTCTAAGGTCCTAGAATTTGACTATAGGATCACTTTCAACTGGACTCCTGTCAACTCCTGTACTTTAGGATCGCGTCTAGGGCTGTATTATTTGATGCTGTTGAGCACTTGAAATGTGGCTAATGTGACAGAGGACTGATTTTTTATTTATTTTTTTAGAATTAAAAAAATTTTTTTTTAATTTTATTTATTTATTTGACAGACTGAGATCACAAGTAGACAGAGAGGCAGGGAGAGAGAGAGCAGGAAGCAGGCACCCTGCTGAGCAAAAAGCCCAATGTGATGCAGAGCTCAATCCCAGGACCCTGGGATCATGACCTGAGCCGAAGGCAGAAGCTTTAACCCACTGAGCCACCCAGGCGCCCCAGTACTGATTTTTAAATTGTATTTCATTTTAGTTATGTTTAAATTTAAAAATTAAGCAGGGTGCAATTTTCTGAAATGATTACATATTGAAATAGTAATATTTCTACATATTGAGTTAAATAAAACACTTTATTAAAACTCATTTCACCTGTTTCTCTTTAATGTACTAAAAAATTTTTAATGATAGATGTGGCTTGCATTGTATTTCCATTGGACAGTGCTGTTCCAGGGACAATGAAAAGCTTGCTTTTTTTGATATTGATATTTATACTTCAAATAAAACTTGTCTTTTCCTCCATAGTTTTCTTCCTGATGTAAAAGACTTTGATGGTTGTGACAGAAATCTAAGAATTTTTGATTCAGTAAATGAAAGAACAAAGATAAGTGTTCAGGCATAGTTGGAGTCAGGAACTCTGATTATATCATCAGAACTTGGTCTTACATCCATCCAATCCAAGAAAAGCAGAGCTTAAAATTTCCAGAAATAGGTCTCAGTGGCTGGCTTGAATCACCTACTCGTCTTTAAACCAATCCCTGTGGCAAAGGAAAAGGATTAAACTCATTTGCCAAGACGTTGGTCATGTGCCTACACCAAGTTAGAATGTGAGGGTAATCAGTGTCTCCCCTTACATGGGCTGATACTGAGGATGGGCTTGTTTCTCCCAGAAAAAATCATGAAATGATTTTATTACCAAAAGAAAGAGAATCAGTAAAGAATAAGAAAAAGTGTAGATACCCCAAAGCCCTGATTGCTCATGTTAAAAGTTTTTTGTTGTTTTTGTTTTTTTGTTTTTTGCTTCTTCAGTGGTCATATTTCATGGTCCGTTCCTTACCATGCCCGTCATCATCTTCTGATGCCTCCTCTCTGGCTTATTTTAATGTGTTCCTCAATGATCCCCTCTTCTAACCCCACCCCCACCCCCGACTTATCCCTCCCAAATAGCATACTTCAGGCAGTTCTCTCTCTCTGACTTCTGTTTCTTTTCCTATTCCCTTCTTCCCCCTACCCCCACCCCTGCAAACTCAGCCCTGCTGAATACCCTCGAAGTCCTCCTTATCCTTCAAGTCTCAGTCCGTCTCTTGCTCTGAACTGCGATCCTGGATTCCCCCAGCCTAGTACATCTTCCATAATTTTCCATCTTTGTGTTTCCTCTGAAATTGTGTACCTTCTAGTATGTCACTTTCAAAGTAATGTGTGTAATTTGACTGCATGCCGGGACTAAGGTAGGTTAAGTTTTGCCTGAAATAGTGCATTAAGTGAGAGGATTATCGACAGGTCTTGAAATGATTAGGAGTCAACCAGGTATGGTAAAGCACCTGTAGGTTTGCAGTGGTAGAAAGCTGTTGTCACACTTAGACCTGAAAGGCAAGGAAGAACCGTGTTACTGGAACTTGATCAGAGGTCTAGTTGAGGAAGAGAAGCACCCAGAGAGGAGCCATGGCTATAGAGAGAGCAATATAGCTGCTTCCCAAACTGTGGCCTCACAGGATGATGGGGATACAAAAACATACTCCAGATTCTCTTTCCTTCTCATGCTTACGCATCCATTGGCTAATGGTAACCAGGAAGAAGAGAGCAAAGGACCCTGTGTAGAGATCAGCCTCCAGGCAAAAAAAGCAGGATAGAAAAGGGCAAGAACAACAGAATAACCTACAAAGTCCAATTATTCTTTTTTGCATTCCCAGTCCCTAGTACACCTCCTTACATAGAGCAGATGATAAATATTCAGTGGATGAATGAGTAAATGACCCTCCACAAATCTCCCATAGTCCTGGTTCCTTTAATTCATTTTTTCTTAACAAACACAATAAATATAATATAAATGTAAAACTAGTGATTTAATTTGTAAACCTTTGTAATGTTTTCAAATAAATAAATTTACAACTTAGAAGAAATGTTTTTGTCCAATTGTGGTTTTCAAATAAGATCCGGAATTATCAGCATCATACTTATCAGGAAACTTAATGTGCTTGGTCCTTTACCTATAATAGCCAATTAATCCTCATGGCACCCCGGTGAAGTTGGTATTCTCAATCTCTTTTACAGACAAAGAACCTGAAGGTCAAAGGTATTTAAGAATGAGCAGACAGGGCTTTCCTCTTCAATTCTCTAGCTGTGCAAAACAAAACAAGACTATTACATGAATGCTTAAATATTAAAGCCATTTCTTTAATAAATTAAAAATAAAATCAGTGTATCAGAAGTACTTCTCTCACCACTGAGCTCTGCAGATAGCAATTGAAATGTTGCTACTTCAGTAGTTTTAAAGTGGCCATGAAATATGTCTTGGGAAAGAATGGTGGCTAAAACCATGAATATATTTATTTTATTCTAATTGAAATCTTTTTTTTTCAAGGATAAATACAAAGATTTTTACTTACTTTTAAGTGATAAGTGCATAATAGCAAAAAAGGAAAAGAAAACAGATGAGAATCAAAATGATAAACATGAAAGAAAAAAATGAAAAATATAGAAGCTATGTAATATTTTTCCAGTCTACATGATTTTTGAAATTTCTTTGGAAGGGTATTTTGAAAGGTCCAAATACAAGACATGACAGTGACTATGTTACTGTCTTTCCTTCTCAAAATTTCCTTTCTAGTGCCCAGTGTTTACTTAACAGAAAATATTTTCTTGTATCAGATGTTATTCTTAAATTACTTTAATGCAAACTATAAAACCCTTGTACATATTTAAATATATCTTCCAAATATATACTGTTTCACATATAGAAATTAACATTATATTGGCTAACTGCTAATGCTTGCAATAATCAGTTTATTCCTAATGCTATTGATAACCCAGTAGCACCACTAATGTCTAAATTGCAGTCTCAAAAATCCCGGTCCCACTAAAAGGAATCGAGGCCCTTTAGAGAAAGGGCTAAGTTTAGGAAATTTACAAAATGAGCCTGGGACATCTTACTGTGCCAAAATGCAAGGATATCATCAAAGAATATTGGGATCATCTCAAAAAGCTACAGTATTTAATAACTGGAGCATTAAAAAAGAACAAGGATTACAATACACAAAAACAGAAGGTAACTTTAACTCTGCAAATCAATAAAAAGTTGACAATTATCCAAACAACAAATGTCTGGAATGAATGAACAGGCAATTTACAAAACAGGAAATACAAAAGGGGATACAAACATTAAAATATGTTCAATCTCCAAAGTAATCAGGGAAACACAAGTTAAAAATATTAAGACACCAATTTTTTGCCCATCAGATTGGCAAATCTTTAAAAGTTTGATTATATTAAGTAGTGGCAATAGAGTGGAAAAACAGGAAACATTGGAAGTTCAAACTGGTCAAGTTTTTGGTTTTGTTTTTGTTTTTCTGACTGGGCAATTTAGCAGTAACAGTTTTCATTTTAAACGTATATACCCTGTGGTCCAACGATTCTCCTTTCCTATACTTAACCTCTTGTACATACTTTTAAGGAGGCATCTACAATGCTATTGACTGACTACGCTATTTTTAATTGTGAAGAAATTACACAAACTTCATCAATGGGGGGATTAGATGTGTATGAGTCAGTTCAAAAGAATAACTTGGGAATATCTTCAAGCTATACTGATAAGTTAAAAAAAAGTCATAGTGGAAAAATATACTGTGATGTTATATATATTTAAAGACCCACAAAATTATTTCATTCTATATGTCATATATATGTATATACACACATATATGTATATATATGTATATATACATATACATACATACATACATATATATATGAAGAATCATGCTAGAGGGAAACAGGATGAACTTTTGCCTGTATTTTTATACTATAAACACAACAAAGTATTCTTTATTTTATAATTTTGGGATATTAGGAAAATAATCTTCCCATAATTCTCCAAAGTGGTTTTTTAATGGCCCCCGATTACAGATGAGAAAACAGGGCTCAGAAGTACTAGCTGACTTATCCAAGGTTAAACAATAGAAGTAAAAAATGTGGTTGATCTCGGGCCCTTTATGCAGATGCTTTTCTCTAGATCACAAGTTAAAACAATCTTGAATTTTGTACTGGTCAAAATTTTCTAGAGAGATTTCTAGGCTGGAAACGGAGATGTGGGAGCAGTAAGTATTTGCCAACTGATACCATGGAAATATACTGAGGGGCTTGTGGACAAGAAGAGGAGCGGGCCCAGATCAAAATCCTGAGAAGCAGCAATGTTTAATGGATGAACACAGTTTAGGAACCCTATAAGAAAGTCAAAGAAGAGATTGCCATGCAATCAGAAGGAGAGAGTGAAGAACTCAAGCACAGAGAGCACTTCTATAAGAAGAAAGTGGTTACCAGTGGCATATGCTGTGAAGAAGTCAAGAGGGCTTTGAAGTGTCATTTGGATTTGCTAACATAGACCTTTGGTGACTTTGGCAAGAGCATCTCAGTTAATAGGAGAAGCAGAAACCAGAAGGCAGAAAGATGAAGCATGAAGACAGGAGAATTTAGTAGCATGGCAGGTCCTCAAAAATTTAAACGTAGAATCATGATATGATTCAGCAGTAAAGAATACTTAAGTCTAGCAATTTCTGTTTATTAGATATATACCCAAAAAGAATATATCCCAAAGAGTTGAAATCATAGACTCAAATATTTGTACACCCATGTTCTCAGCAGGATTATTCACAATAGCCAAAAAGTGGAAGCAAACACAAATGTCCATTGACGAATGAACAGATAAATAAGATGTGGCATATACCTATAATGAAATATTATTCAGCCTTAAAAAGGAAAAAAAAAAAAAAGATTCTCTCATATGCTGTGACCAGGGATGCACCTGAGTGAAATAAGCCAGCTACGGGGATGAATCATCTATGATTCTACTTGCATGAGGTACCTAGAGAAGTCAAACTCATAGAGACAGAAAGTAGAATGTGGCTGCCAGGGACTGGGTGGGGGCCAGAGAAGAGGAATGGGAAGTTATTATTATTAATGAGTATAGAGTTTCAGTTTGGGAGGATGAAAAGATCTAAAGATGGGTGGCGATGATGATTGTATAATAGCATGCATACAATTAATGTCTCTGGACTATAAACATAAGATGAAAAAATTGTCAGTTTTATGTATGTTCTACCAAACACCCACAAACACATGTGCGTGTGCACACACACACACACACACACACATACACACAACTATGAAGACATTAAAGAAGTCAATGATGAAAACTTTTTCAAATTGGAAAGTCATAGGACAGGTCAGTCAGAGGAGAACCGTCTAAGACGGAGGGACCCTTGAGCATATTCACCAGCCTGGAAAGGATCACTGGAGAAACAGAGACACGCATCCACCATCCAGGTGAAAGGGACACACATACTGAGCTAGCACATTAAAACCATCCCTAGATCGATATTCAGCACGATGCTTCTGGTACTGAGCCTGGGTCTTTGGTAGGCAGGTGGACCTAGTGTTTTATAACAGATGTCAAATAGAGTCATATTTAGGGACACCTGGGTGACTAGGTCCATTGGTTATCTGCCTTTGGCTCAGGTCACAATCCCAAGATCCTGGGATCAAGTCTCGCACAGGGCTCCTTGCTTAGCTGGGAACCTGCTTCTCCCGCCTGCTGCTCCCCCTGCTTGTACACTCTCTCTTTCTCACTCTCTACCTAAGGAATAAATAAATGAAATCTTTAAAAAAAAAACTCACAAATACGGTCATATTTAAATTTTTTCAAAATACGTAGAATCTAAGCGATGTTAATCTGATTAATAACGTTTTCTTCAAGAATTTTCTTATAAGTATCTCAGTAAAGAATTCCAGTCCAATTTTATATTGATGATGCTCTGGTGTTCTGCTGTTGTGGCAGCTTTCTTAGTACTGTTTGTTCATTTATCTTTACTTCCTGCAAATTCACACCACATAGGAGTTTAGGTGAAAGGGGAAAATGTTTCCGTTTTTAATTATCCCCTAATTGCTCTTTATTGTCCCTTTGAAAATATGGTTAAGCAAAAAGTAGAGTGTGATACCCTGAGAGCATGATAGTTTCCAAAGTCCAGAAAATGGTTCCTGCAGTGTGTGGAGGTTTGCATAATTACTGTTATTCTTGCAATCCACCCCGCCCCCCTTCCTCCCCCAACAGCAATGGATGGGGTGGGGGGCGGCGGGGGGGTGGACTGCCACATACAAATTGCAGCTGTTCATCTGCTGTTAGTCTGCTTCTTCTATCCAGTAACCTGGGAGAAGTACATATATGAGTATTTCCTTCTCTTTGAGGTTGGCGATAGTGTTGGCTTTGATCAAAGGGGTTTTTTTGTCCTTTTTCCACCATTGTCCTTACCATCCCATAAATATTTTCAATTAGTGCTCCAACCTGGTAGAAACTTGACCGGTTATGTTCAACAGTGCAGGACCTGCACCTGTTTTTTATTCTTGTGGCTGAAGTTGAGAGAGACCGTAGCTTATGGATAAGCAAGAGTTTCAGTTTTGCAATGCTTTATCTATATGTAACAGGCAGCTATTCATGAGAAAGGAAGTTTAAGGCTTGTAGGTAAAAAACCACTACCCAGATTCCAGGAAAATGCCCGTTTACTGAAGTTTTTGTTGTTTTTTCTTTTTTCATTTTACACTATGTCTGTAGTCAGATTAGCATTTAGGTCATACTCCAAAGAGTTTAAAGTAATTAGCCTTATAAAAGCAAGTTTATTCCTCATGTATCAGCTTGACAGTTTTCGTCTGCATAGAGTGGTATTTTGTTTTTCTATGATTATCTTTCGGCCACAGAGGAGATGTTTCCTTATGTAAATGAGCATTGCATAATCAAGTATATATTTCAATAACTTAACTTTTTGAAAACTTGCTTACACCTATAAATTCGTGTATGTGTTAACTGCATATGTATAAATGCACAAATTACAGCCTGTCCCCATGATTCTAAATGCAAGGTTTGTGAAGACTTTTCCATTCTCTATAGAAATTATAAAGCAAAATGACTCTGGTGTTTCACAACTTCCTCTTTTGGTAGTGTCCTTTTGCAGAGAAAAAAAAATTGACTGAAGAGAGCTGAGTGGAGTCAGAGCCCTTGGAGATGCTGGTTATCTCAACTATTTAAGTAGCTTAACAACCAAGGGAAAAGAAGACATTGCGGTAAGAAGAAAGTGTTCACTTGCTATTTTTCACTTTATTGCTTGGATTACTGTTTGTGGAACAACAACTTAAATATTGGTTGGATTATGAAATAGATGAGATAAATCTGATAATTTTCAAGTAAGTACTCAATATTTTAAATGAAGAAGTTTAGTAAGTTTGCCGTTTCAACTTCACGTACAACCTTTTGAAAAGCTGGGCCAGTTAAAAGTTCTTATTGATCTCCAAATTATTTTAACTGAAAAGTATACAAGTTCTCTTTTTTTCATAATTTTGTACACAATTTAGTGCTGAAAGAACTTTTGCATTGATATAAGTTTGAAAACTTTTTCTTCCCCTAGCTCCAGTAAATTCCTAACATTTGTAAGTTATCCTACCTATATTTGTTTGTTCATTTTGCCTATGCCTAGTTGGACATTTTATGGAAAAAAAGATATTCTTGCATTTGATTCTATTTACTGTGAAAATACATAGTATTATTTAAGGTGTTTCGTATTTCAGTATTATTTCAGTATTTCAGTATTATTCAGTATTTTTCAGTATTATTTCAGTATTATTTCAGTATTATTTTTCATATCATCACATTGTGATGATATTGAAATACTTTTGAAAAAGCAATTTGTAACATAGATAATAGTATTTAAAAATGTAAATGAAGCAAGTAAATCAAATTTTAGAAATTTATGTTTAAGATTAATTTATAGTTTTAATGCCCAAAACTGGACAAGAACTGTAAGACCATTTGGATTCATAATTGGGGATCAAACTAAGCTGAGACTAATTTAATTAGGCAATTCTAGAGTAATCTAAATCCAGGAGAATTATTTTTTTTTGTGCCACACTAGAGTAATGTATATACATATTAACTATGTAATAGAATTATATTTATCATACAGCAATTTTAAAATCTTTTTTTAAGCAAATGAATGCTTATTTAATTTGTTTTTTTTTAATTAGAATAATCACATGATTTCTGAAAAAGAAAGTCTGCATTATTCCATAAATTAACGGGCTTCATTTTAATCAGTTTGGTTAAACAAGCCATCACATGGGGTCTATTACATTACCTAGAAAATAGGGTGTTTTTAAAAAATAATTTTCATGCAATGTACTGTGATGGGACTTGTTGTCTTTTGGTTACAGAGAGAAGGAAAACAAATTGTTAGTGTTATAAATTCAGTCAGTGAAATGTTGACTTAAGTTTGACATGCTTAACTAGATCAAAATCTTAAAATTAAGTTGGTAGTTGTGAGGAATCCATTAAAATTGTGTATGTTCATCTTTATGTATCACACACTAATTAAACACACCAGAACTTGATCATTGTTCTTTGCAACAAAACCACTTATAATGTCTTTCTCTTGGAAAAAAAAAAAAAAAAAAGAAGTATTTTTAAATGTCCAGAATTTTAAGGATGAGATATTTCGATACCATAAACTATTAAGTGTGTTGTGTTTGTCATACATAGTGTGGTATTACACTGAATAACTGATAACAACCAAGAAAAACACAGCCCAAGGTGGTTACAATCGAAACTGATCAACATACAGTAATTCAGAACAGCAAATGAAGGCCCAAGAAGTAAAGAAAATCCTATCTTGCTGGCAAAATGGATGTGTTGTGGTGGTGGTGGTGGTGGTTGTGAACTATTGAAATCTCTGAATGAACAGCCTAGTTCCAGATTAAGGAAAATAAATTTAAAATTTTTTCTGTGACAAAATCATATTTACAGAAAAAAATTAGTGCTACCTGGTTGAGTTTCCTTAGTCACACAGATTGTTAAAGGAGACGATCTTACCATTACTCGGAGGGTAACAAGATGCATTGCTTCTGCTTTTCTTGCACACAGTGTAGTAAGAAAAAAGCATTTAGACTGCACCCCTAAATCCAAATTTTTGAAGTGAAATTAGATATAATATTGCAAATAATTTATTACTGGCATATACAAATTTTAACTTTTGAACTATAGATAAATATTTTACTGTTTTGCTAAGATTACATTCATGCGACACCCTAAGGTATAAATTTTCACTGAATCTAATCTAAGTTGAAACTGGGTGCTTGCGGCATAACATCGTGAAATTTTCTTAGTAAGACATGGTTGACTATGTGGTGTGTGCGTGATCTTGCTCAGCATCTGTCCAATTGTTGAAATCCAAAGTTGATCCAACAAATCTCACGGTTTAGTGGGTGTCTGCGCCCTCCTTCACAGTGTGAACTTTCTAGAGTCGCCCATCTGTGCAGGAGAATGACCTGCTTCTAGAGGGCTCTATCCCACCTTGGCTCAGATAATAATTTCACTTTGAAACAATGATGCTATTTGTTCTTAACATAAATACCTTGACTTCCAAAAGAACTTCTGAAACATTGAAACACTTGTTTGGTTTCCCCTTCTTTCCGGCATTTTCTCATTTGCAAAAGTAGATGAGAGTTTGTTGCCCTAAAGAAAGATCGTGGTTTGGGTGCAAACTAAGAGGGATAGCATGTTTTGAATTCAGAAACAAAAATCCTCTAAATCTGGATAAGTGCCACATGTAACATATTCATATTTATTCTAGTAATAAAAATATGTGTTCAATGGGAAAATTATTGTGTTCACAAAAATATGCACTTTGGAATTACATGTGCTCTGTAAGAGAGAATATGTATCTCATTTTCATACAGGAAATAATTTCTGCAAGTATAAAGAATAAAGGCAAGTTCTTTTACATTTCTGAATATTTCCATTTAAAAGGGTACATTTTATGAAGTGTAACGTACACATCTGTACTCTAGAGAATAAAACTTTTATATCTTTATAATTTTTAAATATTTAAAATGTAAATTATTTGCTGTTTGAGAATTATTATTTCCAATACTTCCCTAACATCATTGATATTTTTATTATTTTATATGAACTAAAATTTGGCACTTAGATTTGATGTCCTCTAGATACTTTCCAGCTTTGTCTTTTCATTATTTTCTATGGGTCTTAATTTTTCAGTAATAGTAAGGAGAACAGTGGACTTGTAGTTTTAGATCCAAATTGAAAGAAAAATGGCATTAAAATCATTAATTCATATTGGAACCATGGGAAGTAAATCAGAAATGAAGTTAGCCTACTGGTTTTACTCCACAAGTTAGTATAAAATGTCACAGCTCTTTGTTATTCTACTTTACAGATACTTCATTGTAAATTTTCGTTTTTTTCAATATTGGGTGGTTATCACAGCCTCAAAAATTCTTTTCTCTTTGGAAACAAACACAAATAGTAATATGATCATGAAAAAAGTCACCACAATTCTGATTCTGAAAAAAATAAATTTAGCAGCTTTTTTCTTTAATCATACCTCAGGTTCGATTTATTTTCATTTTGCATAAGAAAAAAAATAGAAGCAGACTGCTTTTATGCTTTTCCTGTGTTGGTGAACAGATCTGAATTGGAGAAGAGGTAGGAACATTCTCTACGCAATTAGGCTGCCTTCTGAGTAAAAATCGTATCTAATGCCATTGAAGTCTCTTAAATGTTCACTAGAAATGTTTATTATACTTCACCTACTTAAAATTTTTTTATTAAGAAAAATTCCAACCTCAAAAGAGTTATAAAAATAAAAACATAATGAATACCTATATATCCTTACCCAGATTTGCCTAATCTTCATATTTTACTCTATTTGCTTTATAATTTGCTCTTATTCTTTCTTTCTGTCTCCATTTTTTCTTTCCGAACCACTTGAGGGTAAGTTATAAAAAACATGACCCTTGACTTCAGCTTGTAAGTGCTAAAAATAGAGGTAGTCTCTTATGCAACGGTTATAATATCTACTTCATAAATTCACACCGATACAATACTTTTATCTAACATTTGCCCATATTCCAGTTTTGCTATTTATCTGATAATACCCTTTATAGTATTTTCCCCTCCAGTAAAGAATCCAGTTTAGAGTCATGTGTTACATGTAGTTGCAATGTCTCTTTAACTTCCCTTAATCTGGAACATTTCCACACCATTTCTTTGTGTTTTATGAAATTGAAAACTTCAAAGTCTATCCACCGACTCTTCTTTTCTTTTTAACGAAGTGTTCTTCATTAATATGTGTCTGACATTTCCTCATGATGAGATTGTGGCTATGCATTTTTTGCTAGAATATGGCGTAGGTGATGTCTCCTCTCATGCGATCATATGGAGAGCCACAAGATGCTCATCTGTGCCCCATTGGTAATGCTAACTTGGGTTGCCATGTCAAAGTCTTGCCTCATTTCTCCACTTTATAACGAAAACTCCTCATGAAACATTTCCCTTTGGGTTTAATATTAATTGATGTTCTCATCGGATGCAGTCTTTACTGTAATGCATGATAGTTAGGAAATCATGATTCTCCAGCTCTGGCACTCCTTGCATATTTCAGTCAGTCTTCTGCATTCTAACGTAAGCAAAAGAGCTCCCTTCTCTCCTGTATTTAATTACTAATTTGTATATCTGTTATTGATATTAAGTCATGAATTTCTGTCTTTCTGATGGTTTATAATTCCTTTCTGATGTATATCTGTTATTGATATTAAGTCATGAATTTCTGTCTTTCTGATGGTTTATAATTTATAAACAGATCAAGTTTAAGGTTATAAACATAGGACTTGGTTCTTGAAATTATTAGGTCCTAGGTAATGATGATGATGATAATGTTAATAATAATTCCTTACTGCCTTAATTATAATGGTGCTCAAATTGTCTACATTTAAATAATGAAGCCCTCTTATTCTGGCTCCTATGGCCCTGGCATGCCTCCATCATGTTAGTGAACACTTTCTGGTGTAAAAAGATCTTCTAACCTCATCTTGTACTTATCCCATCCCAAACCCAGAATCATCCATTTCTTCTTTTTTCTTTCTTTCTTTTATTTTTTTTTTATTTTTTATTTTTTTTAAAGATTTTACCTATTTATTTGACAGACAGAGATCACAAGTAGGCAGAGAGGCAGGCAGAGAGAGAGAGGAGGAGGCAGGCTGTCCGCAGAGCAGAGAGCCCGATGCGGGGCTCGATCCCAGAACCTTGGGATCATGACCCGAGCCGAAGGCAGCGGCTTTAACCCACTGAGCCACCCAGGCGCCCCTCTTTCTTTTATTTTTAAAGATTTCTTTCTTTTTTTTCTTCTTTTCTTTCTTTCTTTCAAAGAGAGAGAGAGAGCGAGGGGAGGGGCAGAATAAGAGGGAGAGGGATAGAGTCTCAAGCAGACTCCCTGACACGGGATTCGATCCCATAACCCTGAGATCATGACCTGAGCTGAAATCAAGAATCAGCACTTAAGTGACTGAGCCACCCAGGCCCCCCACATCTCATTTCTCTTGATGGGGAATGGTATGAGAGGCCAAGATCTGGGTTAGGTATACTCACTGCCACTGGAGTGTTTTTGTTTGTTGACCCTTTCAGCAAAAACATATTAATGCAAGTGCACATAGTATGCATACCCAAAAGCATATGCATGCATTCATAAAAACTCTTGTATCTATACACACATATTTTGGGCATCATGAGTTTACCTGATATCTCTAGTTCTAATCCATCCCCAGAAGGTTATTTCTTGCCTTCGCCTATGCCATGTTTGTGTGCTCCTTCTTCCATAGCATGAGCCTTGGATCTTAACATCAGCATGTTTACTTATTTACTCATTTCTATAAAACATCGAAAATAATTTCTGAATTCCTTTACCCAAACCACTACAATAAACAAACCTACTGAAAAAGAATTCTGGGTCTGTGTGCACTTCTTACCCCACATACCCATAGCCCACCAAATACTGTGTTTGTGGTTGCTTGGATGAATTCCTTTCTTCCTGCTTTCCCTCTTCCTTCCATCCCTGCTTCTTTTTCTTTCTCTCTATGTAGGGTATCATAGTATTCATTTGAAATATAATACGGTTCATTTGTTTCTTTCTTTTATTTTAAGTACTCTATGCACCTTTATTTCTGTATCTGATTTTTAAAAAATTTTTTTAAATTTAATTTCTTTTCAGTGTAACAGAATTCATTGTTTATGCACCACGCCCAGTGCTCCATGCAATACGTCCCCTCCATAATACCCACAACCAGGTTCATTTGTTTCTGTTTGTTTCCAGTTTTAGAATTTTTTCCCCCTCTGCATTGTTACTGGTTTAATTTTATTTTTTAATTTATTGGCTTTTAATTTTTTTCCAAGCCATGGAGAGTAAGTGTTACTTGTCCCAGATATGTCTGTTAAACAAATCTGATGATCCTAATTCAGATGTTATGATACAATTTGGAAATACCTGTTTGAGTTATTGGCTATACTTTTATCTTTATATTTCAATTCTGTTCAATCTACATTTAGTCTGAATTTAATTATCCTCTTGGATATTCCAAAAAGTGACAATTTTAGAAAAGAAAGTGGGTTCTCAGATGTATTTGGTCAATCTTATGAATTTATTATTCCAGAGTGGCTTTTAAAAGTTAAATGTACATGTATCGTCACATTTACAGAAAAATAGGTAAAGAAGGAAGCAACCATGAATTTGTGTAGTCCGTAGCATTGGGCAAATTCTCAACCTTTTCTAGAATATTCCTGCCCCTAGCACTCTCCCATATTCTACTCTAGTACTCATAATGATGAATGCATCCTGATATTTGTGGCAGGAAGAGAAAGTGGGTCAGTGTCAAGATTCATTTTCAGTTTCCATTCTGTCACTTAGGGACTGTGAATCTTGGATGGTTACTTCTCTTCTCTATTCAGATATCTAGCACCGTAACTGTAAGTTAAAAAAAAAATTATACCTTCTTAACTTTTTGCCAACTTCTGGACTCATACCTCAAAGTGATTATTAAACTTCAGATGTTACCAGGCATCTTAAAGTTAACATGTCCAAAAGAAAGCCTCTCATTGCCCACCCTTCTCTCTGCTCCATGCCCAGTCTTCTTTGGTTGATAAATGACACCACCTTACACCCAGTTATCCAGGTCAAAAGCATCACTAATTTCTTTCTTTCCTTCACCTATATCCTATTTATCGGCAAGCCCGTCAGTTCTATTTCCAAAATATATCTCAACATCGACCGGGTTCATCCCTTCCACCATCCTGAGCTCAGTGTAAGACACTATCATTTCTTCTGGACATCTCCATTCTACTTGTAGCCTATTAAGAAATCCCTCTTTCAATTCTTGCATTCCTGCCAGCATGATGTTTTAAAATAGAAATCAAATCATATGACTCCCTGCTCAAAATTCTTTAATGGTTTCCTATTTTGATTATGAAAGAATTCAAATTCCTCTCTGTTGCTTATGTGTCTTGTCCTCTACCTCCATCTCCACCCTCATAGCGTACTTCTCAACCTTTCATTCATTACGCTCTGACTCCACTCCTTATTTTGCCCCTAGGGCATCCTAAACTCATTCCTGACTCAGAGAATTTGCACATGCTTTCCGTCTTTTCGTGGCATATGCTTCTCACACATTATTGTGACACAGCTCCTCTTTATTCAGATGTTCAAATGTTCCTCCTAAAGGGTGTCTTCAATGACCAAGTACATATTTTATGATCGTGTCCCTAACCCACTCTCTATCCTTTTGTCTCATTTTAATTTTCTTGATAACACTCAATGTTACATAAAATTTTTATCTTTATTTCTTTGTTTAATTACTTATTGTGTGTTTCTGCTACTAAAATGTAAGGTCCATGGGGGCAGGGGTTGGTCTGAAATGTTTGGTTCATGTTACATCCTTAGCGTCTAGAAAAATGCATGGAACATACTAGGTATTCAAGTGATGAGTAAGCACAAGGCCTCAAGAGTTCTGAGCCTTGTATATAAATAAAACAAATGTAACAAAAATAACAAGTATCTCCCAAGGTCGTGTAGAGGAGGCCACGGGTATGGTTGTGCTCTGAGCTGCAATGCAGTTGTCAGGTGGGATAGTTCTGTTAACACAGAGTGAAAGGAACTGAAACAAAAGAAGTGGTCCCAGGAGACAACAAATAGACCGAGAATTCTCTTCTTTGTGTATTGGCTCTCTTCCATGCAACTAAAAGGGACGGGTTCACAGTGGGTACCACTAATCTCTTAGGATCCTGGGGGCAATTGCTCTGCTTTGCTGCCCCACTGCCTTTGCACTTGTTCTGCCTCTGCCCTCACCCCCAAGAAAAACATGTGCCCACCCTTCCTTGCCAGTTAGGGTTCATTGCTTCCCTCAAGCCAGATGGAAGAGCAATCTCCTTCCAGCATTCTTTCCTGATTAACCATCTGCCTGTGCTGGCCTCATGGCTATGCATATAGTTCACATATTGTTTTGTAATTATTTCCTGGTTTTGCATTTCATCTTGAAGTGGATTTTAAAGCTATTCTAGGAAAACTGTTTGGAGTTGTTTTGTGTGTGTATCCAACAGATCAAGTTTAAGGTTATAAACATAGGACTTGGTTCTTGAGATTATTAGGTCCTAGGTGATGATGATGATGATGATAATGTTAATAATAATAGCTTTGCTGTTACATTTTTTAGTACTAGTTTTTAGTACCATTGCATATCATTTTTAGTATCAGTTTTGAAATAACATTGCATATTAGATGCTTCAGATGATTAACAAATTTAACACCCTCACTAACTTTGTGAGTTAAGTACCATTAATACTATTTTACAGATTTAAGGGAAAAAAGGTTCTGAGAGAGTTCACTGGATAGTGGTCAACCAAACTGATCCTGGTGTGTCTGTCTCTACAATGGATCTTTATCATTAATACACTGCCTTTAGAACTTACATTGAGAAACAGAATAGGCAAAGCTTTGGTTTAAATACAGTTAAAAATGTATATATTATATGGCACAGCCCCTCTGAAATCTTAGGCACTAGTAGGAAAAATCTCAAAAGACGTGAATTTTCAGCCACACTATGAAAAATATAAGGAGTCACCTGAGACATTAAAATACTTGGGGGTTATATTTCTTGGTGTCGTCATAGCACAAGGCTCCCTGGGGGAGGCAGCATTAAGGTCGAATGATCAAAGTTTTCATCAAGACGAAAAGGATTGGGATAATACATTTTCAAAAAAAAACTCAGAAAATTGGCAAAGAACTGGAAAAACATTTCAGTAGTACATGAATTTAACATTGAGCCATGGTTTTGTATTGGTTTTTGTTTGTTTGTTTGTTTTCTTTTCTGTGGTCCTGCCAGAAGAGGTATTTGGTGACCCTGCCTTTGTGGTTCTCCTCAGGAAGTGGACTATGTGAAGAGAGGATTTTAGTTCTTGTGAGAAGCTTCTGTTTCCATTTTGAAGTGCATATACTCATGTATTCATATATCAAGCATTATGCATTAAACACCCATCTAGATGCTGTGGGATACCAGTGGCCAAAACCAAGTTTCTACCCTGGAGGAGCTGAACTTCAGTCTAGTGGGGAAAGACGATGAGTAAGCCAGTTAACAAGTGAATTTCTGAAAAGGGAATTTTAGATGATGACAGCAGCATGAAGACAATTCGGCAAAGTAAAAGGATAGAGAAACAGAGAAAGGAAGCTTCTTTACCTACCTGGCCTTTCAGGAAGGGAAATATTTAAGCTAAGACCGGAATGATGAGAAGCATGATGAGAAGCATGGTGCCGTGCGGAAGCCCTTGGGAAGAGGGATGTGCAAGTGCAGAGGCAGGAAGGAGATCCGCCTCTCTGAGAAGAAGAAAGGAAAAGTCCAGGTCTCAGAGAGTAGTGGGAGATGAAGATAGGGACCTGGGGTTGACAAAGGGCCAGGTTACTGAGATTGTAGGCCAAGGCAAGGAGTTAGCGCGAGCAAATATTCGCAAGGACAGGCACATGTATGTACTGGGGAACTGTGTGCAATGAATGATCCATTCATTATCTGTGTTTAACACAGAGTAGGAAAAACTGTTGTTTGAAGAGAAGCAGGAATTACTACATAGGTCAAAAGCTTTCTCAGGTGATAAATTTTTATATTTAGATAAATTTCAAGTAAGTGGAATTTATCTTCTCGAGGTAACTACATTTTCTTACCTTTTCATCATTTTTATAATAGGTGTGGGTTTGATAAAAGTGAAAAGGGCTTAAATATTATTTGAATTGCTCAATTTAAGATTTTCCAGCACAATTGCTGTGGAATAGCTGACCTTTATCACGGCCACTGAAAATAGGTAGCCTGATGTCTGGTAATGGGGTCATCAGGCACCTTAGTTTTTGTGTGGATATGAAGTAGGTAAGTCTAGAGAAAAGGCTGTTTTCCAGTCTCTGGGGACAACAGATGTTCTCTCATTGATCCTTCTCAAATCCCAGCGCCAATGACGGTAGGGACCCTTACAGCATCAACCTGTTCCTATTATAAGAGGCAGGTATTGACACTGCATTTTCAGAACAATTATAAATTTCCTCTGATTTATTTATATTATCCCAAGAGATTGAAATCATCCAGTTATTACATTTTAAATCCCAGAATTAGTTGGACACAACTTTTGAGGGGGAGTTGGGAGGCTGAGTGTGATTTAGGAAGGGAATACAGAATATCTTCCTGAAAAGGACTTCCTCTTCCTCCTCCTCCTCCTTCTTCCTCTTCTTCTTCTTCTTCTTCATATTATTGTTATCATCATTATTATTGTTATTTTTGTTATTATTATTGTTATCACTATTATTATTATTATTTTAACAAACCTAATAGCTGTTAGGGACAAGAACAAGTGGCATCCCCATATACTTGAGAAGTTAATGACAACTAGTGTGGCTGCTTCTATTTCTGATTTGGGTTAAGAGCTGACAATGAAAAAAACAAAAACAAAAACCCCTACCTACCAGTGGCACTGAACTGAGTGTGACTAGAAGGATGACAATGGGTGGGGTGCAGAGGAACACAACGGTAGCTTCCTCAAGGCAGGCAGACATGATATTGTAGGAGCTACAAGCTGACTTTTGAGTGTTTCTGACAACGCCCAAGTAGAAAATCATTATGTTACTGGTATTGGGAAGTGTGGAAGAGTATAGATGACTTACGTGCTATTTAAGTGATGCAGTTCATTGTATCGTGCAAACACGTGGGTCTGATGACTCACCGTGTCATTGGATTATTGCAAAGTGTGAGATGGTGTGTGGTTTCTGAGTGTATGCGTGTGTAAATGCATGGCTATCTGCAGGATGTGACTATTTGGGGAACTCTCTTGAAACAGGAAGCCACTTCCTGACCTGCTGCTTACAACAGGTGGACAGATTCACCAAGAAGCAAATATACTGAAGGATGAGAATAGTAGGTTTTCTACAGTAAGAACAGTACACATTTGTTGACACGAACTAGATTCAGGAGGGGAGCGTAGAAAGAGCACGTGGGCTTGAGGCATGACTCCAGAATCGGATGCTAAAGATGCCTTTTCCAGGGCCAGGCGTCCTCTCCTCCTGCCTTATTTGGCTTTGTTCTCTGATTGGTGACCCATCACGTTGGAAAAGAATCTCTTTCAAAAGTATAAATGTTCCTCTTTCTGTGGGTGATGTCACCATTCCTGTGGCCTAAACCTTTGTTACTAAATAGTACTTAGCAACACATAATCATTATTTCCTCCACTTAGAGCTCTGAGGGTGTTTGTTCTAATGAAATCGAGAGATACATTTTTTAGGGAGGTAGGAGTAAAAGCTGGGGAAAAAAAAAAGAGAAACGATGACTGGAACATCTCTTGACTTGTATTACTTAAAAGAGGCAAGTAGACAACTAAATTTTTATCCTGTGTTAACAGCTCCGACTGCATCAACACACACACACACACACACACACACACACACACACACAGCTCTGAAGGATGTGGTTTCTATGCAACTGCGCATTATATACTCTTTTTTAAAGTGATAGATGCTTTTTACTTGGCTTGGCTTGTCCTTCCCATGTTTTTTGTCATAAAGTGGAGGCGGAAAGTTGGACCAAAGAAAGCTGTGGCTTGTCCTTCCCATGTTTTTTGTCATAAAGTGGAGGGGGAAAGTTGGACCAAAGAAAGCTGTGCTCTGGTCAATTAAGAGTGATGTTTCTAAAGTGCCTGTTGATCATTCCAGGGAACATCATGGATTCCCTTTTGATTATACCCTACCTGTCCATTCAAAAAATTGTAAAAGGATCTTTTATAAACAATAGTTGTAAATTTCTTAAAGTTGTGATTTGATTTTAATGTTCATGTTTAGAACAGATCTGAAGTTTCACATGTGCTTGTTTTTAAAATATTCTAAATTTTTAAATTCATAATTTGAAATTATTACAATAGCTGTAATTTGTCAAAGGCCTGACATATGTTAGGTCAATTCCTGTGAAATCATTCATTATCACAGTTCTATGACGTAGACAGTTTATGTTAGCAGGAAACTGAGAGTACATTGTCTAGAAATGTGTGCTTCAGAACAGACTCCAAAGACTGTCTTTATTTCATGGGAGCTGAGGCAGAGACAGAGCGGAAGCCTTGGAAATAACACCCCCTTATTTTTTAACCTGATTCTGCTAAAAAGCGTGGTGCATACACAAGCCATTGCACCAGCTTGGTGAGAGAGAGGTGGCTATGCTGTTTCCAAGAGAAGCCAACAACACAGGCAGAAAGACAAGGCTGTAGCAACCATGACCCTTGCCAGTGAAAGCTGGCCCATGTGTCGTATTTGGCACATGTATACCATTTGCCAGTAACCCCAAGAGGCTGTGTTTTCTCTTGAGTCACCTGGGAATTTAGTCATAGATGAAACAGATTCACTTCAGCTGCCTTCTTCCATCACAGTGAGGAATATATCCAGCGTTGGACCAAGCGTCACCCATGTACTCCTTTTTCTTAATAATTAATTTTGGTTGTCTCATTTAAGTTGCATATTTGGTGCCACATATGCCCTTTTCCACAAGTTCAAGTCTAATCTAACAAAGTGAACACCTCCCAGGGCCCACATAGAGTCCTTGGTATTTAGGAACCCTCACAAACTATTTACAGTTTCTTCCAAGACAGACCTACCAGAATGCTGTAAGAATAAACAGACTTCAAAGTCTTCACAAGAGGAAAAACTGTTCTGGCTAAGTCTATAATTTAGACCATCTTCAGGGAAGAATGACTTCATGAAAAGAGAGGCCCAGAGTGGCCAGCCTCTTTTAAACAGTTAACTTTTTCTTTATTTAATTGTGAAGACTAAATGACAGGTAGGAAAGTGCTTTTGTAGGAATGTGGGAGTCTTGACGCTGTAGAAGGAAGTTACACTGTGTATGGGAGTAGCTTGTGGGTGGGAGTTGCAGACTACCGCTCTATTGCTAGTCCAGAATATTCATGCATAAACATCTTTACAATGGCACCCGAACAGAATTAATAAACTCCTATTAAAGGCACTTGATACATTATTTTTTAAGAGCACCTATTACCTATTATATTCAGGAACAGGAAAAAAAATGTACATCCAGGAACAAAGATTAAAAAAGAGCCTTTAACTTTGGTGAAACAAAAGATGATACAATTGGATTTTCGTATGTTAATTCAAAAGTTGACATGCTACACTGTCTGAAAGTAATGAGAGAGAAGCTGGCTTTGTGTTGTAGATGTCATAACCTTAAAAGACTAAACCTGAGAAATGAATGAATGTAAACAGCAAAGAATACAGCAAGGGAGGCGTAGTAGAGATCAGTCACAGATTTCCCCAAACCTTGCCCTCGGGGCCTGTATGGCGGACAATGTGCATCTCGACAGAAATAAAGTCCCTATTTCATGCAGCCAGGAAGAGAATTCTGTCTTACAAATTAAAAGGAATTCCAACACTGAAGACATGTACTGTAAGTATTGGGACAGCTCTCACATGGCTGTAATTCTAGACATTTGAATCATGTGGAAAAAAAAAGGGAGAGAGAGATCATAAAGATAATGATAATTGTCTTTTGAGTTTAGATTCACCTGTTTACACTCTTGCTTTCTGTCACTACACCCTGCACACTCATACTGTTTACTTAATTGATTATAATTATTTACTATTTCATAGCTATTGCGGGCTGGACTGTATGTTTCGAGAGCCTTGAGGTCTAGTTTTGCTCATTCTATAGTCTCAGATTCTAGGAAAGGCTGGAATTATGCCAGGTGCTTAATGATTCTTTGTGAGCTGGAGAGGAAAGTTGACAGCAAAAAGGCAGTGAAAATGCCGCCTTTACTGGTGAGTTGGTGACCTACAGCCAGAAAAAGTTTGAAAAGGGAAAAGAATGTTCAACATCGCCTAAAAATACGTTCAGTACTGGGCAGGTTCAGTGGGATCAGGTCCTGTCGGCAGTTACTCATTGCTAAGCCTGTGGCAGAAAATATGGGCATTCGAAGCCACCCATGTGTTGGCCTTTGGGACCAAAGCCACATTCACAACAACCATAAATTAAGACTTCTAATGTTACCTGCAAATGAGATTCGAATGAGAAATGTCCTATTAATGTATTTGTATTTATGATTTAACCATTTACTTTGTTGAATGAATTCATAATTATATAAGAATTTGCGAGACTTTATTTTTAGAAAGTTATATATATACATATATATACACATACACATATATACACACGTGTGTATATATACACTTTTATGTAATAGACATACACACACATTCTATAGTTCAATACAAATAAATCCAAAAAAGAAGTGGCCTAAGATATTTTTGATCTCTCAGAGACCCTAATGATATTCTCAAGAGGTGCTCATGATCACAATTTCTTAGAAAGAGGCAGCATATGGAATTATAAATAAATAGAAACCTAAGCATTATAGAATGTGTAGGATTATCCTCTGTGTGGACTTGACTGTATCTAGTTTGTTTTTAAGTCCACAGACAGACCACGGATGCTCACCTGGTATAAAGTGAAACGTGTTTAGGTGTCTTAGAGCCACCATGTCCTACCAGGTGTGTGATAAACACGCACTACCACCCTAGCTCCAGACAGCTAGTCCAGATTCCCACATGTCTAGATGCATCTGTGCACCGGTTTACCCAAACCTAACTCTATTGGAGACAGACATTCCTGCAGAGGACACTGTTTCTTTCAAGCCAAATAGACCTTATTTGCCAAAGGGAGAAAGTGGACCAGGTCAATGGATCGCCGCTGATTCTGGGTAATTCCATTTCCTGAATTCTAGCTCAGTAGGAGTACATCTTGGCTGCACACTGGAGCCATTTGAGGAACTTAAAAAAAAAAAAATACTGATGCTCGTATGGCACTCCCAGAAATTCTGATTTGATTGGTCTGGATTTCACTCCATGGATCCAAAGTGAAGTCAAAGTCAGGAACCACTGCCTTACTTTCAGTCTCCCCATTTCTAGGATGGGCTCATAAATACCACCTCGTTCGACTTTTGGAAGACTGCAAAGAGAGCTTATGTGCCATTAGAGTCCTGTCACATTCTGGAATTCACCAGTTTCCCTTCTTCTTTATCTCTGGAGAGGAAGTAGGGAAAGACGTAACTGTGGGCGTCTGGGAGGGTGAGATGGAGAGGCCCTTCACCAGAGCCCTCCAAGCTCCGTCAGTTAGCGGTTTGGTTCCTTAGGGTTATCCAACTATCTTTTGTCAAACTAATTGCTTTTGAAAGGTTAAGCTTCAATCTCACCTTCCTGTGAATGACTTTAATCAGATAATCTCATATCACCTAGTTGAGGATTAGTTGTTGAAAGCCTGGGGGAAGCAAGGAGAGAGTTGCAAGGAGAGCCTAGGATTCCCGAAAGGTGAGGTGGGGAAGCCTGCTGTTTGGGAGCTAGTCTTGGCCCTCAGTTGGCTAACAGCAGCCTAAAAAATAAGAAGAACAAACTTTCTCAAATTGCTAGGGCAGTGATTTGTTAAAAGTGTTCCTATGATCAAGTTGCTTGTCCGTCTCATGACCCTTTATGACTTTTCTTTCTGCCATGAAGCACTTAACACGTGCCAGGTAATTTTACCATTTGCCCGCTGCTTGAGAGTCCATGAGGAGCAAGGCCTGGCACAGCCCTAGCTTCCTTACTATCTGTCTGGCACATGGAGAGCACTCAGGGTTTATTGAATTTAATTAAATTGTTGCATTTGCTACACTTTTTTTCCAAAAGTGTGAGGTGTTTTGTTTTTTTTCCCCACATCTGCCCCTTCACTTCCACCCCCCAGCTGAACTAGACCATGAGTACCTTGCAGAAATCTTAATAATTTCTCTATTTCCGGTGCCAAGCACAACACTTGGCATATAATCAGTGCCCAATAAATATTTGTTCAATGAATTAAGAAGCAATAGCCAGCATACCGATGCCTACGTTAAGACAGTAGAATTAATTTATGACTGTACTACTGAGTTTCATACTACTAGAAAGGCAAAGAGGAGAAAAAGAAAAACGTGTGTAGATGAATCTCCCATCATTTATTAATGCAACAAAAGTCGTCCTTTCTCAAAAGGCCTTTAGGACACCTGTTGGGAAATTATCTGAAGGTAATTTCAGGAAATAGAGAGGTAACAAGGAATAAGAGGGGCCGACAAAATCCAGAGAGAACCCAGCGATGAAATGAGGAAAGGGAGGGACATAAATGATCATAGAAGCCCAAAGAAAGAACTTCAAATATGAGATGAGTAATGAGAGAAAATAGACATTCAGGAAAGGAAAAACCAGTCTTGCTATTGGCATTTTCATAAATTTGTTTGCCTTTAGGAACCAATAAGACGACGGCCATATTTTCAGATGCTTTTATTCTTCATGGACAGAGATAATAGATAGAAATATTTGCATTATGGTATATAAAATAGTTATACTATAACATTCATGCTATAAGACCTATTGGATACTATTTCTAAAAAACTACAGGGGATTCTGGGCTAAGCCACACCCACGATTTTATGAGATGGTAGAAAGCATTTCTTAATATTACATGTAATTATACATTATAAACATGCATATGTAATATGTCCACTTTGGCATTCTGGCTACCTGTTTCGTATCTATTTTTGTTTATTTTTTAAATTTTTTAAGATTAAAAAAAAATGTATTAGCCAGAGAGAAAAAAAGCACAAGTGGGGGGGGGGGGGCGGCAGGCAGAGGGAGAAGCAGGCTTCCCAGTGAGCAAGGAGCCAACACAGGACTCGATCTCAGGACTCTGGGATCATGACCTGAGCCAAAGGCAGACGCTTAGCTGACTTGAACCACCTAGGCATCCCCATATTTATTTTGTAACTGCTTTATTTATTAAAAGACCATTATTGTACATTTCCTTTTCCTTAGTGACAGTTCTTATTAAAAAATGTGTATATCCCGAGTAGAATGTCAATATATTAAATATTAGACACATTAATTCAGGATCTGGGATATAGGTTGTGAAATACTACACTGTGGAGTAGCAGTCTTGACCTCTCATTAGCTGTGAGGTTTTGGTCAAGGGCCAATTGTCCAGGCCCCAAACCTCATGTGATAAAGGAAGGTTTAGATGAATGACATGAGAGATATCATTTGTCTTATAAAGTTATACTATGAGATTAAGTGGGAAAGAAAACAGAACACAAAATTGCATATATACAATGTCAGCTATGTTAAAAAATGTGTTGAGAAAAGCCTGGAAGGATATAAACTGTAGTACAACCAGTGACTATCTCTGGGAATTGGAATCACTGCTGATTTTTATAAAAATATTCTATTTTCAGTAATTTTGAATTTTCTATACTGTGTTGACTTCAAGAAAGAAATAAAGTACACATATGAGTGTGCACGCGCACCCACACACGTAAATCTCACTTCCCTTAAGGCTTGGAGGTGGTCATCTTACAGATTCTCTTCAGTTCTCAGATGTAAGATTCTAATTTTTACTGTATCTCACTGCTAAGGGTTTTCTGCTGCCCTTCAGCTATTTGCTGCCCCTTGCCCTCCTAGCAGAGCCCACTCTTTTTGGTGCACCTCCTGCATCCGCTCTGGGACTAGACCATTAGCCCCCACACTAGTGGTCAAGAGAATACTCTAGTTATTTCTGTGAAAACCAAATCTGGATCACGTGCCATCCCTCACCTCCAACCCCCGCCCCCGAACTTCTAATACAACCAAACACTCGGACAGTTCCCAGAGACCACAAGTCTCATGACTACAGTTGTAGATTTTGAGTGTGATTAATTTGATTAGGATTCATTGTTTTTCTCACTTAACTATAAGCTCTTTGAGGGTAGCGTCCTGTTTGTTTTTATTCACTGTTGGGACTTCTAGCCTTAGTGTGAAATCGGGATTCAAGGCTCTGGACCTGCAGTTCCCACTGCTTTGAACAGTTTTTCTGCAGATGTTCTGCCTCTCCTTGAAGACTTCGCTGATCTCAGGCCACCTTGAGGTCCTTGACCATGCCCTCGAACACCCCTCCCTCCCCAGTCCTGCTAACCTGCTTTGTCTTATTTGACAGCACTTACCTCCATCTGAACTTGCTTCCCATGTTTACCTGTTTCTTTATATTTATTCCTTCCTTGTTTAGTGCCTGGTTCCCTCTAGCAACCTGTAAATTCCTTGAGGGTAGTGATCGGTCTGTGGTCATATCTCAAACTGTAGTACTCGGAACAGGACTTAGCATGGTGGATGCTCAATAAACATTTGTGAAATCTGGAACAGAGGGATTATGTGAAAAGTATTTTCTGATATAAAGGATGGAAGAGTGGAGAAAGAAAAGAAGAAAGAAGTGGAAGAAAGTGGAAGAAAGAATGGAAGAAGAAAAGAAGAAAAAAGGAAAGAAAAAATAGAGGAGTAAAGAACTATACTGAAAATCTTGCATGGCCCTTCTTTACATTAAACTTGGGGAACTTTATGCCTATATTAGAGCTTCTTATTGTCCCCAGTGTTTTTAAGAAAACCAATGACAGTAAATGGCCCGAGAAGTCAGAAGACATTGATGCCAGTCCTGCTCTGTCACGGTGCCAATTTACTTATACAATGTTGTCTGGTCTAACAAAGGAAGAGGGCCAGATGGTCTCTAACGCTCCATTCCCAACTTAAATTCTGTGGTTCTCAACTTTTAATTCCGAAGTGTATTTTTTATATTGCCCTATTGCCAGATGCCAAAATAATTATTCTGAAGATTTAGATTCACGTTTTAGGTAGAATAGCTTAATTGAGATATGTCCAAATACTTGTAACTCAGTTTTAGTCTTTATAAACATTTTAAGACAAATACGTTGATTTTAATCTAATACTTTCACACTTAAGTGATTTACACTTTAAGCGGCACAAAAATTATACATACAATATGTTGTATCACACAGCACACTATATATATACATAATACACAATAGAATATAAATTATTTTATATTTAAATATTTAAATACTGGGTATGATTTTAAAAACTTAGGGTGGGAAATATATAAGGTCCTTGAAGGTAAACTAAAAGCATCTGACTCTATCAGTGTATTTATTCACATACCTAAGCAAGTTTGAATCCAAGCTATGAAAGAGTGCCTCCCTCCTCCACTATGAAATGTAATAGAGACACATTTAATGTATCTGCTTAAAATGGATTCTCCATACAAAAATGTTTCCAACTCTTCCCTGCCTTCCAGAAGCTTCTTCTCTCAACCATATGTATCTAAACGTGGGCCAGAATGCAAAAGATCTACATTTGGGTCTGTTTTGGCACTGTCTTGCAATGGATTATTTTTATCCTGGTATAATAAAAACAGCATTCCTAGATCAGTGATTGAAGACCTTTTCATATTTTGACTTTTAAAAAGCATACCTTCTTAGGATATTTTCATTGAGTTTTTTGTTTCTTTGTTTGTTTTGCCAGGAAAGCCAGATTACATTTGGGAGGCAGTTAGAACTTACTGAACTATAAATGTGGTTTATAGGACAAGGAAGATACAATTCATACACACACTCACACACAGTTATACAGGTGCCTTAAAGACTCCCATTTGAGTGAAAAAGATAAATGCTACCATTTCCTTTATCTATATTATTGGTAAACCAGCTAGCTGATATTATCTCTAAAAGCCATACTCCTTAACTGCATTTCTATTGGGATTCATTGGTATAATTAAGACTTGAATGGTTTGAAATATTTCAAGAACCTACAGTGAACATTCTTTCCTTTATCTGAAAATGTAGTTTTATTTCATCTGAAATTGTTTTCTGTAATTTCCCTCTCCACCCACAAATGACCTTCTTTTTGTACTTATGGATCTGCTCACTCATGAGCCCATGAACTCTAAGTACTTCACAGAAGCAAAAGAAACCATACTGCTCATGCTTTCCTGGCACTGAGGGAATATCAGTGGTATTCTAAATGGGAACTATTTACTTTTTATTACTAATGATTTTTTAATAATTTCCACAATTTAAAATGCAGTTAGAATGCTACTGGTAGCTGAAAGCTGGCAACATGATTTAATATTTTTAACATATGATCTGGTGTTTGTTACAGTGCTTCAAAACTTTCAATGTCATTACTCATGTTCTAGCATTATCAATAATACTAAATTAAGCTAAATCTGTGGCAAACTAGCTTTATATCACAATTTATTTTGAGCCCTTTTTGAATCCTAGATTGACCATTAGTTTATAGTTTTTCTTAACCACCCCTTTTTCTTTTATCTAATGTAAAACAACATTTTTTTTCTCTTCTTTGTCATTTACGAGGATGTTTATTTTACTGTTTCTAGCATTCAAGGGTCTTTCTTGTATTTCTTTGTATTCTGTTCGGTGGAGCAGAAAATCTGTCTCAGTTTCAATTTCTCTTTTGTTCCCAGAACTTCCCCCCTCCTTCAGTGCTGAAGTGGAAAAATAATTTCCCCTCTTGCACCATACACAGGTTCAAAGTCCTGCTTTTCACCATGTTGCTCCAAACAGCAAACTTTCTAACTCACAAGGAAAAAGAACACCAAAGTTCTAACTTGGAAGTCTACAAGGGTCTGAGAACAATTGAAAATGAATTCCTATAACAGGGATTAGGCCTTAGCGGTTCATTGGACATTCTGAGAGGTGCGTGGAAGCCAGCTAGGGCGCCAACCTGCCAGCAGATGCATAGGTGGCCCAGCTCAGAAGTCAGAGGCCGTTGTCATGGAGAATGAAAGGCAAATGGAAGACATTAAAAGGCAAGTAGCAAACAATCCAGTAGGCTAAGCCAGGGATTTGGGAGCCTCCCAAGGTTCCTCCCTTCCTCATTCCCTGCATGAGTCATTTTTCCAGTCTGTCCACACCCATTCACCCTTCTTCTATGGGCCGCCACCCCACATTCCCATTCACCCTCAAGCTGCTGCCACAGGATCCTCTGAACTACAAGTCCAAACTCTACCTATCCCGTTGCTGTGTAAACTCTTCAGTTCATCACGGTTTTCAGACTAAAGCTCAGGCTCCTTGGATTACAACAGACCTACTTACAGCTCATCTCTTGCCACTCCCCAACACTTATCCTTCCCTCACTTCTGACAGGAAAGCTGGCAGGTCCATTGTATCTGCCATGCTCTTTTCTCCATTTGACCAGACATAAGTCTCTTTCCATCTTGTTAATTGCTATATACGTTTCAAGGCACCTGTTGAAAGTAACTCCTCCAGGAAGCCTGCCTTAACCCTCCCCAGGCCCCCTTTGGCTTGCCAACACCATTTTAGCATTTATCCCTCAGGAAGAGGTAATTGGTTTATTTGTCTCTTCCCTAGTAAAAGTATTATCCTGGAGGGTAGGGACTGTGTTATCCAGTCTTGTATCTCTGGCCTAGTAGGCATTCGATGTAGTTGTTGAAATGAATGCTGAATTAGAAAAAAAAGGAATTCCTTATAGCTACTAATTGGCAGATAGAGAATGCCCCTTCCTATTCTCTGAGAAAGTGTCAGTATCCTTTTTAATTTGCTTCGACTGTGTGTGCACTTGGGTAATTTTCAGTAATCAACACTGAGAAGTAGGGCCATTTAATTAATTTATTTATTTGTTATGGAAGGGAGCAGTGCACAATATTAACTGTTTTGGGGATCTAGCCAAGGGCTAGAACTCAAGTCTGTTATTAATGCCTCTTATTCCTGAACTTTAGCACCTTTCACAATGTTTTCCCTTTTCCTCCTTAAGCCGGCCCCGCCCTCTTTAATAGGACTTAACGAAGTTGTAGGATGAACATGGCACCATATCCACCATTTCATTCCACACTGTGTCCAAAACATGGAACCGATGTTTTAAATTAGAATCGTTATTGAACAAGTTACCAAACTTCCTTAAATTCAAAGGAAATTCTGCCCCCAATCCTCCAAAACATTATCATGTTATTCCAGAATTCTTTCCATTCAAAGTGGAGCCGAGTTGCATCTTATAACACCCAATGAATTATGATTTGGGGCCGTGGTTTGTTTTGCTCCAACAATAATATGACTTATTTGCCTTGGAATATTCCAGTATTTCAGAAAATGATATTTTATTTTCAGAGAAGGGTCTCTGCTTCCTATAAATCGTGTAATGGAGAGTTGGGAAGAAAGGGGATTTTACGTTCCAAATATTATTTACAAGCTCGAGTGGAAGCCGCAGTGGGAGTTTTTGTGCTTGCGTGACAGTCAGTTTTACTGAGGAACTGCAAAACTGTGGACACCCTGCTCCTGGAGGAAGAGACAGCCTGGCAGTCTTGCAGATCTTTTTCCCGCCTGTGAGCCATCCAGGTTCAAAAACTGTGTGGTGCATTTTAAGGCGGCAGCCCCAAGAGCTCCTTACCGTTTTCTGCCGAGCTGATTCTCACCTTCAACCTAACCTTGCCGGCTTCCTTACAAAAAACACCATCCGCCGGCCTCTTTAAAAAAACGAACCTCTGTGTCCGCCCGGCTGGTAGCAAGGAGCGGAAAGTAGTAGGGGTGCGTCCCATTTGCACTATGTAGCTCGGCTGTTATAATGTTGAACGTGTAAGATGGAAGATACCACCGGTCGGCTGCGGGGATGCACCTCGCCAGCGCCGGCTCCGGTTTCCCTGTGCCCTCGGCGCCGAGCCGCGAGCGGCGACGACCACCCCCTGCGGACTTGGTTCGCTTGAGGGGCGACAGGGCGGCCCCGGCGAGGGCGGGAGGGCGGCGGAAAGTTGCAGAGCGTTTTTTTGCCGCCGCGTGCGTCCGGGAGCTCGACGAGTCCGCCCCGGGCTTCCTGGTGGGGCTGGGCGGGCGGGGGAGGGGCCGCGCAGCAGCAGCGGAAACCAGACCTCGGCGATAAGAGGCTGCACAGCGACATGCAACAGTCTTTTCACTGCAGCTGAATGAGTTGTGGCGCTCACAATGCTCCCGTGACCGGGAACTGACAAGTTCAATTTTAAATCGCGGGCCTCTCGGAATCATGACTCCCACAATGCCTTGGGCACTCGGTCGGCAGTCGGGCTGCCTCTGAAAAAAATGTGAGAGGTAAGTTTCCATTTTCACAGTTTCCTTGCGCGGCTCCGCTGCTCTGCATTGTTTGTACTCTTTCGGGGCTGTACATGGCTGAAGGAGGAAGTGAGAGGAGGCTCCGGCCGGCGGCGTCTCAGAGCAGCCGGGGCTGGCTCGCCGCGGCGGGCGGCTTCCTATCGCGCACCATCTCGCGCTCGGGGGAGCGCGGGAGGTTGCGGCTGCAGCCCAGCTCCGGGCAGCCCTTCCCCGGGCGCTGCGGACCCTGTCAGAGCGCAGCCGGCGTCCAGTCTGGGAGTCTAGACAGAAGGAGAAAGGAGGACAGAGGGTGAGAAAGAAAGAGGGGGGAAAGGAAAGAAACAGGTGCGTGGAAGTGTACTTACAACTTAATGACCTTCGTCGGGAGAAGATGCGAGTCCATCAGACGCGAGCCGCGGTTTCTCCCGAGACAGCCCGCCTCCCTGTCCCCGGGGCTGCCATCCAGCCCGGTTTTCATCTGGGCCAAATATGTGCACGCAAAGGTTAATTCTCTGCCTGCTACCCATAAATTACGCATGACATGTTTAGCTGGGCTTCCTTATATGGAGAGTGCTGTATTTCAGTCCAGTTTGCCTTTTGCCAAGTTTACAGGGCGGAAGACGCCCTGCATGAGAGGGCTCCTCTTTTTTTTTTTTTTTTTTTTCTTTTCATCGTTTTGTAGTGCGTCACTCAAAAACTGTAAGAAAAGTAAGTATAGACGCTCTCTGGGTGGAGCCGCAGTTGGTTGATTGAATTGCTTTCATGAAAGACTGAAAAGAATGAAAAGTAGTTAGTACTTGGGTTCTGGTTTTTAGACAAAAGCAGGACAAATATGTGCCCCCCCGCCCCCCGCACTTTTTTTTTTTTTTTTTTAAACGGAGCCGGAATCTGTTATTGGTAGTAATGTGTCATGTGAGAATACTTTGATTCCAGAGCCTGTAACACGAGCAGGTATATGGTGGAGCTTATGCCTGCCCCTCTCACAGCACTTTACAACGACAGGGGTGTTGCTAGAAGAGTCATTGTGTTCTTAAGTCTCTCCCCGGCCCGGGGGGAATATACGGCTGCTGGGGTTTGGTGGTGTATTTCCCGTGGAGGGGGCTTCCCTAGGTTTAAGACGGAGTAAGAAGCTGCCAGAAAGGTTACTGCCACTGTCTTTACTTTGTGTGCCCACCAGCACAGACACAGGCGATAGCAAACGGATGGTAAACTCTGCCGTACTCTGAGGAATTTCTTAAACAAATTAATACACCGAGAGAGAAGTCATAATTAATGCCTTTGGATTTGCAAGCCCTCTGCAAGGCGCTTTGAAATACTACACCGGTGGACACGGTGTTCCTCCCTCCTGGGTCTGAACACAGTGTCTGTTTATACACAGAGGGTATTTCTGACCTAAGTATTCTATACCCTCATAAGTGATCCACTCCACGTTATCTGTGTGGGTTCCTGAGAGTGTTGGTGTTTCTCCTTGTCCTGCTGTTGAGATAAAATATTATCACTAAGGCAGGTTAAAATGAAAGTTCAACGACTCTGAAATTCATCGGAAGAATATTTAGTTCAATACTTAGAATGTCTTAGATGTAAACTTATTGCCAGAGACACTGAATAATGTTATTTTGTAGCCTGAGAAAGCACATTGTTGTCACTTGTATCTTTGCTTTCTTAAAGTTGGTGACAACTATAGCTCAAAACCATTTTTTTTTTAAGGAAACCACAGTGTTCTGGTTTTCATTCGTTTGCATAGGGGTGAATTTTTTTTTTTTTTTTATTACTGTGTTGGTAGGCCTTCTTTCAAACTGTAGACATAGTTTTTAGTTTTATTTGTTTAATGGGGGGTTTCCTCAGGGAGAACTACAAAAGTTGCCTTTTGTGTTTTAGGGAACAGGTTGGGTCAGCACCAGAAAACCTGTTCATCCATCCGCCTATAATTATAGTGTCACTTAAGACATAATAATCAGGTTATATTATTACTAGGAGACTCAGAAAGGCTCACATGTGCCTAGTTTAATTTTTTTTTCTCATGTAACTAAGAACAAAAGTGTGATATTCTATGCAGCCATGCCAGTGGAGAATCCAGAGTGTTTTATGGTTTAAAACATTATTGCTTGTGTTTACATTTTCACATTTGAAGCAAACTTAGACTCCAAGTTGAATTCATTACATTTTGCTTCCAACATTCTGTTCTTCCTCTGGGCACAGAATTCCTATGAAATGAAGCACTGGGTTCTGTTCCAGATCAAGTAAAGAGTATCCCAAGGTTTCTCCTGGGTTTGGGGGTGGTGGGGGGAGAGTAAAATCATTTTACTCATTGAATAAGGGTGTGTTACTTTATTATTAAAATTTCCTATTTTCATCATAAGCAAAAAAACTGCCCTTGCATTTATCACTGCCGTGGTTCATTAGACCTGTATTTGATATATCTATTTATGGAAACTGAGAGAGAATAGCCTTGCTCCACCTTCAGGTTTTCTGCTTGGTGATGGAAGATGCACAGGTTAGAGAACATCCCAGATCTTGCTTGGAAGGAGCTAAAGAGAATAGGTCACTGGGGTTTCCTAGACCCTTAAGAAAAAGTCATCAGGGAGAGCAGTAGATCAGAGGAGTGGAGCAAGGAAGTGAAATATATTCACTTAAATGTTTGGCTTAATATAAAATCCCAACAGCAATACTGATTATAGAGGATGTTAGGAAGATTTTGAAGTGTTGGCTTTTTAGGCTAGAAAGCTTCATATTTTTGGAAATCTAGAATGTGCCATTCAGCGCAGCAGCCACTAGCCACATGTGGCTGTTGAGCATTTGAAATGTGGCTAGTTAAGTTTTACATTCTGGATTTGGAAAACTTTGTATGAAGGGAAGAATGTAAAACATTCTTAATGATTAATATTTTTATATGGGTTATATGTTACAATGATAATATTTTGGATATATCAGTTTCAGTAGAATATACTGTTAGGTTAATTTCATCTGCTTCTTTTTCCTTGTTTAAAATATGACTACTAGAACACCTAGAATAACAAATGTGGCTTGTATTGCATTTCCCTTGGGTAGTGTTGTTCTAGAATAAAGCAGGGAAGCAGCATTCTGAGAGAAAGCTAAAAGAGTTTGCTGGTTAAAATATAATAAAATTGAGTTTTATTTTTACAAGCTAAAGACGTTTACTATACATAGAAATACCTTGTCTTTCTTATCCATTGTAATCAAAATTTGAGAAAACACACTACCTAACATCTATTTTTATTTCCTCAAAACTACTGTTTAGTTTAGAGATTTAATGGTGAGGTAGTAATAACAGAGAAAAGGCTTATAATTAGGGGATGAGTCTTAACACCTCTCAAAGGCCAGAATAGAGTATGATTGCTACTTAGGAACATTTTAGAGACACTATAGTTATCATTGTCCTGAAGTTACCAAACATAAACGAGTCACTAAAATTTATTTTAAAATAGAGTTTTCAGTAAATAGCAATTATCCTCAAATGCTTAATATGTATTTTCCTATCCTATGACTTTCCTTCCTTAGAAAATAAAAACATCATGTAAATCCAGACAAACTTCTGAGCACGTGTTAATCAAAGATTAATTCAGAAGATTGAGATTTTCACTTGTAGGCTATAAGGCCTTGTTTTGAATGTTAAGAAAGGTAAAAATAGGTTTCTGTGGTAATATGGGCTTTGAAAGATTTCTATACATGGAGATAATTGTCTTTATAATTTGAACACATTCTTGAGAAAGCATCTGACTAGCAAACAAAGCACAATGGCATAGGTCCTGGAAACATTCCCCTCGGATATTTTCATAACTGAAATACATTTTGCCATACACAGTGTTACGCTGGAAAAAATGCGTTCTTTTCTACCCATATAAAGTAGGCTTACTTTTACTTCCTTCAAGGCTGCCAAAGGTATAGGACAGGGTGGATATAGTGGGTTCTTTTTTGCAGGGAGGACAGATTTTATAGAGAACCTTGAAGGAGTTGTCTCCTGGCTAGGTGCCATCTTGAATCTGTCTCCCCTTGTATGAGGTATAACTGCCATTAGTGTCGATGCATGTGTGTGTGTGGAGGGGAACACTGATCCCCATTAACTTTGTATATCATTTCTGATGAGTCATGGAACATGTTCTCTAATGGTTGGAGAATTATTGATTGCAAAGCAGAGAATTCAAGAAGAGCTATTGACATATGGCATTAAGTGTCTCTAGACATATTTTATATTTTTAGATGATAGGGAAATTGATTTTTATGTAGTGTTTTTCATATTATAAAGATGTATGTTTATGTAAACATTACAGCTATATCCTTAAAAAAGCACTTAGCAAATACATGGTTACAGTTTTTTACATATAATTATTAGGTTTTAATGACCCTCGTACATTTCTTACAGATAATTATTTACATTTTCCAAGAGGCATCTTAATACCTGTGTCTGTGACATCCACAAAAGTGAAGAATCTTTAAAGCATTTATGTACAGTATTAAACATTATGTATCTGGCACTTTCCCCACTGTTTTTGAGATCTTACTCAGGTTTCTGTGATTATCCTTTGTTAAAACAGTTCAGGTTATATTAATCTTTGTGATGGAATATAACCATATTTTATAGAGTGAAGAAATCCTTTTCCACTGAGATCAATGCTTTTAAAAAGGTGAAGAGGTTTCTGAAATAACTGTTATGCTTCCAGTAGTGTATATGCTCCAAAGGAAAAACTGTCATCTCTTTGGAAATTGTTCTGAGAAGTTGAGAGTTATATCTTTTATATACCCAAAGAGGTGAATAAGAATTGATAAGTTAATACTCCTCTGAAATGTGGACACAATATTTATGTGAGTGTTTGTGTGAAGGCTGAGTGTTCCTAAGAGAAGGCTAATTTATTCAGATAATCTGGCTGTTAATAATGCCATGTTATTAAAAGGAACTGTGCTAAATATCATATAATCTAAAGGCTGTTGCCTATGCAAATATCAACCATGGTCCCTCTCCAGCTGATATTTCTTCCTCCAAAGGATTTTTAAGAGAAACTTATATTTAAAACTGAGTTTTCTTCATATTTTGAATTTTAAAACAGTTTGGGAGGTATTAACTAAGCATGAACTTGTTTTAAAGAGCTAACAAGATCTGAGGATCATGGGAACACATTTAATCATATGAAATAAACATGACATTGCTGATTTGAGATATTCTACTCTGCTGATTTAAGTGAATACATATTGGGGCAAAATAGTAAGCTAGGCTCAGTGAGATCTACCAAACTTATCAAAATATACTTGGTCTTCAAAGAAGTGGCGGTCTGGTAGCAGAAGTAAGAGTTTTGAAAATAACTGTAAAGTAGAAAGTGGTATTTCGTAAACAGTGGCTTGGTAACATGGTTTGGAAGTACAGATAAGGAAAGATAAGTCTTAACGTAGCTCTGACCAATACATGTAATAAAGAGAACAGTCTTAATGCATAAATAATGGAAAACCAAAGCTATTCTTTATTTTCAGCCATGCAAAAATAGTGTTCTGTTAAGCCAGCATTAATTACATCTATTTAGTGACTATTTACATATTTTTCATACATTTATATTCAACATTCAGACACGGGATTTTTGTATGTGTTCCTTTTCATTTCTTTAGTTCAGTTCTCTAGTAGAAATTTATAGATTTCCAGATGTCCTGTACTAGAATATAGATAGCTTTTGCCATCAGTCTTACTGTTGACTACCATAAAATATCACCTTTTGAAGTCAACAAATTGTTACTATTGTGTCAGAAGACCAGAGTGGGTAATGAAATTGAACAGTGGATGCAGAGAATTTGCCAAAGACTAGATTGAAAGCAAACTGACAATTACAATGAGGTTGTTTGCTAAAAATCTATATATTAAAGTTAAGAAGTAGGAATAATACTAAAATATATTTAAAAAGCTGTGATTTCATTTTGGGAAAAGAAATGTATAATACATAATGAACAACAATGAGGGAACTATATATTGGCAGGAGCTTTTAATCAGAAACAGCCAGAGTATCAAACTTAACATGACATTGAGTAAAAGAAAAGTGGAGTATAAAAACAGAAGGTATAGACACAGGGAATAGTGTCCCACTTACGAATACAATTTTGTGGGTTTTCAAAAATAATATTTTAAGTACATGGTTGGTGGAAGATGTAGTCACATTGTCTGTACTTTTCTGTATTTACGTTCCTATCCTACTAACATCTGTCTACAGTGATTGCGACTGAATAGACTCTTCCAGAAAATGCCAGAAAGTATGGTAACAATAATATATGCAGTGGGAGTGTGAGGAAATATAAACAGTGAGACTTTACAGTTTAATAGTCAAAACACATCATAAGCATGTTAAATAGCAGGAATGCCAAAATAAGGCATTATGCAGTTCATATTTAGAACATCGTTAAAAGATATTTTTTGAACTTGATGTAGTATTAGAACTTACAGACCATTCAGAGCCTGTTGCATGTGAAATTTATACTCACATATCTAGCAATCCGTTTACCAGCATTGTTGATGATAGTGGTAGTGACACTTTCACATTTTACTTATTTCTGTCTTCTCTGATTATAAGAAAGAACTACCTTTACCATGACCTTTTAGCACTCCATGTGGATGGATAGCTCTTATCCCAGTGGAAACATAGTCTAGGCCAGAGTGGTGGTAGTCAAGTTAGGTGACAGAAAGAAAGAAAGGAAGGCATAGGGCTTGCTGTGTGGGGAAAAGTTGGTAGGAAAAGCTCTGAGTGATTGGCTGAACTTGCAACTCTATTCCCAAGCCAAAGGCCCCCTCACTGATATTTCTATTTACTAAGTTCTGGCTTCAAAAAAGCTGTATGATGAAAAGACACATCATTTCCTTTAAAGAGTTTCTAAATTTATTTTGAAAATCAAATGTTTGTTGCAGTATAAGTAGAACAACAAAAAACAGACCTCAGTGGGGGCTAATTTTTGAAAAGTAGAACATTCAGCAAATGTAAGAGGTTGATATCAGTTTTATTATTATCATTTTAAAATGATTGTATCTGTATATGTGCATTGCATTTTTGTCTGTATCCTGAATGGAGAGACTGTTGGGGGGTTGGCACAGACAAGCTTCACAATGTGTAGACTTTATATTATAGACCAGATCTGACTAGGTACGTGGCCTGGGGAAAAACATTTACTTTCCAATCCCTGTGTTCTATATCTGTGAAATGATAAACATGTAAATAATTATTAATAATAGAAATTCCAAGGGCACCTGGGTGGCACAGTTGGTTAAACATCTGACTCTTAGTTTTCGGCTTAGGTCATAATCTCAGGGTTCTGGGATCAAGCCCCAGACTTGGGGCTCCCTCTCCCTCTGCCCCTCCTGTTCGTGTTCTCTCTCTCTCTCTCTCTGAACTACATAAATAAATCTTAAAAAAAAAAAAAGAAGTTCTACTTACTATATTTTTTTAAATAAAATATCTCATTTAATCTTTTTTTTTTTTACAGCTGTAAAGTAGACCTTATGGCCTTTATATCTTCAAGACTAAGTAGCATGACTAGAAATCTAACATTTGTAGAATTATGAGGCTTCTTTGCCTTTATTCCAAATCCACGTTTTTAACCAATTTTTTCTTGCCTCCAATGATAAAGAGTAGTAATGAGGATAAGAACTATAATGAAGATTATTAACATTTTTGGACTGCTTTCAATATGCTAGGGTAGGGTTTATGAATTAATTCATGGATTCCTGAGAACAACCCTGTGAGATGGGTACTATTAGTATATTAGCTTCATAGATGGGAAAATGAGGCACCAACAAGTTAACTGTCCAAAATTACTTAAGTAACAAGAAACACAAGAAGGAGTTGAATCAAGGTAGTCCAGTTCTGGAACCCGTGCTTGTACATGAAAGAATAAAAACAGATTAAAAAAATATTTGTGTTAGATGTATAGAGGAGATTGAGACCATAAACATTTGTAATTTTCTAGCAGAGTCACACTTTTACAGCATTTAGAAATAAGAGGATAGAGAGAAAAGGCATGGGGGGAGGTAGGCAGCATGTGGGGTAGTTCGAAGAAGGAAGGAATCAGGTGGGAGAGGAGATTGGTAAGAGGGGGGCATTGGGGAGCGGGTGGTATAGGTTTGATACACAATGGGGAGCACAAGACATGTGGTTAGGCCCATAATCTTACAGGCATGCATTTTAGTGACAATTTATAGAGGAAGGATAGGACACATATAGGATGAAGTAGAGATTGCAGGAAAAAGGTGAGGGGAATGCCAGGAAATGAAAAGGAAGACCTATATGCCGGGGGGAAAAGTGACTGGGACCCCCCTATAGGGTCTATAGGATGTATGTGGCAACTGTTTAGATGTGAATCTGAAAGGCAATGGGAGGTAGTAAAAATGATTTTTAAAATATAGTAATTTTTTAAACTTTTCATCAAAAATTTCTTATGTAAAAGTTTTAATCTTTAATATTCTATTCATTACATTGTTACTTGTGAGCTCCTTTAGGATAAAGAACTATGGAGTGCCTAGGTGGCCCAGTCAGCTACATGTCTGTCTTTGGCTCAGGTCATGATGCCGGGATCCCGGGATCAAGTCCTGAATCTGGCTCCCTGCTCAGTGGGGAGTCTGCTTCTCCCTCTACCCCCCTACCCCGCTCATTTTCTCTCTCTCTCTCTCTCTCTCTTTTTCTCTCTCTCTCAAATAAATAAATAAATAATACAATCTTTAAAAAGGATAAAGAGCTATATTTTAAAATGTAACTAAAAGAAAAATACTTAAAATTGTGTTTTATCAGGAACTATAACTTGATTGAGTAGAAGACACATGTTAATTAAATTCTTAATATTTCGTTTCTGTGTCTAGCTCTTTTTTTTTTTTTTTAAGATTTTATTTATTTATTTGACAGAGAGAGAGATCACAAGTAGGCAGAGAGGCAGGCAGAGAGAGGAAGTGAAGCAGGCTCCCTGCTGAGCAGAGAACCCGATGCGGGACTCGATCCCAGGACCCTGAGATCATGACCTGAGCCGAAGGCAGCGGCTTAACCCACTGAACCACCCAGGTGCCCCTGTGTCTAGCTCTTTTAAATAAAGCACAGGATCTGATGAACTGTAGGACGTCACCAGATTCTTCATCCCAAATTGGTAATTCTGAAGTAAGCATAATTTCGTCTTTAGGGGCATATTGTTATTTGCTGGGAAATGCTTTCATGTTGGCCAGGCCGTTCTGGTCTCTTATTAAAGGAACAGCGGTGTCACCTGTCCTCTGTGATAAACCAGGTGGCACACAGATGATACATGATAAAGCAAGTTTGCAAGGTGCTCAATGTGACTGACATTTATACTTCTCAGACCTTGCTATTTTAGGGAAGGTATCAGTATAACTGTGATATTCTTTTTCCTGGAAATTAGAACTCCTTAACAATCAGACACTTAAAAACAGAGTGATGTACATATGGGAATAAATAAGCAGTTACCTGAGTTCACAGTTTCCTGGTGTAGTGAGGATAGCTCTACTTCAGACAGAATAGAAAGCTTAGTAGCAATACTCACAGGCCTTTTTGCTTAAGGTTCTTCCATGCTTTTTACAAGTAGATGGCTTAAGGTAGTTTAAGCAGAAAATGTCAGGACAATGATAGATGATGTTGGATTTAACATGCATAGAAAAATTCCCATGAAATGAAGATGGTTTTCAAGAAAATGATTCTATTATAAATATTTACCACTTATTATTTATTTAGATGGTCTATATCTACGAAAAATAATAAAAATTGCACTGTTTATGTCTTTATAGCATGTTTATATAGAGCCAGAGAAAACCGTGTTAACAGTGGTTTATTTTGCCTTTTGTTTATATGTCTCGTGGTATTAAGTCAGAGCCACACTTAGTACATATTTTTTTCTATTATTAGATTTTTATTTTCCTTATCAGATTTTTGCCTTATGCTATGAAGATACGGTAAAATCTGTTTTGTTGTGCTGTTTAGAGGTAATGTTCAGAAAGTGTTCATTTTTTAAGTAACTAAGATTAAACAGTGTTAAAATGAGAAATTCTTCTTTGCTTTCTCTATTCATTGGGCTAATTTTAACTAGACAAGTTTACTCCAAATTATTTTGAGCCATTATTTGAATTTCATTGCTCAGACATTTTAGGGAAAGTTGCATTGTCAACTTAGTGGCATTCAGTTAAGGTATTTGGTTTTAAATACCCCGTCCAGAAGACTTGAAGAGATTTGATGAACACAGCAAAAGTGAACAACAGGGAATACAAGCAAATCTTTGACCCAGGTATAAGGTCTCTCTGAGGCATTGCACGACCTTTCCAAAAAGTAATTTGAAATGTCCAGAACAATTGAGATTATTGAAAAAAATATATCCTTCAAACATAATTCTGTCTAATGCTTTCTGGGGGACCACAATTACTGAAAATTGCATGTAGGAAATAACGCAGAGAAATCTGTTTTTGAGGACTGAATTTTAAAAGTAAATATTGTTTTGGGAGCGGTTAATACAGGAAGAAATTATTGTGTCTTTTTCTCAGTAATGGATTAAAGTTTGCTAAGTGCTGAGGTCTTTTCACTTAAAAAGTTATTTTACTATGTTAACAATAAAGCAATACAGGGAAATCAATTCATCCTTTGTGTTCTGCTAAATAACTAATTAACAAACATATTTTGAGTACCTATTAGAGGTAAGGGATTATAGTAGGTCAGGACAGGGGATTCTAAGGAGAATTATGTATTTTCTCTTCGTTGGCTTGTAATTGAGCTGGAGGGAAAGACATGAAAGGCGGACAGTACAACTGAGTATTTTTATTTTTTCAGAGAGAGAGCGAGAGTGCATGTGCAGGCATGTGTGGGAGGTGGGGGGAGGGAGGGGCAGAGCAAGACAGAGAGAGAGACTCTTTTTTTAAAGATATTTATTTATTTATTTGACAGACAGAGATCACAAGTAGGCAGAGAGGCAGGCAGAGAGAGAGAGTGGAGGAAGCAGGCTCCCCGTTGAGCAGAGAGCCCAATGCCGGGCTCAATCCCAGGACCCTGGGATCATGACCTGAGCTGAAGGCAGAGGCTTTAACCCACTGAGCCACCCAGGTCCCCCCACGCCCCCCTCCTTTTTTTAACGATTTTTATTTATTTGAGAGAGAAACTCTTAAGCAACCTCTGGGTTCAGTCTCATGACTCTGAGATCATGACCTGAGCTGAAGTTAAGAATCAGAGGCTTAACCGACTGAAGCAGTCAGGACCCCCTACAATTGAGTGTTGGCCCTGTATAATTGCCAAAGGAGGAGATTCAAAGAAGAAAGAAAATCTGAAGAAGGAAGTCTTTGTGGAACCGAGTAGTCAAGGCGTGCTGTGTGGAGGAGAAATTTGCCACTCTGTTCAGAATGTGGAAGGAAACAGTATGAACAGAGGGGCAGGTAATGAGGCTAGCTACCATATTTGAGTGTCTTTGTGAGATGTTGCCAGCTTACATTCTCTTATGAAAGAACCATCTCGTAATGGTGTTCAGCAGTTAGGGAACAGGACTTTGTGGCAGGAGCCACCATTCTCTTGACAGAAGTGAGGAAACAAAGACTCAGAGAAGTTAACCTACTTGCCTAAAGTTACACAGCTGGTGAGCAGCAAAACTGAATTGAAGCCCAGTCTTTTCTTACTTCAGAACCACATTCTTTGTTACCCCATTATGATTCTGCTGGGAATGGGTGGGTATAGTTATGATACGGTGACTTTAAAACTTCACCCATGCCACAACTGACCTAAGTTGAGAAGGTGTAAATTTAACTTCAAAGGCTGGCAAATAAAATTTCATCTTTTTGCTTTGACGCTGGCATATAGTCTGACAAATGCTTGTAATCTTTGTTTCTTAGATTTAGAAACAAAAACAAAACAAAACACTCTAGACCTCCCGTCTTCAGCAGAGGGGGTAAGGGCTTGCATTTGTGTGACCTGTTACAACACTGCATTTGGGAGGCTCTCAGAGGAAGCTTAGTGAGGTTCCAGAAGATAATGTACTTTCACACCAATAAGGTGATGCTATAAAATCTTCACCGAGGAATAAATGATCAGGGTAACTACAGAGCGCATGCTAAATTCACTTATCTTCCTTCATGTGGTTATTTCATGCTTTCATGTTCTATCATATTCACACACCAGTCTGTGTTCTCAGCCACTGTGTGGCATAGCTTACGATTTTAAGAGATAAACTGTTAATTGAAGACTTGTTCTGCTGGAAACATGTCACTTTGCTAACAAATTCCTCTCTTCATAGAGCTATTTAGAACACATACCAAATGAAATTATATAATGTCTGGAGAAGGAAAATGGAGGAATCTTATGCCATTGCTTTTGGCCTCAAAGGAAAACCCTCTCTGTTAATTTAGCAAATATCGATTGAGTACGGGGTATCCATGGGCTACCTATTATGTTCTGTCCTTCAGAGGATAAAGAGGTAAGATGTGCCCTGTTCTTAAAGTAGTTTCCAGTGTAGTGATAGAAATATTCACAAGTAACGCACGGGCAAAACAAAGTGGGCACAGGAGCCAAGAATAGGCTGCCTGTGGGCAGAGTGTGGAATTTGCCTAAAACCATCCAGTAGACACATTAACTCTTTACATGCTCTGTATGTGGGAGAAAAGACAAAGCCATCCCATGATTTATTTTAATTATGTGATTTCATATTTAAACTGCTTATATTTCTTAGTGTTTGATAAAGAAGCATGACCCAAATGTAGTGTCATTCTAGACTAGACAGAAAAGATTATTTATGGTGTTGGCACTCTGGGAGAAAGGTGGGGACGCCTAATTTATAGGAAGCTTCTTCATGCTCACTCCTTGACGAGGAGAGTAAATCACTCCCCATATTGACAGTCAGGTTTCAGAGCCTGCAACTTTTATGTTAACAGAGAAGCAAAGACTATAAGAGAGAGGTGTGTTACACTTAACTTTAATGACAAAAGGTTTTGGATATGCACATGATGCTCTGTTTCCTCCAACTTTTTCTTTGTGAGCAGGAAATAAAGCTGTGTTTTGTAGACCAGCTTCCAGAAAGTGCAACTGTGCGTATTCTGTTAAGACCCCATTCAGCTGTGAAGGGTTCGTCCCTCGTTTCCAGCATTTAAGCTGCAGTCTCAGTTAGAAGACTCAGAATTTTTCTTTTATTGCTTACCATTATTCATTTTTAATCAAAAACACTTCTTTAAAGCCCACGGCATAAAAAGCTTCACGGTAAGGTTTTGATTGAAATTTTCCAGAGAAATTAAGGATATACCTTCTGTTTTTCTGAAGTTTACAGGCCAAAGAAAAAGGTCCATTTTTAGGGAAATAATGAAAACAACCAAACCACAAAAGGACCAGCCTGTTAGCAATCGTAATAATTATAAAAATAGCAACTTATTCGGTAGGAACTTATTCTATTCCATATGTGACCATATATGGTTCTTGTAGGGTGCTTTGAGAGTTGGGCGGTGCCATCCCCTTCTCTAGTTCACAGGTGAGAAAATGGACAGTTGGCAAGGTTAAGGTCAGGTAATTTGCCCAGGGATCATGTAGTGCCGTACTGGGAGTGCTGCGATCCTAACCCAGAGGTTCTGCTGTTTGTTTGTCTGCTTGTTTCCATCTGTCTGGCATGAATTAAGTACACAAATACTGACAGCAATGTCGGTTTGAGACCTAATCCAAGTTGGTCCTGAAAAGACTACATGAAGGGAAGATGTGAGAGATGGGTTTGGAAGCATTGTGGTCATAAAACAGCAGAAGAGATGATGAAGTGGACTTTGAAGTTTCGCTGCCTTGGAAAGAGAGCTTGATCAAATGGTCTAATATGCCTTTGTGGTTTGCGTAGTATTAGTTCTCCTCACACCTAATACCCGCTACGCCGGTGTCACCGAGATCAGCAGAATCTACTTTTAGACTCAAAATCTTTGCCACCTGTGAAGTTTCTGATGTCACTTCTGAATGACAGAGCACTCTGCCAATTGCTCAGTTGGATGACTTTAAGTGGCACATTTTAAGAAGTGTCTTGAGCCCAAAAAGAGTGTTGCAAATGTGCTTCTTATTTATTCAGCTGCATTATGGAAGGCATTAGAGAATTCAGTTCATTTCTCTCATCACTAAAATATAGAAATCTTATTGTCAATATTAAAATAATAAAACATTTTATTGAGAATTGACATTCACTTGAAGATGTCTGATTTAATGTTCTCACTTTCCCTCATATCCCTAACACGGTAACTAGAGCATGTGCAGGTGTGTGTCTTGTGTGCCTGTAGGTGTGTTGGTCTACCGTCCTTTCAGGTACATATCCTTTATAAAGGATTATGGAGTAATACATAAGTTACAGTTAAAAATAGAATAACTGGGGGCGCCTGGGTGGCTCAGTGGGTTAAAGCCTCTGCCTTCGGCTCAGGTCATGATCCCAGGGTCCTGGGATCAAGCCCCGCATCAGGCTCTCTGCTCCGCGGGGAGCCTGCTTCCTCCTCTCTGCCTGCCTCTCTGCCTAGTTGTGATTTCTCTCTGTCAAATAAATAAAATATATAAAAAAAAATAGAATAACTGTATGAGGCAAACATGTACATTCACCAACTAATGTTTAGGAATTTGCTCTGAAATATTTACTTAATACCATTTTCTGGTTCTCTGCACTGACAGCAAGCAGGACTTGTGAAAATGTAGACCCTACGTGGAAATAAAATGAAAGATATTCTGATAGACAGGTGTCATTTTGAATACACCATCACTCCAATAGTTTTTAAGGCTTGAGATCAAACAGTTGGTAGAGACGGTTATTAAGAATCTTCTGTGTCTTAAAGAATTGATCTCCATTGCTCTTTTCTTCCATTGGTGTTCAACTCTAACCAATTCATACAGCAGCAGTTTTGTTTATAAATGACCTGATACTCATGGATTTGGAAAATGTTTTCCCTTTACATACCAAGAATTCTCAGCATATTTTTAAAGAGGAATATGCCATGCTAGTATACTAATTTTTTGGCAAGAAAATGAAGCACCTATATTTCAGTTCAATAGTTCTGTGATAAATGAAGTATAATTAAATGTGCAGATTCTGCAATATTCACTTAACTATTAATTTGGGTTCTTTTATATTCTAGGCATTGAATACATAGTGGTTAACATAAGCAGATATAATTATACAAGTGCAATTATAAAATTTAGACAACTCTCAAATTTCATCTTGGCCATTGTAGAAATAGTGACATATTATTATAGTTCTTACTGCCACAAAATTTAAATAATCTTTTCAGGTAATTAAAACCTATTATTTATAGATGCTAATAAGTATTTTACATGAAATAAACAAATGAAAACTCTATTCATGTTAAGTTTCCTGTGTATCAGGGATGTATTTTATTTTCATGTAAAGAAAAGTACCACTGCCTGCTTAGAATATGCTTTTACTATTATGCAAGAGAAGTGGCATCACAAAGTATTGCAGAAAGAGAAACTCAATTTTGAGTGGCAGTGCAATATTCTGAGTTTGAAAGGTCAGGCTGGTACAGGAGGCTCGGGTTTGCCACTCAATCTCATGCAGAATGCTGTGACAGCCAGGGCTGATACAGCTGAAAATATCTGTAGCCTTGGAAGCCTTGTAAGTTTCAGAAGGTCATTTTGGCATCTAGTAGGAACACTGATTCGCACGGAAGGTCAAACTGGACAGCCTGGCCAAAAAAAAAAAAAGGTTGCTGAACCCAGCCTTGTAGATTTTTTTTTTTTTTTTATTTTTAAAAGATTTTATTTATTTATTTGACAGAGAGAGATCACAAGTAGGCAGAGAGGCAGGCAGAGAGAGTGAGAGGGAAGCAGGCTCCCCGCCGAGCAGAGAGCCCGATGTGGGACTCGATCCCAGGACCCTGAGATCATGACCTGAGCTGAAGGCAGCGGCTTAAACCACTGAGCCACCCAGGCGCCCCCCAGCCTTGTAGATTTTAGAGTAATTGGCCCTTGCAGTAACTGGGTATCCTCATCCAGCATGACCATCTTTCACTGAAATATTTTTAGAGGAGTACGCTTTACTTGATGGTGAATTCTAGATTTTCTCTCTTTATCTGACACACACACACACACACACACACACACACAGAGAGAGAGAGAGAGAGAGAGAGAGAGAGAGACAACGAGAGAGAGAGAACACAAGCGGGGGAGAGGGAGAGGGAGAAGCAGGCATCCCGCCAATGCAGGGAGGCTGACGCAGGGCTAGATCCCAGGACCCTGGGATCATGACCTGAGCTGAAGGCAGACGCTTAACAACTGAGCCACCCGGGCACCCCTTGATAAGTTCTCTTTTCTCTTCTGAACCTTTTAAGTATCCCATCTACAACCTTACCTGGTACCAGGACAAACATTACTTCCATTTTATGTGTGATGTATGCTCCATCCAAAAAGATGTGCGTCGGCTTATAACAGTAAAGTGCACATAAAATGGGACTGTAAAAAAGAGACCTAACAAATCAATTAGAAGGAAAAGGGATGAAACAAATACTTGAGATGAAATCGAGCCCTAAATTTATCATTCAGCTTTCTGGCAACCAAAGCAAAGCTTTAGGAAGTAGAAAAATCCCGAGTTTACTTAATAGGATCTCTTCAGATCTCATGTACGGTCTTATTCTTAGCCCTTAGGGTGTTAAGTTAAATAGTCTGACTCCGTCCTTGGGTGAAATCTTGGAATGGATGAATTCCAATTAATTAAGAAGTGAGGCCCAAATTCTTCCGCCTGGCCTTCAGGGCCCTTACTGATTTGGTTCCAGTGCCCAAATGCAGCTTTATATCCCGCCAGCCCCATGGCACATGGGTGCTCCATACGGACCAGTTCCCCCAGTGCTCCTGTTCTGTGCTTTCCCATACCCCTGTCTTTTCTGGCTCTATTCCTGCCTTCTGGGTTGCCATTCCTTTTTGTCTCTAACCAAATGAGATTCGTCCTTCTATCTTTCCATCTTAAATGTTTTATGCATCATGAAACCACCCTGACCTCTCTCTCCTTTAACTCTCCAAACTTTATTGTTATCTCTGTTGTGTACTTCTCACTTTCTTTTACTGTGTACAGAAAAGGTGTGTTTGTTTTATGTTCCCCTGTAGGTGATAAATTCTTCACAGCTGGATCCATGTATTAATACCCTTTGTAAGGGCGTCTGCGTGGCTCAGTGGGTTAAACCTGTGCCTTTGGCTCAGGTCATGATCCCAGGGTCCTGGGATCGAGCCCCGCATCGGGCTCTCTGCTCAGCAGGGAACCTGGTTCCTCCTCTCTCTCTGCCTGCCTCTCTGCCTACTTGTGATCTTTGTCTATCAAATAAATGAATAAAATCTTAGAAAAAAAAAAATACCCTCTGTGTCTAGGTTATGTATAAAGGGCCATCAATAAACTGTTTAATAATTAAGACATAGATATAATTTTATCTGTGTATTTATTTTTGATGATGTGTTTATTCATTTAACAAGGTTATTGTATGTGTTGGACATATTTGGATTTCTTTTAGGAAAATATTTCTTTTTCTAGGAGAGTCGAGAAGAAAAAAGAGAACTAAAAATAAATGAATAAAAAATAAATAAGCTGTTTTTTAATTGTTTGACTTTGCACCTTCATATTTGAAAGCAATGCATTATTTACCACTTCTCTGTGGCATAAGGAAACTAATATAATACAGAACAGGTTTGTTACATGTAAAAGAAAAATATCATTTATGCTGTTTCAAACCCTCAGTGCTTTCTCTCTAGTGTACTTTCCTATGGTTTTAACAGCTGTCAAAAGATCTATCTGACTCTCCATGGCTTAGAAGTGTTTTAGACAGTTATTCTATCCCCTTCACTGCTTTTCAAACACTGTTTTAGTAGTTGATATAGATCAGCCTTACTATATGCAGACGTGCTTAGCACATATTCAATTTTATACTTTTAGAGCAGCATTTCATTTTACTTATAGGGAAGGTTTCTAGCTGATACATTTTAAGCTCCTGTAATGAAAGCTCTGAAGAAAATGTGGGTTCTTCTTGCTCAGAGGGCAGACAAAAATAAAATCATGCTCACAGACCTCTTCCTCAACAATTAATATTGAAATCAGTTACTGACTATTTACAACCCTGTTATGCATTAATTACTAGATTAAAATTGATTAACAGTCTCAAGAAGCTGATAGACGTGGTGTGTAATTTTCACATCCCTAAGTGTACATTATTAGTGTCGAGTGCATATCCATGGACCTACAAGGACAGTAGCATCCATCTCTCAGCTCTGTAAGGGACCATATTATCTCCTTCAGAATCCATATGTGAGCCTTTCTCTTTCGCTTAAATCTCAGCACAAGCCCTGGGTGATACAGTTGTTTGCGCTTTACCACATCCCACTCCAGCCCCATTCTCTCTGTTTTTATCATAGTTACGGTCATTGTCATTTCTGTAAAGCTTGGCGTTAAATTGCCAGCATGTGTTGTGAAAGAAATTTTAAAGCTGGAATCAGAAGACGTGATTTGGGATCCTGATTCTTCCATTTAATTAGCTTGGGGGACTTTGGTGAGTCAGTCAAACTGTACAAGCCTCAGTTTATTTGTTCACAAAGGGCAAGATAATGGAACCATCTCTTAAGAGCTGTGAGGATCAAATAGCAACAATCAGATAAAAATAATTGTATACCTATATATAAAATATTATTTGCTGTGTTGTACAATCATAGAACGTATGAGTTCTGGGGGAAAAAACAAATTTTTCTACTTGGCTCCTCCAGTAGAAACTTGCTATTAAAGAATCACATGAACACCTGCAGATTTTGTATAAAAACTCAAAAAAGAAATGTAGCATAAACCAACTTCTCAAAAGTTCATCACTTCAAGGGTGTATTACTTAATAAAGGAGAGAGCATAGTTTGTAGTTTTATCCAGAATAAAGTGGTTCTTATTGCAAGAAGATTAAATAATTTCTTTCCCACCCGTTAATTTTAACAGTTTTTACTTCAATTTAAATGAAGAGCTAGGAAATAAGTCAATCAGAGGAAGACAATTATATGATTTCACTCAGATGTGGAATATAAGAAACAAAACGGAGACATGGGGAAGGGAGGGAAAAATAAAAGAAGACAAAATCAGAGAGGGAGACAAACCATAAGGGACTCTTAATCATAGGTAACAAACTGAGGGTTGCTGGAGGGGAGGCATTAAGGAGGACATGTGATGTAATGGACACTGTTATATAAGACTGATGAATCACTGAACTCTACCTCTGAAACTAATAACACACTATATTTTAATTAACTGAATTTAACTAAATAAAATAAATGAAGAGCGAGTTTTTTTGTTATATATGAAGACCGTGATTTGACTAATTCCCTCATAAAAGTTTTTCCTTATTCTTTGGATACACATACACAGATGCACACACAAACATACGTAGATACCTACCCACCCATTCATAAATTAATTCCTATTTCATACTTACCTATGTTATTACCAGTTGATCTTATATTGTGATTGAGTAGGTGCTTAATTATTTCTTCATCTTTTTACAAAATGACTTCACTATTATAAATTATTCTCATTGTTAGCAAGAAATAAGAAATCTAAGTATCACTGCCTTTAAAGAATTTAGTGTGTGTTTATACATAATGGTTTATTTGACATTTAAATGATAGGACAATATGAAGTTTGAAGATCTCTTTATGATTGCCTTTTAAATATATCCAGTGCATTCCTTCACATATACTGGGAAGTTTTTGGTTTTTTTTTAATAAGCTAAGTAACTTTTGCATGCTAACTTGGAGTGACTATTGAATAGGATGAGAATATAAGTTGTTTGAGACATGATGAGTAGTATCTTAGAGTGATGTGGAGGAACGTGCATGGTACCTGATTAAAAATAATACTTCAAAAAGTGAATATAACAGAATTTTGCAAACATTTTGCAGGTGGATCAAGTTTCTAAAGTAATTCATAGACTTTAGTAAAAAACCTTGTTACCAATCTCAAACAGTCTGACTTTTCAGGACAGATATTCTGAGTTCTTTGGAAGTTTTTGGGTAGATACGTAGTAAACAATCTTTAGTGGAAGTAATATTTTAGGTTCAGTTGATTATAATTGCCAAAATATGAGATTAAGAATAACCTGGAGGAGTTCAATTAAAATGTATTTTCCTGGTCTTTATCCTCAGTTGGTTTAAGGTAGGCCTTAGGAATATATATATTTTAATAGTCATCCCAGGTGACTGATGCAGATAGTCCAAGACTCTAGAGCATCAGTATCCAAGAACAAAAAGTGTCCCTATTAATGAACTGTTGGCAGTTGTTTGAGTTTATTAGCGACCATCAGTACATTGTAATTGGCCATGGAAAGCTGGTCATTGCTTTTTATGTGTATCTGATGCCGGTGGAAACACGCAGAACCTTAATAAGTCTCACTAGAAGGGTGTGGTCAGCTCTTTGGATTTCCACATGTGACAGCTTTTTTGGAATCGCAGAACCTTATAGGTAATTAAAATAACAAAGAAAGGGGTGTTCTTTTTCTGTTTAGCAAAGGACCCAAACCTCAGATGCCATATTAGTTTGTTCATAGCGTGTTCAGTCCGTGTACTCTTTTGGAAAGTACAGAATGCTAAGAATGAAATCTCCTAGGAGAAGCAAGACCTTATTTACACTTGACAACATGGTAAAGTCACATTGTGAAAAAGAATAAAAGCATTTAAAATGCCTACATTTTGCCAGGGAACCATCGTATGTTGGTACTTGTTTATTCTGTGAGCTGTTACTTAATAACTGAGGAAGAGTTTGAGGAAGGCAGAGGGAGTGGAGAATGTTTTATTCTCTATCTAACAGGACATATGTCTATTGGCAAAATCCTATAAGAATACACACTTACCTTTGTCGTTTTAATTGGATGGACTTGGTGACTCCGGGAAGCACTCTACTCCAGGGTCAGAAATGACTACATGAGGAGTCCCAGCCTCGGGGGGAAATTACCACACGAGAAAATGTGTGCAGGCCTACGTGAGTTCACCACACTTCTATTGTGCCTTAGCTAGTTTGATAATGCCTTGCATTATTTATAGTAGTTGTCAGAAACCATTTCCTTTAGTCAATTTGTGTCTAAAAAAGGAGATGGGGGGGGAGCCGGATATTTTCTGACATTTGTAGAAATAATGTGTTAAAAAAAAAGCATTCCCTTAATCATATGACATTGTGCTGTCAGTGATTTCCAAATATAACATGCTCTGCAGACTCTGTTAACTACACATTCTGTTTTTATTAATAAGAAAAGAATAGTGAGCTGTATATTGTCCGTTTTGATTCTCTGTCAACCCAGACGTTCATTCAGACTCCCAGTTCTTGTTCTTCAGCAAATTATTACAAAATGTAAACATTAGGATTGTTTTACGGTAAAATGGTTTATTTTGAGATAATGGGAGTTGAAAAACTGATTTGACAAATGTTTTCATTGATTAGCTGCCATCTGAGGGCTAACGGTTGAAAATATTTTGTGAAATACAAAGACAAGGTTTTAAGTTCTGCTTATAGGAGAAAAGACGCATCAGACCTTTGGCCTATTCCCACAATAGAAATTTACAATCTTTTTGTTGTTGTTGTTTCTGAAATTTACAGTCTAGATATAGGGATTGTATCTTTTAAAGGCCTGGATTAGATTTAGCAGTATAGAAAAGCAGTGTTCACTGTTGGTGGAAGCACAGATTGGTGAATGTTTTCTTATAGGAAGCTCCTTGTTCATAGTTACTATGTACATATACATTATGTTGTAAGTATGTTATTGAAACCACTCAATGTAAGAATAGATTTATACATACATCACAGTGTTGCTTATGAGATATTAGCATTAACCTAGGTGGGGTGGCTGCTATTAAAAAAAAATAGACAAAGAGTGGAATAATGCATAGTTATTAAGAAGTATTTACATTGACCTATGTGTATTGACAAAGGTCATTATCATATGTCCTGGAAAGCAAGCCTCAGAAAAATATGCTTATTATATGTTTCCATAATTTCTATAAGATAAACTTATGAGTGTGTGTATGTAGATATGTTTATGTGAATGCACATAAAGGACTGTATATACTGTACTAGTAAGAGGTTACCTTTGGGATGGTAGGGGGTCTGATTTGGCAGTGGAGTGGGGTGGGAGCGTTCAGCTGGACTTTATTAAAACCCTTCTGTATGATTTAAATTTATTATAATTGAAAAGCATTCATTTAGCAATGTCTAAAACCAATGAAAGGGAGAAAGAAAAGATGTAAACTTGATGTATGTAATTCATGTAAATTACTTGCTAGAGATTTTTGTTCATCATTTTAATTTGTACTTTACTATCTCTTCCATTATTTAGTAGTTTCTATCTCTATACAGAGAATAGCCATATAATTTATGCCCTGCTTCACAGTACACCCAAAAAGCAGAACCATAGTTAAGAGTGCAAATTATCAATTGATTTAGGAATAATTTAGATTATTGTAGTCACTGGCATTGTGGAAGTCTAGGTCTGGAGGGAGAAAAGAGGCTTAAAACTTAAATAAACTGTATTTGGTTCAAATTTTAATTTGCTCCTGAGCCTTATAATTCTTATATGAGAATCCTTTATTCTCATAGTCCTAATTGTACCACTTCATAGGTTTTTATTTTATTTGCCATCTCTTTCTGAACATGAGTTTTGTGAAGACATGACATTTTCATGTATGTCTGCCAAAAAGGTCCTGTGTATCAGTGACTTAGAGATTCTAGGTCTGCATCATTTGATGCATTTATAATGAGATTTCAGTTCTTAGATATGTTAGAAATTCAAGGACTTAGAGGGACACAAAGGTGTGGTAAACAGTGTACATGTAGCTAAAAAAGCAGGTATCATGTAGACAAATTCTCTTTTCAGTTAATGTTATGTTTTCAGACTTGCAGATTTCAGTGTGTTTCTCTTTTTATAAAAACTCGGTATATTTACACACACACACACACACACACACACACCCCACAGGAATGTTATGCAGCCATAAAAAGGATTAGACTTTGCTATTTGCAACAACATGGACATACCTAGGGGGAGGTTATTATGCTATGTGAAGTAATTCAGACAGACAGACAGATACCATATGATTTCACTCATATGTGGAATCAAAAAAAAAAAAATGAATAAGCCAACAAAAAGCAGAATCAAACCTATAAATACAGAGAACAAATTAATGGTTGCCAGAGCGGAGGGGGTAAGAGGATAGGCAAAATGGGAAATAGAAGTAAGAAATACAAGTTTCCAGTTAAGGAATGAATAATTCTTGGGAATAAAAGGCACAGTATCTTCAGTGATACTATAGTAGCATTGTATGGTAACAGATGGTAGCTACACTTTGGTGAGCGTAGCATAATATATAAACTTGTCCAGTCAGTGTGTTGTATATTTGAAACTAATGTAACATTGTGTGTCAACTGTATTCAAATTAAAAAAAAATTATGTTAAGTCTTGTAAGAAATACTGAGACCTATAGGCATGAACTAAATATGCCTCCCTATGTGGACTGGCTTTTAAAATTCTAGGCTTCTGCAAAATTCAGTTTGAAGATCTGGGTTATTATATAACAATTGCAATAATATGAGCATAATTTGTTGTTGTGCGCATCTCAGATAAGTATGTGAGTTATAGGGAATCTTCTTCAAAAGGATACTTAAGCTACACTGAAGTGAAAATAGGAGTTATCAGAGCATGTCCTTGTTTCGTTACATATCTTCCTTCCTCCTTTAAATTAGGGAAAAGCAATGGGGTCTTGACTCACAATTAGGGAAAATAGAATTCTTATTTATATGTGAGTGTATGTGAATTTGTGAAAAGCTGAAGTTAAACAGATTCTAATTTTTATTGTTACTAGAAATAAGTTTATTTAAAAAGATAAATTTTAAGGTTAAATATATCAATAGAAATATTTATAGGATGATATTTATAGGATGATTTATATTTATAGCATGATTTATAGCTTGAGTATTTGTAAAGTTTGCAATAAGTATTTTGACTATTTGAGTATTTGTAAAGTTTGCAGTAAGAGATACATTTATAAAATGATAGAGATTTTTGCTGATTAAATGGATAGAAGTTGTTTATGTACTGTGTTGTGTCATGAGAAGTCCACTAATTCCTTAAGTTGGATACATTAATATAATACCATACTGTATTTATAATACCATACTGTATTGGTTTCATTCATTATATACTGAAGAATAATTATCTCTTTATAATAATAGAGATCTATTTAACTATTGACATACATTTTACTTAGTTTTCTCATAATGATTAATAATTGCCCACATATTTTGGGCTATCTTCAATAGAAATAAATCAGTGAAATTTCCCAGATTGAGGTTGCTGTGTTAGGTTTTAAATCAGACCTATCTGGAAATTCAATATTCATCTGTTAAAGTGGAGGTTTTGTACTTAGATGTACTTGACAGTATTGAGGGTTATTGCCACATTAGGATTTTAAAAATTCTGAGAAGTGTGACAACTATGATTAAATCTGGCTCTAATAGATATACTTTATTTTTGGTGTACTCTGACTCACATGCACTCTCTATGTATATATGTATACACACATATATTTATATACACAGATATATGTACACATATATATATGATCATTTCTTCTCATGTTGACTTTATAATTTAGCTCAATTGGTTGAATCTGCTCAAGTGAAAAACAGGCACAGGTTAATTGTGGAGAGGACCTTAATAACCATCAGTTGTGAGAGTGATTTCTGCCGTAGAAGGAAAGTTGGGACAGTGGGACAGAGAGGAATGCATGTAGTAGATCTCACTGATGCACGAGCTGCCATGTTTTCTCATTGACCAACTTCATAGTTCTTTTTGAGTTGGGTAATAACAATATTAGGGAAGCATAGATGAATTTGCTGCCATTTCTCATGCAATGAAGATCATATTTAAACATGTTTTGAGCTGAAGTGCCACCAACCTTGTAGAAGGTAGGTGATAGTATTCAAAAGATAGAAATGTAAAAAATTTAAAACTAAGATTTTGGAAAAAAAAAAACAACAACTAAGATTTTGGCCCCCAGTTACTATGCCAAATAAAATTAACTCATTTGGGTAAACTTTAGAATCAAAGTCTATAATTATGGCATTGCACTGAGAATAATAATATCATGTTTTGGCATTCTCAGTTTTGTCATGCTAATTTCACACTGGTAGATTCCATTTGGGTCAATGTATTGTTGTTCCTGAAAATGGCCGGAATGGTGAGATTTGTTTTTTCCTACCATTTTAGCTCTTGAGCACCTAGCAGCATTATTAATTTTGTTGTAGTTTGTGTTCTGATTTCCTATTTGTTATTTTGAAATATTAAATGATATGGACAGCTCAGAAATGACTGTGTAAGGTTAACAAGATGACTTCTTTGTATAATATGTAGAGTAGACAAAACACTAAATAGGCTTAATGTTTTTCTGAAGAATGATAAAGTGGCGTTATAGTATTATGTCATTATACTTTCTTGTAGAATAGCCGGAAATGTTAAAAAGCTGCCTGTTTTAATAGCCTCAGAAAAAAATGCAAATTTTCCCTTCTTTTGCCAGAATTGAAGACTGATTCTGTCAGGAAGTCACAGATGATTATTTAGGTGTTTTAAATTTGTAAAGCCACATGTAACTATTTTACATTATTCTGTGGATAAGAAAATCTTCCATCAACTTCATAATTGAGGAGGTACATAAATACAGTCCTTTGTTGACTTCATTGCCTCATGCTCTCTTTCCGGTGAGTGGAGTTCGATGCTGGTTTCAGTCAGTTATAAAGGTGACAGAGGCAGTGTATCAAACAGGCCTTGTACCTTATATAAAGTACTTACAAACTAGTATTCAGATATACTAAGAAATATTTACTCATCCCACAAACAGACTGCTGGCTTTCTCTGGACGAGGCACTTTCGGTTCGGACTGTTGAGTGGAGAACTGGCTTGGAGACCTGCCTGCTGTCATGGAACTTACATATTAATGGCAAAAGTAGATGAAAGCAGATAGTAAGATAGGTACATAATATGACACCAAATACTAACAAGTGCCTCAAAGAAAAAAAAAATAAAGGTAAAGGTCTGGCAAGCGTGTGCTGGTGTTGAGAGGAACAGAAAGTTGGATACTCTTTGATAGTGGCTTGAAAAGCTTCCAGGAAGATAACTTTGCAGTAGGGACCAGATGAAGACCAAATTAGGTGCAAAGCTAGTGAGCCAGTATACAGAAGAAGTACAGCCTGCCATCATGATGTTTATCTTCTAATGATCTTAAGGCTCTAATTTTTTTTTTTTATTTTGCCTAATACAGGAGACAATTCAAAATTCACTTTTTAATCATTGCATCGAGGCTTCCTGTTTTCTTTGGTCTTAAATATCAATACTGGAGGGACAATAACCAATTTTCTATTGAGTGCTATTCAATCAGTTGCTTTTGGAATTCTAATCTTTGGCAATAGTGTATCTTCTAATCATGACCCCTTCATTATCCTTCTAGTAAGGGACCACTTGGTGATTTAGGATATTGAGCCCTCCAGATTGTAAAGGAGTACTTTGACAGACCGTAGATGACTTACTTGAGTTTAGTAAAATGTTCCTTTTCTTGGCAGCAGCTTGTCACTCTAACACAGTGCAATGTGTCTGAGTGGCTGGGCACATTAACAGTCAGCATGTGTGGTTAAAAGTTATCTTTTTTTTTCAGCAGTATTTCTAAAACTTCATTTATTTGCATATCTCCTTCATGATTTTTGCCAATATATTTACTTAGGGTTTTTGTTTTTTTGGTATACTAGTTTTACTCTCTAAATTACTTGTATTAAATGTTAGCTTCTTTCTAAGCAGTGCTATCCATGTGATCACAGGTTTGATGAGCTAGTTTTTGCATTCTGAAGCATCTATTAAAATATGTTGTTTCTGCCTCACTTAAAATGGCCATGGGTGCTACCAATAGTGTGCTTACCCCTTGTTGAGAAACACTGATCTCAGCTTTTTGTTATATGGAGTTGAATACTGCTGAAGACTGCATTAACCCATTCAGACTGCAGTTTTCCCCATGTAATAACTAACGGCCTTGTTACTCTATTTAGTACCTTAATGAGTAGAGAAACAGCTATATAGCTTCCAGAAATGCTTATTAGTTGGTTTGCATACTGAAATCTCTGTTAATATTTGGGGCAAGCCCTGGGCAAAATTGTACTGTGAGTTAATTCACTAATGTCATGCATTGCTAATTATGGACTTGTAGACATCAGTGAGTCTGGGGGAAAAGTTACGGTTTGGGGCAAGGGGCTTCTTTTTGTCAACTTCAAACATTGTATGGTGAAATTGGCTTTCTTGTCCAGTTAGGTTGAAGCTGTCTTAGTAAATAAAAAAACAAAGCAAAACAAAACAAACAAAAAAATAAAACCAAACCTCAAATAATTACTCTGTTAACTTCCTTAATATGTAAGCTATTTCAAAATAAAAGCTTATGAAAAAAGTCCCCCAAATTCCCAGCTAACTGCTCTGGGAGGCAGTAGGACCAGCCTCCCTATATATGGTTCAGAAGAACTGAAATGATGATCACACGTATATGACTAAGACATTTAACCTTGCTCATAGAAGCCATCCAGTTCTCCAAAACAGAATTTCAGTCTCCTACCTTGCAAGCACCGATTTATCCTCTATTGCAGTATGTAGGCAGCCCTTAAGTAGCCATACAAAGCTATCCACTGTCCGTTTTGATGCTAATATATACTGTGCGACTCATTATTAGCAATATACCACACTGTTTTACTTTATCCTTGATCCTTTTCTTAGCTTCCTACCCTCCAGCTTTACATTCACCTCTTTTCCTTTCTATTTCCCTCTTCGTATCTTAAAGTAGAAAATGTATGTGATTTCTGATATCACTCAAGGAGAAACTGGATCTTGCTTTTTACGGCAGAACATGCTTATTTGTAGAACGTGTCATGTAATGTGAGGAGCTCTTCGGTTAGTGTTTGGAATTTGATCAGTAGGTACAAGAGGGCTTGTGGTTATATCCATTTTAAGAAGTTTGATTCTTACTGCAAAACTATTAAATGGTCCAATTTTTTTTCTTTTTTTTTTGTGCAGGGAAGTTTATTATAATATGTTCAAGTATAGGACAAACATTTCCTTCAGAAGCAATTTACCTCTTAGTAAATATCTTTACAGTACAAATATTTTCTTCAGTAATATTTACAAACAACACATAATTTTAGGACAGATAGGTTTGTAAGAATTCTTACAATGTGGACATTACCCACACACTTTCAAGCACCTTCTCTATCTCTAGAATAAATATCCATTACTAGTCGAAATAATGTTTTGAGAATTCAGTATTGATCCAGATCCTACACAATCTTAATTTACTTTATCTTTGATCCTTTTCCAATTATGAAGATTTCCAGTCTTCCCTGAAGTTCTTCTGTTTGAATAAAGAGGATCAGATATTCCGATATCTGATATCGGAAGTTTAGATATAATCTCAGTTCTTTACCCCAGTGCCCCATATCAAGGACTGCAACACTCATTGCCCGGTGCAGCTACACTAACAGAGCATAAAGGTTGGTGTCCATTTTGACTGCTCAGCCTCTATGCCTAGATAATAGGAAACATTCTGATTATCATCTTTGCCTATACATTTTACAATTAAACTGTACTGAACTTACAAAGCTTGTCTATCTATACTTTTTTTCAGGGACTCTTTTTGAAGTGAGTAGAATATCTCTGCTACAGAAAAATAAAAATGTCCAAAATACCCATTTGCAAGCATTTTACTAATTAAAGTATATTTTGTGCCTGAGTGAGATTAAGCCTGGAACATGGTTTTAAAAAAAAAAGGAAAAATAATCAACTCTGGAAATGGATTTTGTGGTTGTATTTAGACATAACCACCAACCAATGAAGATATTTCTAGTGGTACCATTATCCTTTCTCATGCTGTGGGGCCTGGGCCCCACAGGTCATGATGAACTATTTCCTTGTTGTTGGGGATGTGTCCTTATATACATGTTTATTCCTGTGAGTTTGAAATAAAATTTATTGATTTATCAAACATTTTAAAAGCATCTGTTATGTTCCAGGAACTAGGATAAAAAAAAAAGTGGTGGTAGACCCAGTTGTCAGGGAATTTATAACCTTGGGGGCCAAAGTTCCAAGAGCTATAACGTTATCGAGGCTATTCTGAGATGGATAGTGTTTAGCATAGTTGGTGCAGCGGTCCAGAGAAGGTGATATTTGAATAGAACTTAAACAAGAAGGGATTTACCAAGCCGAAGGGATGAGGAAGTGTGTCACACCAAACAAAGGGTTAGCGCGTAACCAGTCCTGGGAGCTATACCAGCATGGCATACGCCAAGAACCTTCCCAGCTCCCCGCAGCTCCTCTCTCTGAAGGCGGGTACTACAGGGGCAGCAATGGGAGAAATCAAAAGGTTAGAATGTGTCGGTTCAAGACAGGAAAGGTTCAAGAAAGAGGGAACTCTAATTGCTGTTAGAGGTCAAGTAAAGATAAGGACTTGGGTAGTCTTTGGATTTGGCTCGAACTGGAGCCTTGACGGCCATTGCTGAACAGAAAGTAGTGAGTGTGGAGGTCACACTGATACAGATTCAAAACTGAAGAAGCGGAAAAACGGCACGTGGAGATGACTCTTTAGACATGGGTCTGGGAACAGCTGATGAAGAGCATTAGGGAGAGGAAGGACGCGTAGCCAGGCAGGGTCCCCTTTCTCCTGCCACGCCACCTCCTCGAGTTCAGAGCTACCTCGGTATGTTGAAGACTAAGAGAAAGCATGTGGGCAAGGCAGGGTATTCACGGATAGAGGGAATGTAAAGGGAATGGATGTTTTGAGAAGGATCGAGTCAAGGCAGACACTTACGGTGTGCAAGGGAAGGCAAAACTGGAAGAGTAAAATGAAACATACAGAAAGATAGTTTAAAGATGGGTGGTGGGAAGGTGAGGGAGGGTTCATGCCTGAGGGCTGCTCTTTTCACTGTGAAATACCTGTGATATGTAAGACCATCATCTGCTGCTAGGGAGAGGAATATGGAGGAGGAAGGGCTTGAAAGTGTTGAAGCTTTAGAAAAGCTGCTGTGTGGAATGTCTGAGGGAGCTGTCCAGGGCTGGGGGAGGATTCCTAGGCAGTGGGAGGGCCCATGTGACCTGGGAATAGAGTAATTGATAGAGGCAGTGATGGGTGTGTGTGTGTGTGTGTGTGTGTTTGTGTTCATGTGTTGTGTTATACGTGTGTTTATAGGGTGTGTTCATATGTGTGTTTATGTATTTCTGTGCCCTAGAGGTAATTCCAGTCTGGATGTAGTAATCAATGATTTAATTTACCGAAATTACGGACCTCCATATATTTTCCATCACCGTGCGGGGCACTGGGGTTCTGAGACGAGTGATGTTTCTGACATATAATTTAGTGGGTCATACATAGAAGGGAGTAACATACCATATGGGGATGCAAAGATAATTCAGAAAAGACCGTGCCAATAAATGGGTGGATGGAGATGGAGAAAGTGACATCTTGGGAGTTTCTTGGAGGAAGTGACATCTTAGCTGACTTCCAAAGTAGGTGAATGGTTGCAGGTGAAGCACGTGAAGATTCCAGCGAAAAAGACAGAAGAGGTTGTTGGCCACAGCTGGGTACATGCTGAAGGCCTGGAGTAGTTGAGAAATCCTGAGTGTAGAGCAGAGTCAGGAGGGTGGATGAATCTTAGAGTTTATGACCAACTTGACTTTGTTTTTAAATAATTAGGAGGTAGGACCAGAAAGTTTTTTGAAAACAAAAATATTTCTTGAGTTGGTTCTTTTTAGCCTTTTTTTTTTTTTAAAGTTGTAGTCTTACTACAGTTTCCTTAAACCTGGTTTCTGCTAGTTTTTTGTTTTTTTTTTAATTAGTATTAAGAATGACAGTATTGGGGCACCTGGGTGGCTCAGTCAGTTAAAGCATCTGCCCTTCTGCTCAGGACATGATCCCAGGGTTCTGGGATTGAGACCTGCTTTGGGCTCCTGGCTCAGTGGGGACTCTGCTTTTCCCTCTCCCTCTGCCTCCCACTCATGCTTGCTCTCTCTAGTGCTCTCTTCCTCTCAAACAAATAAATAAAATCTTAAAAAAAAAAAAAAGAATGACACTATTAATCCTAAAAGAATTTTTTTCAGAATTCTGCTAGATATCCATAGGTAGATCTATTCAGGTTCTATATTTACACATTCATATCCTGTATTCCAGTTTCCAAATCATGGTTCCACATGTACCATATGCTAATTGACCGTATTTGGCCTTAGAAGAAGTGTGATCAAATATTATTATATTGTGCCAGTACCTCTGTGGAGTGGGAAATTTTTGGAGTTATTAAAGCCTTGTTTCCTTTCTTGGTAACATTCAAAAGAAAAAAAAACAAACCTATGCACTTTTGTTTCTGCAAGTACTAAGCATTTTCTGAAAGTTTTTTCACCCGGTTGAAAGAGAAAGTAAGTTGTGAGAGGCAACAACGCCCTGCTGTTAGGAGCAGCCTCGTAGTAGATCACTGGGCAACAGGGGAGCCCCCAGCCCCCAACCTCCGGCTCCGTTCGTACCTCCGAAGTGCATCATGCTGCCCAAATCAAATTGCTCACTTAATATTTAATGTTTCTGCGATGGAATCACTTTCCCCCTTGAGGTTGACTTCAGATTTGCCAGACACACTGACAACACTGCACTCCTTATTTTCCCCACATGACCTCAGCTTCTGCTTAAAAAATGTTCAAATAAAGGATGCTTTTGTTCGCATCTCGCCTGCCTGTGATATATTGACAAAGTGTCTGCCGGCTGAATGGAATAGTTTTACAGTATGAGAGCTGCTTTCAGTGGAGGGGCAGGACTTGGGCTTTAGAAGGAAGTGAATTGGATAGGTCAGGAGAATGTACCATTTGTAAACACCCCTTTCCTTTTTTATTCACGTGTCAGGACAGCGGGAGCAGGCTGTTCAGTGCCTGTCCCTGCGCAGAGCCGGAGGGAAAAGCAGCTTGGAAGTCAGCTGCAATTTTTAAACCTTGCCTTTATTCACCGGTAATGATCTTCAAGTGCTTGGACTTGTCTTAGAAGCTGTTTTGAAACTAACATGGTTTAGTCCACTAACTGCATGTTGGGTAAATTCAAAACCCACATGCTCGTCCTCTTGCAGTGGAATAAGTCACATCTGATGGACATTTTCTGTGCTTATAGCATAGTAATGAACGTCTGACAGGCGCGACCTTTCATAAGACAACCCACACTATTGGCTTTCTGCCCAGAATATTGCTGCAACACTATCTGTGATTGGTTATCTCTCTATCATGCATTGCTTCACAAGGGGAAACGGCCCCTTTTTTTAATAAATCTACGATGGCTGGCTGCAATATGCTTCACTGTAAGTATTGTGTGTGTGTGTGTGTGTGTGTGTGTGTGTGTGTGTGTGTATGTGAGAGAGAGACAGAATGAGCAAGAGACAGACACAGAGAGAAAAGCTGACTTGAATATTACTTAGAGTCTGGTAGCACATGGCAAGGTTGTGATACTATAGGACATCAGTGAAGTGCTACTTAGTAAATCTTAACCTATCTCTTTTTTCTACAGGTTGGTACTAAGAAGTGCCTTTCCTGACGTCTCTGCTGCTTGGACCCGCTTCTAGAGCAGTCTCTGCTTTTGCCTTGCTTGCTGCCAGCTAGACTGTGACGACAGCACATCCACCCTCCACCTCTAGCCCAGACACCCCCATTTCTACTTATAATCAAGACAAAAGCTCTAAGTATCTGGCATTGCCCTAGGCTGCTTTAGTTTTAAAAGAAAAGTTTGCTGAAAAAGTAAGATCTCTTCTGCCAGGAAATCAAGGAGGAAAAAAAAATCATTTTCTCGATTTGCTCTAAACTGCTTCATCTGTCTATGCCAAACTAATCAATACCGATTGCACCACCAAACTCCATTGCAAATTCAGCTGTGAGGAGATTCCCTTTCAGACAACTTTGCTGAAAGCAGCTTGGAAATTCGGTGTCAGAGGGTCTGCCACGTTTTCATGCTTGCATTTTGGGCTCCAAATTGGCACTGGGAAGGGGTTACTGAGAGCACAAGGCTGATTCGAGGCCCTACTTTTAAACATTCATCTACTTACGAGTCTAGTATTTCTTTAAAAACCAAAACCTCTTTGAATTAACAGTTTCATGCTGTGAATTTCTAGTGGGAGATCTTTTCCTTGATATTGACAACAAAATTTTCCATGTACTTTTAAAGCAGGGAGTGGGGGGAAAAAAGTATTTTGGAGGGGACATTTTCATCATCATTTTACAGTTTTATCAGTTCAGCTTTTTTTGGGGGGGTTGTTGCTGGTTTTTTTTTTGTGGGGGGGTTGGGTTTGTTGGTTTCACTGAAAAATTTAACTACCTGTAAAATCTAAACATGGCTGTTAGTGTCACACCAATTCGGGACACAAAATGGCTAACACTGGAAGTATGTAGAGAGTTCCAAAGGGGGACTTGCTCACGGCCAGACACGGAATGTAAATTTGCACATCCTTCGAAAAGCTGCCAAGTTGAAAATGGACGAGTAATCGCCTGCTTTGATTCATTGAAAGTGAGTAACTATTATATTATTTTAAGGATACGCAATAATTGAATAAAGGGGATATGGACATACAGTCCCTTAAGTTTGGAATTATGGATTACTTTGTTAATAGTTTAGTTATACGGTGTGTTCTTACTGATGTTTTTGGGGGAGGGGGACTTTTACTGAGAAGCAATAGAGCCATGTCTGGCCAAACTTTGTTTGTTATGAGTAACTTCATCAGTCCTTTAATGCAATATATATATATATTTTTTTTCTAAAACAGAGTATCAGCATACTTTTTACTTAGTTATAGCAATGTCAGTGTCTATAGGAATAGTAAATATAGATAGATAGGTGTGTTAGTATATGCGATTATACAAGGCCATGGCAATAGCTGCATGAAGATGATATGTTTTCCCTTGTTTGTTAAGGTGCTGCACCATTGCTTGTAAAAGAACAGATTTCTAGGCAGCTAAACTTGGCTAGAGTTTTTATATTAACACTATGATATCGTGGGTTTCCTTTGTATTGTATAAGCATATTCTTTTAAGGCCAGAAGCAGTGTATTTTGTGGAAAATAGAGAATAAGGTTCTCCTGCTGCTCCAGTACTCTATCTGAGGCATAAACTTTGTTGAATGTTGAGTTTCATAAATAAGTAGAAACTTTTAAATATGAGTGCTTGATTTTTTTTTTTTAAGCTTCTAAACTTCTAATGTGAAATAACTTAGTTTATTTTGTTGGATCCTGATCATTTTGAAATTTGTAACAGTCTCAGCTAGAAGTGTGAAAAGTTAGCTTTTGTTGGGCAACATAATACTGAATACAAGATCTGCTTTAATATATCTTGACATTCGGAAATGTCATTGGTTTGTATTTCAGGTGTCAAGTTTGAAAATGTGCCTTTTAATAAGATAGCATATGTATCTTTATTCTGACATGCAAGGTCAAGACTAGAAATGCGAAGATTTCTGGGTACTTTCACTTATTTTTAATTGAATTGCCTTAAAAACTAATGTGCCAGTAGAATTCACTGTTTGAATCCGTGGATGGCGGGGGGAGTCACTATCGTTTCTACATCTATAGAGAAGTAAAAGTTTTATAGATCCATCTTGTCTTTTGCAAAAAAAAAAAAAGTGCTATTATAATAAAAATGCTTTCTTTAATAACATGGGGTGAATTAACTGAAGTAGTCTACTCATACATTAACTCATAACTCATGCTGATGTGTTATGAGTTAACGTGTGAGTTGACTATTTCAGTTAATTGCTTCTTGGCTTAGCTTGGGCTCCTACTTTGCCAAAGTTTTCGCCAAAGACTCAAGGATATTATCTTCAGAGTAGTATATCTAGGGAGGTGTTCACAACAACAAAGGTATCTAATAGTATTAGATTATTTCTTCATGTCATAGTCATAAAGATCAATAAGCCAAAAGTTATGAATTACCATCGGGCCTTTCTCTTACTTTCCTTTGAAAGGCATCGATGAAGGGCACAGTGGTTGTACCTTTGTGAATATATATTTCTGAGTTTTTGCTGACCGAAGTTAGGTGTAATTAGAGATGAGGACCCATAAAATGAGGGGCAAATGGCTAATTACACTTGTCGGTAACCAGCTGTGTCCATAAGTAACCCTGTTTTGACCCAATTACTAGTAAATCCAATTTTTAATCCTGTAGACAGTTGATGGTGCACTCGTAGCTACCAAATGAAGGACATTAAACTTGGCTGTGACATTGAGTGGTTTCACAGAAGACCTGCCTCCATAGCATTTGGAAACATTGTGAAACGTTAAAATTCAGTTGCTATTTTTCCATCTCAAAATATTTTTTTAGTGGCTGCTCACTTGTGGACACAGAACAGTCTCCCTTTGAGTAAAACAGCAGCATTGCTTAATGACATGCTGTGTGGTTAACAAGATTGAACTGCCACATCAAGGACTTTTTTTTAATAACGAGTAATTTCAAGATTTAAATTTACTTATGAAATGAACACATTATAGCAGCTAATCAAGGCAAACTTTGTCCTCGTTCTTTGTCTTTCTAAGAGAAACTGAAATTTAATTTATCTTGTCTAAAACTTGGTAAAATATTTTGATTTGAATAAGGAGAAAAACAAACATAAAATTTATTTGTGGTGGAGGTTCATACCCAGAACAATAGCTCCTAAAATGTTAGTGAAATAACCAAATTAAGAATTCATTTAACTGATTTGGAATATGTAATTAAGTATTCATGTTTCAAAAGCCACCTTTCTTAGATATGTATTTATAACTAACACTTTGTGGCTAAAATAGATAAAAAACATACTTTAACAGTTAAAGGTAACTCTGTGACTCATGCTTGAAGTTCTGAAATTTGGGAGCATTATGAGGTTTCCATGCCAATAACCACTAGATCATTTGTATTGTTTCAGAGAGTAACGGAAGGAATCTAGAAAGCTTGTAATATCCTGACTTCTTTAATTGTGTTGTATGTTTTCCTACAATCCATAGTCCAGCCTTTTGTGAGTTCTTGAGCCATGAGATGGAGGTAGCCTGTGTAATCTACTATTTTTAGCAAGTTAGGAAAGCAAACCAAATACTCTGTGAGAGGACCCTGTGAAATGGCTGTAGCCTTCAGCTGTGCTGTTGCAGACTTTGGCCAGGCTCCCAGGTGACTTACGTTCGTAGCAGACTTCTACTTAGAAGAGGAGGATTTGTTTCATTAAAAACAGAAGTCGAACAGTTCAAGACAGTATTAACGTAGAAGAAATCAATTGGCATATTGCTGAAGGTAATAGGAAGGAAATTTAGCTGATAGTATTTTAGTTGCATATCGGTGATTTCCAAGTTTAAATAACTAACTTAGATTAAATGTACTGCGTGAAAACACAGAATTCTGTATCGTAGTAGATGTGTTGCTAAGTGAAATAAGAGTACATGATAATTAGGAATATGTGTTTATATTAAGCATGTTGGAAATAGAATAACAGAAAGAGAGAGCAAAAACTGTAATATTGTGTGTTAGTTTATAAATTAAACACTATTGTATACACTTTATCGTTCTCACTTAATTTTGCTTTTGTACTTGTAGTCTCCATTGACAGCAGTCTAAGAATATATTCAAATTGAGAATGAGATCGCTTACACACTATAGATTCGAGTGTTTTCGTTACTTCAGAAACGGTGAACGTTTGAAAAGGTAGATTATTTTAGGCTGGAAAGGATTTTTCTTATAGCTTGTGAAAGGGATACCAAAAAGGGAAAAAAAAAAAAAAACTGAAGAAAAATGTCAACACTGAAAGCTCCCATTAAAATACTATATTTAGAAATGATTTAAATAACAGTTAATTGGCAAGTTACCTATTTTCTTCAGTAATAATCACTCTACTAAAATTTAGGTAGTTGTTTAAAGAAAGTCTGGAATGTATTTTATTGTGATGTCAAGTTACTTATGCCATCAAAAAAGTATGCTTTCACCCTGTGATCAATACAAAAAGACTACTGCTTACTGAATTTTTCTTTTTCAGATATCCATTCATTTTTCAGGTGCAGGAGGAAGGGCGATATTTATAACCTTCTTATTTACTATCTATTTTCCAAAAATCGAGCAAAATTCTCTTACCTTTGAGAACTTTACTCACTTGTTTTCTTATCAAGTTAGGCAGTTTTGTTTTAGATAATTAAGGTTCATTTCACTATTCTACACGTTTGTGTACATTTTTAGCCCAGCCAGTCAGATTTGTCATAGAGACATCAGAGATCAGATTCCACTGCAAAGTGGCAGGGACTCAAGGGTCCTGAGTGTTGAACACATGTAAGGTGCTTCTGAAGACCTAGCAGAGTACATGGATTCAGCTATTAGAAGACATACAAATATGTAAACATCCAGATAAATGAACAACTGGAAAACTTAAAGCCAGTAAGGGAAAATCAGGGTTCTAGTTTGTCACACAGGAACAAGGTAACATAACTGAACATTATAAACTGGTCCCAAAGGTATTTATTTGTTTATTTATTTGAGAGAGAGAGAGAGAGAGAGACCCAGAGAGTGAGCAAGCACCAGTGGGGGTGGAAAGGGGCAGAGGCAAAGGAAGAAGCAGACTCCCCACTGGTCAGGGAGCCCTAGATGCGGTCCAGTTCCAGACTGTGGTATCATGACCTGAGCCCAAGACAGATGCCTAACCGACCCGAGCCAACCAGGTGCCCCAGTACTTACAGTTTTATTCAGTTACCTATTTATATTCTTAGAATGATAATTTTTTTTTTTTAGAAAAATAAGTTTTAAATGAGTTACAATTTTAAAACTTGGACAAATTTCAAGTCGTGTAGTCGTGTTTTGAATCATGCTACCTAAGGCTCTAATTCTAGAACTAGTTATTTTGTTTCCTTTCATAAGATTTTGGTACCTTGCATCTATTTTTTTTTTCCTCTTTAAACCTCCCTTCAGTTCCTGTGTGTGACAAACAATTTACACCTAAAGCAATGTGGCACTTAGAGTTGAGTTCAACCTTGAATTATATTTCAGACTTCCGAACTAATGCAGAATTCTGAGTCCATAAATAGCCTCAAAACAATTCCATGTAGAAGGCTGTTACTTAAAAGATTTGCCCCATCCATTCAGGGTGGGGCAGATCTTTTATCCAGGATGTGTGTGACATACTCCCAGTTCACCTGAGAGGTGAGAAATTGAATGTTTCTCAGTTCCAGCACAGATACCTAGGGGCCTCGTTTGGGAATTTTATTCTGTCATTCTCCTTGCCAAGGATAAGTAGAGGATTTCAGCTATCAACATCACTAATCTGTTACCTTTCATGCTGAGCAATGTCTCTGCCTTCCTGCAGTCTTAGACAAAGCTTCTTATTTTCTTACAAAGAGATGCTATTGAGGAAATTTTTTTTTTTTAACTTTTGCAAAAACACTTTCCATGCTTTTAGATCAGGGAGCAATTTTCTATGTTAACAGGCCCAAAATTATGACAGTCAGTGGGAAGTGGATTAACTAAATAGATAGTGTTTGATTTAGCACTAATGATAGTTATTAATAAGCAGAAACTTCAGTAAAAGCAAGTGGAAAGCCTCATTAGAATTACTTAGCTGTTTGAAGTATAATCGATTATTAGAATAGTGATTTCTTTTCTTTCTTTTTTTTTAAGAATAGTGATTTCTTTGTGAATTTCATTATACACGAGTCATTCTGGTGAGGAGATCTTATCCTAATGGTCATTTATAATAACTGCACAGGTTTTATCGAATACATATTTTTCATGCAAATAACATCAAATGCACATCACCTAAAGCCTTATCTATCGTATTTTGGCACATTTTTGAAAGACTTTGAGGTAAAGCTTGCTTTATTGTTAGAGATAAAACCTGCTATATTGTAAGGACTTGTGCTTTGAAAATACTGGTAGTTATGACCCCTCATATATTATAATTTGACTGAATAGGTGTCGCCTGGACACCTTTGGACCTTGGCAATCTTTTTTATTCTTCTTGTGTTATCTCTGCGTTCTTCCCAGCTTGCTAACAGTCTCTAGCTTCAGAACCAGTGGTTCTGATCCTTCTTTATATTTCTCTCTGAATATGCAGAAATTACTTAGACATTTTGTCTTTAAGGAATTGTGTCCAGCATTAAGTAATAGAGATAACCTTTCCCTCCCCAGCATGTGGCATAAACAGATGAAGGGTCGATATGTTAGTTGTCCGGGCCTATATGATGACGTCACAGTCCCTAGAACTTGGGTGTCTTCATCCTTAGTCCTGAGGAGCACACAGCTTCCAGCCTGAGGTTTAGTTAAAATTGCAAGATGTCCAGCGTAGCCCCAGCCATCGTATGTTTATTCCGAGAAGTGGGAAGGGGCAAGGGCAAAAGAGACCACATCCTAACCTACTTAGGCATCTTTGCCCTCTGGTCCTCTGAGCTTCACCTAGTGATTTATCCTGGCCTCTCATTGGCTGATTTTGGCAGCAAGGATAGCTGGGAACTGTAGTCTTTTTAAAAATACTATTATTTTTTACTTCTAATTCCAATGTCGTTAACATACAGTGTTATATTAGTTTCAGGTTTATCATTTAGCGATTTAGCAATTCTATGCATTACTCAGTGTTCATCACCATAAGTGTCCTCTTACTTTCCTTCACTATTTTCCCCATCTCCCCACCCACCTCCTCTCTGGTAACCAGCAGTTTGTTCTCTGTAGTTAAGAGTCTGTTTTCCTGATTTGCATCACCCCCTTTTCCCCCTTTGCTCATTTGTGGGAACTATATATTTTTAACTGTTGTCCTGATTAAAGTTAGGCCCCTGGATGGATAAGGTAGAAGGGGAGAATGGATGTTCAGGAGGGTAGTCACGAGGATGAAAGAGAGTTTTGTTTTGTTTTGTTTTGTTTTAAGAAAAGTCTGGAATCAAGTAACTCTCCCTGAAAAATGCTTAGGTATGGGGGTTGCTGAGGGGAGACCACCTCTGAAGAGAAACTTATATCTTCTTATCTTGGTAAACGTATCATCAGTCTCCTGTCCTGGATAACCAGAGACATTTAGACAACTAAATCATGTTATATTTAGTCAATAAAACCTGGAATATCACAAATGGATTGCTTTTTACTTATATAACAAAAAGAAAATTGCTTCATTTTAAAATTTTTCCTTTGTCAGTGTGTGTGTGTGTGTGTGTGTATATATATACACATATATATACGGTTGTATAATTATAACTGAACTGTAACAGGAATGCATGTCATAAGAACAGATCTCAAGTGACTTTATTCAACAAAACAATCTATAGCTATTCTGGTATCTGTTTCTGCTTCTTACACAAATATATTTTTTTTTATTTCCTCTCTGAAATAAAATGAGTTGATACTTATTGAAAATTGTAATATACTGGTCAGTATTTTCAGTGCTTTTAATTTTTTCATAGTATTTAGTCTTCACAAAACATCTTTGAGAGGGTTCCTGATATCCCTCCCACTTTACAGATTGCCACAGCACAGGGTCACTCAGCCGGTAACATGTGAATTCCAAGCCTGGTCACCTGATTTCGCAGCCTGCCCTTTTAACCACTTTCCTGTAAAACTTCGCTTCTTAATTTACATATCCACATCCTAAGGATTCAACAAAGGAGTGCTTAAGAATAAAAATTAATGTTTAAGGCAGATTTACAGCAGATAGCCTAAAACAGTGAATACTCAGAGGTAATTATATTTAAAGTCCACAAATGAACCAGTAAGTGAATACAAGATAGCCACAAGATAGCAGGTGCCACCAGCTTTTTAAGATTATATATTCTAAATGTATGGTCGTATTGGAAAATGGTTTTGAATTAGTCATCTTCAGTAAGTAGTCACTGTAGAAACGAGATAGCCACCCCCCCCCCATGAATTAAAAAATAAAAAAGGCCATATTCTGAGTTTTACTTGTCTAGAAAGCATTTTCCACAGAAGCGGTGTGGTTACATCATCGGGCCAACCCTGGGAAGTCAAGTAACTCCTAGGATGCTCTACTAATAGTCCAATACAAATACTACCTGGGAGAACAGGGTTATTAGTGAAACCCATGAGCTTCCACAGAGCATGGTGAGAGCCGTCTCCTCATACATCTTAAGTATTACTAGTGTCATAGACCATAGCGGCTTTTGTCAAACTGTTTCTATGGGAACGGTACATGTCAGGTTTCTGTTTAGTGCTCCAGAAATTTGTCTGGGCCTGGTGCAGGAGAGGGGTTTCTCCTAAACTTCTGCAGGGAAGTGCAGCTTCATGTTTGGGCTGCTCCTGGTCCCCAGAGCTGGCTGGTAACCGAGCAGCGGTTCAGAATCGGTAGGCACTAAAGATGGTGTGGGATGATGGACTGTAGTTCAAAGCTTACTCAGGGTGGGAAAACTTCTTGGTCAGTGCCTTCCAAGTGACCTACCCTCCCCCTCAAAACAAACAAGCAAACAAACAACCAACCTCAACCTCCTTTCTTTTCAAATGTACAGCTTGTTGATCCTGAGTCTGGTCCACTGTGGAACTTAATATTATTGATGAGCTTCTTTTCTGTGCCCTTTCATTCTAAAATTTTCAAAAGCGTAGCTGTTGTTTTGATACTGTTGCTTTATAATTACTAGTAGCACAGGTGGATAGTGAAAATATCAAAACTAAAAAAAAAATTATCTTTTTATGTTCTGGCTATTTTATTGTAAGATACAGTGAAAAGATCAGCAATAAAGACCCAGATATGAAACGAAAGGTGTATAGCAGGTCTAGGGGATGGGTATGCCACAATTCAAGGAGTATAACTTAAACACTTCCTGTGTCAAACTTTGGGAAGGCAGATATGAAAAAATGAAGTCCTTAAGGGGCTAATTGCTACCAGGGAGACCAATATATTATGGGTGGTGGTGGTGGAGTTTAGAGGGGGAAGTTCTCCACAGCGATTAGAGGGTCTGTGGAAAGGGCACTTAGGGAAGGGAGACAAATGCCTCTGGTGGTTTATCTTTCCTTTTTCCCTCCGTTCCCTCTCACAACTACTAACTCTCAAACCATAAGTGGGAAGAGAACTAGAGGGAATCCCTACTAAGAGAGTTCCCATAGTCATGGGCCACCAAAGTAGGGTATCTATCCCTGGGTCATCATTGGTCAGTTGGGAACCACCTATATTTTAACTCCAGGTCATATTTTTTAGGCCCAGAAGGATTCTTCTGAAGCTGTCTCCATTTATTCAACCATATTTATATTTGAATTTCTGTTAATATTAGGTTGAGACTTAGTATTTAATGAGAATCCAGCACTCTGTTTCCTTAAGACCCCATATAACTCCAGGCCTCTTGAGTTAGAATTGATCACTCAGTGTAAAATTCAGACTCGGTGTGTGAGGCTTCTGGATTTCAGAGTCACTTACACTTATGTCCAGGCTGTTCTCAAATAAGGCAAGAAGAATCTGCTGTTAATAGTTGACAGTAAATTACACAAAGTAAAACATGGAAAATTAAAGTTAGAAGAGCTGGGGAGCTTTTCTATCATTTTCAATTTTCTGCACAAGCACGGACATAATCAGTGTTTAGGATCTGCTTGTGATGGATAAATTACATCCGTAATTCATTCTTTTCCGTGTTACTGCATTCAGACGATAATTTGCTTTCAGATATCTTTGCTCATCTAATATTCTAAAATCGTTCATAGACTGAAAATAAGTCTAGTGACATCTCCCAGTCCCAGGAAGCTTTTAAAACTAAAGAGGGTTAGTTTACCAAATGGGTCAAATTAAAAAAAGGAAAGGGGGTGTTCTGAGAGAAACACAACCAAATTTATCATGCCCCAAATAAGGTTCCTCTTTGGTAGATGACATTGCTTTTCATAAAACAGTTCCCCTTTAAGGGAGGCAACCAAGAAATGAACCATGAAGAAAGAAATAACTAAAGAATTCATTATTTATAAAAAGAATCCTGTTGAGAAAGATCTGTGTTCTGAATGAACTATCTCTCTTCACATTATCTCATATCTCTTCATGGTTAAGTGGAAACTAATGAAATCTCAATCTAGCCACGAGAAAAGATTATCATCCTGATTTTATTTATTGAACTTTTTTTTTCTCTTATAAACTTTTGCTGCCAGACACTGCCTTCCATGAATTACAGCAGAGTAATAAATTGAAAACAAATGTTCACATAAGAAAATACAATATGTTAAAAAAAAAAAACAAACCCACAGGTTGACTTACACTCACATGAACTAATGAGTCATGACCTATGCTGAAGAAGAGTCATCTACATTGTACGTTTTTGCATAGGTGGGCTCTAGGGAGCTCCTGCAGACCCTTTGAACTATAATTAACATATAGTAGCTTAACATGTAACATACATACAGTGGGGGAGGTGTGCGTAGTGAGAAATGCAAATTTATTATTTAAAAAACTCTTTCTTAGGTACTCTTGGCTTCTGTATTTTGCACTGAGGATGAATAATGCCGGAGGAGAGATTTTCACTGGAAACATGTTTTTATACTAAAAGTTTAGGAGTTTAAAGAAATTACAGACCTAAGTTTTTGCCACTTTTGCATATCAACCAAAGGAAAACATATCAATCCATCCCCACCCCTGCCCCACCCCCACTTTCATCATTCATAACCTGCTGTGTACCAGACATGGTGATGGGCAATCCAGCTGCAAGGGTGAATGACTCACAGGGCCCCAGCCTTTTTGGTTGTTGGTAGACCAGTGGTTACCAAAAGCTTTTGAGCTTCTGAGGAATACAATGAAAATTAGAATGATCATAGAATACTAAAACATTCTTTTAACTCTTCTGTTCTTTAATTTTAAGATTTCCAAGTAGGACATAAATTTGCCCATGTAAAACACAAGCAGGCATTAAGTGTCGTCGTGTATCTGAGGAAGTTTGTTATGAAAAACACAGTAAACTGTTATGTAGTTAGTGTAGGTAGAACAGATGAATTTCAGCTACGGTTATGTGTGTTGCAAGAGAAGCTGTGTGTTTGTAGTAGTCAGAACAGGTTTACCGCTGATTTTTACATGGTCAGAGATTTATACCAGACCCATCCTCATGTTCCATCATTTAGCAAGAGCAACCTGAGTCAGATTGGTTTTTAGGTAGCGCACATAGAAGTGGTTAATTTTGCATTCCTGATCTGATCATTATCTATTGATGATATAACATGATGAGACCTCAGACTGATTGGGTAATCTGTACAAGGTGGCACAGCCTGGAGGCAGCCGACCTGGGATTCCGCCCAGGCAGCCTGTCTTCAGAGCCTATGCCTTCAGCCTACACTTCGAGTTTCCCTAGTGTAAACTGGGCAGTATTAGGAAGCCCAACACCGTGGTCTTCTGCAGACGAAATAGAGTGTTCATTATCAGTGAGTCCGCCTGTTGGAACAGTGGACATAGTTGGGCAAGTATTTGTTGAGTCACTGTAATTGCCTCCATTTAAGACAACTCTAGTTTTTAAAATCACGATCACTCCCACTTTTCGTAATTCAAAAAACTGTCCCTGAATAATCACTAATGAGATTTTTTTTCTCACCTAACGTGGGAAATTTATATTAACATTTTAGCTAGAAGTCTGATAATGTCGAGAACTCTTAAGCATTAGATCAAGAAGAATTTTGGAAGTCATGCCAGACTGGAATCAATTTAGCAAATCAGAATAATAGGCTGCTGTGGGAAAAAAACAAATGAGAATTTCAGGATTCCAAGACAAAGCTTAGAAGGGAAGTAAAGGGCAGCAGATAAGGAGGTTTTCATTTCATAACTACCATTTTTTTTTTTTTTTTTGCATAAGATAGAATGTGCTTTCTTAGTCAAAGAAATAGTATAATAAAAATTTTTCTAATGCATGAGCTGTTATTTTGTGAGAGGCTGAGATTTCTTTCTTATTTTATGAGTTTTACTGGGCTTTTATGATAATACTGGAAATAAGCCAAAAAATATGCTTAAAATCCTTTGTAAGTCTTGGTTAAGTTATACTGTATAAAATTAAAAGCCAAACCATTTTGCAGTAGTTTATGCTATAGGTCTCTGTAGTGTATGTCTCATTTATGTATTCATAATAACTTTTAATATCATAGCTTAAAATGAGCTTGGAATAAAATTTTTAGTAGTTCATTTTAGTTCTTTGTATATTTGTATAGTAACTATTATTATTACTGAAATATCTAGATTCAGTGAGAGGAAATTTTTACACATGAATAATTTTAAAATAGCTCACACTATTCTTAAGACTTTTGCATTCTGTGTAATTGAAATAAAAATGACTGTGTTAATATAAGCATCACTGATTGCATTTTGCGATATGGCAGAAAGAGCATATTTGCTCTCAGAAAAACATGGACTTAAGAATATAAAATACTTTGGCTTCCTGGGTATTAGTAAATAATAGTTTGAATTGTAATCCTGGACTGTCAAGAGATGTATCTCAAATATTAGTGTTCATTATATGATTTAGAATGCCCTGTGGGAGATATATATTCTCACAGAGCAGTTCATTTAGATGAATGATAGCGTGGAGAAAAGCGAGCAGACAACCTTTAACATCAGTCACAAGTATTACGAGGATCCTTTCTTTGAATGATTAGAAACTCCCAGCCTTGGGGCCATTTTCTTGAATGTATCAGTTTAGTCAAACAGCTAGTTAGAAACATTTTTGACACAGTTGTCTTTGAAATATAAATTCAAACGGCGTAAAAGTTAAACTTATTTCGTGTCTAGGACAAAATTGTTCATAGGAAAAAGTAAGCAGTATTTTTTGTTCTTTGACTTTATTTCTCTGGGCATTTTCTTCCCGAGTTTGTTTTAATCTTAGCTTGATTTATGGATTGGTGTTTTCTGAATATCTGGCTTAGCCTCTGTGTTCTTTTTCTTGGGATGAAATTTATAATGAATATTATTTTATAGCAAATAAATATTGGTGCCAGGGATAATGAGAAAATGGCCACTGGCAGTTTTCACTTAGTCCCAGTGCTACCTTGGAACTTTTCATCAAAGTAGGACCTTCAGAATAATTGCCAAAGCTATATGCAGAAATGTTTAAGGCAAAGAGTAAGAGCTGGTTAAGAGCCCAAAGCAAGAATTCATCTGGATCTGGGTTTGGGTCTGTCGGTTACATCTTACTGACTGCGCGTCAGTCACTTTGTGTCTGTTTTATAAAAGGAGGCTCAGGATATCGGCTTTGAAGTTTCGTGTGGAGTCCATGAGATCAGTTCTATAATCCAGGTCACTTCATGCAGTGTCTGCATCCTTGTAAATAGTTCGCATACATGGGAGCTGCTAGTGTGCTTGCTTGTGCCCCAGTGCTAGAATTCAGTCTAAGTTATCTTTCCCATTGTAACAGGAACTTGCCTTATGTCAGAATAAATACCACATCAGTTCACTTACTGTCCCAAAGGGATCTATCCGTTACTTGATTAAAAAAAATCAAAACCAACTTTTATCTGGATGATGTATATAAATGTGCCGTATCACATCCTAGCTTTTTACTTACCCGTTATCAAGAGAAGATACCCCTTAGCCTCTCAAGGTGTGTAGCCCTTGATGGTAAACTCATTGGGAGTAGTATTAATGAAATAATTCAGTGTTCATATCATTGTCTGTGCATGGTAACCCATTTCTAACTGCAGTTACCCATAAATGAAAAAGTGGTTATAGCCATCTGTTCTGATTCATTTCATTTAAAACTAATGCCTCTTTAGCTCTATGCTGGTCTAAAGTAAATAATTCACATTTGATATTTTGAACACTATATTATTTATGTAAATTTCTTCCTAAAAGACTCACTTAAGACTTTTTTCAAAAGTAAAATTGAGGGGGCGCCTGGGTGGCTCAGTGGTTTAAGCCGCTGCCTTCGGCTCAGGTCATGATCTCAGGGTCCTGGGATCGAGTCCCACGTCGGGCTCTCTGCACTGAAGGGAGCCTGCTTCCCTCTCACTCTCTCTGTCTGCCTCTCTGCCTACTTGTGATCTCTCTCTGTCAAAATTAATAAATAAAATCTTTAAAAAAAAAAAAAAGTAAAATTGATGTTTATTCAGTAAAATACTTGCACAGAGTAGAAGGTTAAATATTAAAGTCCCACTTTTTCATGATTTGCCCTCTCCCTACTTCATTCTTTATAGGCCTATATAAACTCACTTACTTGGTGAAATATCTAGCACTTACTTCTTTAAAGGTGTAAGAAGTATCCAAGGTCATGCTCATCCCCATTTACCACATCCTCATTTCTCCCCTTTCACTGTTAGTCCGAATTGACAGGGATCCAATTCTAGCTCTGTGAAATGGTTTCCTTTGCTCCCAGGTCTTTAAAGGTGCTGCCTAATTCACGAGCTTGAGACTTTTGACTCTGGTTAGACCTAGGAGAGTATATGCTTTCTGCAGCAAGCAGAGGGAAATCCCAGCTTCTTGATTTTACTGGTTCTTCAGGAATAATACAGCCTAGTAGTTTCCCATGGCTAGCTTCAGGTTTTCCTTTGCAGTTGTGTATAAATTCTGTTACATTCTAATCCAGGATATGAGTTGTTCATTACTGTTTGATTTCCTCAGCTGTGCTACTGCCTTCTTGTTAAGGATATCGATTATTGCCCATTGTCTTCTGCTGTGCATTGATTTAGTGTTGGCAATGAGTTAGTTGTATTACTTGATGTTGAAAAATGATCAAATATGTGTTCAAAGGAGATGCTTACAGTCTGTTTGATTGAGTTGGCTGTTTAGGCTTTTAACGTGCGAACCAATTAAGAGAAAGTGCAGGAGGATCTCTGGGAGCAGGGAAAGTAAAATTTGTCTTCAACTTTTTAGAAATTGCAAAAATTATGCAGTAAAGCCTTCTTAGGATTAAATTGTCAGTTGATATTTAGTGAGCAGATGGGTAAAACCTTGGGTTTTCTTTTAAAAATCAAGGGAGGCAGCACCCTCAGATGTTCATGTTTTATTGATAAAAATTCACTTTTCCTTAAGAGTGGTTTCTTGTTGAAACTACATATTACTGGATATAGGTAGAAGAAATAAACTAGATGTATATGTGTCTGGAGCACTCACATTTTGTGGGGGGTGGGGAGATAGAAAGTTAAGCGAAATAAGCTAGGAATCAAATGAGTTGTTTTTATCTACTGTTTTCTTCCATGTTTCATAGTTTAAAAATATTTTTTTCCATGTAAATAACAACATGTAAGATAAGGCTGACATTCACTTAGTTTCTCTAACATTAATTGTCTGACTTTTTCCAAACTTTAGACAGTCCACACTCAAGGTAAGAAAAAAATTAACCCTCAGAATGAGATCATGGTACCATGGTTCACTGATGAATGTTACCTTTTGTTTTAGCAGCTCAGTTGGCTCTAATCCATGGAAAAGTTTTTATTTCCCATCAGCTCCAAGGTAGGAGCCAAACCAAAGTTAAGGAAACATTTTCCAGCAGACAAGTCTCTACAGATAATATCAACAGTCGAGGAGCATGCACTTGTGCATTCTCTCTCTCTTTCTGTCTCTCTCTCTTTTTCTCTCTTTTATGGAAATACTGAGTTAGGAAACAATATTGAGATACTGATGATGAAAGTGACTTTCATGTTAATAAAGGTGCTCCTTATTAATCCTTCCTAGGGTTAGGAACTCCAAGTTTAAGTTTGCTTACTTTTTCAGAATACATTTTCTTCAGAATGACCTGAGGACCACCCTCTCCCTATGTTTACCTTCTAGGTCTTTCTGATCTATAACCTTTTGTCACCTCTGGTTTATTTGGCTAGCCTGATTTTTGAAGAATGAGGGAACATAACATGACTGTTCTATTTATTTATTTTTTGAAATGCCTATTAAAATCCTGGCCTTGGGGGCTCCTGGGTGGCTCAGTCCTTAAGCATCTGCTTCCAGCTCAGGTCATGATCCCAGGGTCGTGGGATCGAGCCCCGCAGAGGGCTCCCTGCTCCGCGGGAAGCCTGCTTCTCCCTCTCCCACTCCTTCTGTGTCTCTCTCTGTCAAATAAATAAATAAAATCTAAAAAAAAAAAAAAAAAAGAAAATCCTGGACTCAAAAGACCTCCCAGCTTAGAACTTTTAACAGTAGAAATAAGAAAAGCTCAGGACTGAACAGAGTATATAAGAGATGGTGCCAGTTGGACCACTTATGCTCCAAATACCTACTAGACCTAAACCTTTCCCTTGCCTAGTGATCAACCATACTAACAGTAGGATCCACTTAATTCCAAGTGAGTCAACAGCTTACGTGGCATGCCCACTGTGTGCCAAACAGCATCTCGGGTACTTTTCCAGGCTTCCGGCACAAAGCATAAAAGACTTGGGAAAGCATATTCCCCCATTCTGCTCCCCACCACCGCTTGCCCTACCAGCTAGACTTACTCACTTGGAATCTCTAAGCCAAGAAACATGACCGGATGTATTTTTAAACAGCTATATGCTCCTGGTTAACAATCGCTCTTTTAACATTGCTGAGAGGTTCAGGGAACATAGTATTTTTGCCACGACTTTGCAATCTATGTAGAAGATGTATTTTTCTCCTAAGGATAAAACCATCTGGAAATCTTTGCATGCTCCAGACTCTGACACAGAGCTGGCTTTGCTTTCTGATTAGAGCTGTAGATAAATTTTAAAACATGATTTAAGAAAACAAAATAATCCTCTCACCTACTTAGTAATTTCTTATTCATAGTTAGAAGGTGGAGTCACTTCATTTCATTAATGTCTTCATTAGATTTCTGATTCAAAAATAATTTTTCTCTCTAAATGACATTCCCTATGATCTCTGTTCCCTAAAAAATGCTGTTTAATGTATGTTGATTATAATTAACAGGTTTCCATTTATTGTATACCTTTCATTTTGCGTTCTCTTTTCTAGTAATTATAATAGCCAATTGATAAAAGAAAAAGTGTTACTTTTCAGTCTTATAATGTGTGTCAACAGATGTGGAGTTCCAGTGATGACCTGGTTGACTCATAACTTACTTTTTTGGGCAGAATTTCATATTTTTTACATATTTTATTTCTTAGTATCTCCAAATAACTCCACATAGAGTAATCTCCTAATAACTATTATATGTTCTCCTTTAATTTCTAATTGAGTCTCATTTGTAGCACTGAAATTAAAAGTGTTGATAGTCTATTAAAACAAAAGAGACCTTCTTTTGTTCATGTGACCTTTTACCTTTTAAGTATAATGGATTTAAATGTGTGAAACTTTTCTTCCATAAGCAGCAGTCCTCAGACATAGCCTGTGTGGGTGTGGATATAGTCTTATAAACTATCAACACATGAAAGTGGTACTAAAACTCTAAATGCTGCTCCTTTAGAACTTCATACATAAATTACATGTGTTGTTCTAGGAAATGGAAAATGGATGGTCAGTCTAAGCCTGTAGTATATTTTGACAGCATGAATGAGTCAAGCAAGCAATTTTCCAGACTGTTTAATAGTACAAAGGAAAGGGCTTCTAAGGAAGTCATTCTTATGACTAGCTGAAAATATTTTTTTGAGTAACTGTTCTAGAGAAAAACAGGTCACTGTTGGAAGAAAAATGAAATCTCAAGTTACAAGCATTCTGAAAGTGATTTGATCACTAAAACGTGTTTATCTTATGACAAAACTCCTGAAAAGGATACTGCTTCATACATTTTCAGTTATTTAATGAGTATTGTCTTGAAACTCAACAAGAAATTATGTAATATCATTGTAAGTTTTAACTCAGCCATCATGGCAGAACATTGGCCATTCTATTTTTTGAACTGTTTTTTTTTTTTTAATTCCAGTAGCACAAATAAAGCTGTGTCATCATAATCTTAAAGGTAAAATGTTTTAGGTTGATAAAATTTATTCCACACATGGTTTTAAACTGTATTTGAATGAAAACAGGGCTTGATCGATGGAAAATCATTCGTTTGTGGGTTTATGAGTCTATTCTAGGTGGTTTGAAAAGACACATTGTCCCCCAGCAGCTCCTCACCCAGGGTCAGTGCTCAGTGTAAGCCTGATGGATTCCAACCATGGGGTTTATCATTACTGCATAGATCTTTGAAAAGACAGGCTGCAAATCTTGTTTCTAAGCCATGACTAGCTCTTATCTCAATTTGAAGTATAGAAATAAAATCAATACAGATTAAAAAATAAAAGACACTCTGCATTCATTCACGGACTGCAGCCAGCTTTCGAACTGTAATATCCTGGCTAGTTAAGTACCCTTGATTATTATGATTTTTCAATATGAGGTTAATATTGAAAATTTGGAATATAACATACTAAGCTCATTTTTATTTGTACTGTTGGAAGGGTTTCTAGTATTTTTGAAGTAACTTGAAAGAAAATGAGATTTAGCTGTGATTCCACTTAAAGTTTTTACCAGAGTAACTATGTCAAGGCAAATCACTCTGTAGTCAATGACTCCTTGGCAAGTGAAGCTTTATAAGGATTTTAAGAATAAAAACCTCAGGTGCTAGGTTTTTCCGTGAAGAAAGAAGACGTTTTTCTCTTTATTGCTTTTAATATTGAACTCCTGTGATCCATAGGTTCTTGGGATTGCAGTTAGAAGGGTCTTTAGAAACAATGTCTCACAATCCATCTGTTTTCCTGCTTAGGGGAACCAAGGCGGCACCAGTGAGGTTAGGGCCCAAGTATAGTCCTAAAGATCCTAAGATCATTGGGGCCCTTTAAATATGACTAGTCAGTAGGTCCTAGCAAAAACTGGATTATCTTGCCTCATTTCATGAAAATGGCATTACTAATAAATAAATAAATAAAAGACATTACTGACATACCTGGTGGATAAATACTGCTATTAAGGTCAAGGCACTGACCTGCTGGTGTTCGCTGCTATTAATGGTAAAGAGATTCCTTGGCTCTTCTGATGCCTTGATTACCAGTGGCATTAAAGGTTTACGGTGTTTTGCTATATAATAGCAGGCTCTCCAAAAAGATAATAAAGGTATGTAGGTCTATACCTGAGTTTGATAAAACTAACTAATAAAAGGAAGAATAGAACACAGTTTAAGATTATAATAAAATATACAGTACCCTGTATTTATACCCTATATTTGAAATTCTGTATAGCCAGTTGATTCTTATAGATGCTTTTTCCTTGTTGCTAAACTCTTGGATTTGTAACCAACCTGTGGTTGCAGGTGATGGATGAATTTAATTCTGTCTCTGTGCCCTTACTCATAAGTGGCCCTTATTATACAATGATTATCAGCTGAGACATACTCCATGGAATGAATAACTTTTCTTGTCTTCTTTTCCTTAGCATTCTGTGTGTCACAGAACAAATCACATTATACCTGATCTTACAGTTCATTTGTTCATGTTTCTTTTTCCCCACACTAGCTTTTAAGCTCCTTAAGAATGGGAAGCTTAAGTTAATCACCTCTGTATATATGGTGTTTTGAATATCCTTGGCATATATTAACTGTTTGATGAATTGAAAGCAATGTTTCTTTTTGACCATGACCAATAATTGTGAGCAGAGCAGATTTTATGTACTTTAAAAAAAAAAAAGATTTTAAAATTTATTTTGGGGGGAAGGGCAGAGTGAGAGAAAGAGAGTTAGAGAATCTCATTTTTACTCCCCGCTAAGCAGGGAGCCCGTATGGGTCTTGAACTCAGGACCCCGAGATCATGACCTGAGCCAAAATCAAGAGTCCTGACGCTTAACTGACTGAGCCACCCAGGCACCCTGATTTAATGTGCTTTTAAGTTCAATATTAGTGAATTTTTTTTGTGGAGGGGTACATTTGTTGAATAGTAACATAACTGTAAGAAGAATTTCTCTGAGGAATACTTCATTTATGGTGGAACTCAAGCAGTTAAATTGCTCTGGCACTCTAATGGATTTGTTTCTGTTATCTTGATGTAAATTTCTGGAACAGGCCTTTATTTGCCCTTACGCCGTGTTTTGTTATTTTGTACAGGTTGAACATAGGGACCTGGTCAGGCTTCCTGATGCATGGCTGTATGTACAGCCCATGTCTTTATTTATTTGACAGACAGAGATCACAAGTAGGCAGAGAGGCAGGCAGAGAGAGAGGAGGAAGCAGGCTCCCTGCTGAGCAGAGAGCCCGATGCGGAGCTCGATCCCAGGACCCTGGGATCATGACCTGAGCTGAAGGCAGAGGCTTTAACCCACTGAGCCACCCAGGTGCCCCTGTACAGCCCATGTCTTTAATGGGAAATGATAATTGGTGGGTACAGTTGTTTTTGTAACAGTATTAACTCTCTGTTAATAAAACTGCTTTGTTAGAAAAGTATCAAGCTCATGTAGAATAATATTTACCCTTCAAAAGTTGCATAGGGAGAAGTGATATTACCAGGATAGAAACTATTATCAGTTTTGTTTTTCTTTCCTTCCTTCCTCCTTCCTTTAAAAAAAAAATAGAAACAAACAAAAAACTCTACTGAAAATGTTGAGATGAGCCTAGATCAGTGTTGCTGTTTATTATGAACGGAACGTTCTGGGAACCAGACTGCAACCATAGCAACTATAATTATTATTGTTTTATTGTAGCAGTAATAGTAGCAAAGATAACATGTTATTTATAGGGAGGTCCACGTATCTCTGTTGCACTTAAATTTCTCCACACTTTACTTTTAGAAAGGAAAAAAAAAATTTGTCTTCCGAGTGTAAAAACTTCACAGTATTGTAAATCTTCAGCCCGAAGCAGAAAAAAGAGAGTCTAGGCTTCTGAAAGGTATAAATGTCTAGACCCTGCCGCCTTTTAACCTGCTTATGACTTTTTCCCTCCAGTAATTATTTTAGGGGCTCTATGATATAAGCTGTCATGGTCTCGGGGTCCTGGGATCGAGTCCCGCATCGGGCTCTCTGCTCCACGGGGAGCCTGCTTCCCTCTCATTCTCTCTCTGCCTGCCTCTCTGCCTACTTGTGATCTCTCTCTGTCAAATAAATAAATAAAATCTTTAAAAAAAAAAAAAAAAAAAAAAAAGTTCTAGAGGGTCAAAAATGATCCAGATTATGTGTTGATACCAGTAGTCCTAGCAATTAAGTATTTCAGAAGAAACCTGTATTTATCCACTTTGAAGAGGGTCATCAGGGGAGATTAAAAATTTAGTACTTCAGGCTCATTAAGGGTTAGAGTGGAGTAATTATGTAGCTGGTAACAACTGCCACAGTCGCCACTTGAACATTAAGATATATTACTTCTCAAGACTTATTGGCCCTCTTCAAGGAGCGTCACAATTTGTAAATGTCATCTGCTTAAAGAATAAGTTCTGCTGATCCATTATTTTAGATTTGGCATGCTTTTCTGCAAACTGTGTGTTTTCAGAAAAGGTAAGACCTTGGTAATAACCTTAAAGAGATATGGATTCTATAGGGTATCTCCCCATGGAATGAAGCAATACTTCCTGTCCTGAGCAGGGAGCATTTTCATACAATGCCCAAAAGCAATGAATTTAAAGATCTCTGTACTGTGTTTGTTTTGTTTGATGGTAATTATGAGACTAGTCTCATTTTCTAATCTTGCAGGTTGGGAAATAATGAAAATGTTCGGGAGATAGCAAATTGAGCCTGATGTGTGCCGTTCTTCATCGAACATTGTAAGGAGTTTAGTATCAGTGACTCCATATCTCTGTTCTAGGCCATGCTTCCTGCTTGTATAGCAGTGTAGTGACGCGTTAATTTCAAAAGACCATGTAGTCAGATCCACTTTGAAACTAAGTGGAAGAGATAGTAGTATTTGTTTTCTCTTGAGTTTTTTATTTTGTTTTGTTTGCTTTTTAAAACATCTGGACAGAACAATTATTGCCTAAGGCAATCTCTTGATCTCTGACCCAAAGCCTATTCACTTTTGTTTTAGATAGAATTCTAGTAACTTAGGTAATATTACCATTATATAGAAACATGAAAACACATAAATTACTTATTAAGATTCTTTTACTGCATGGAAATGCAGTGTCAATAGACACATTAGAACTCTACTGTATTCTAGTAGAGACCATTGTGGTTAGTTTGAACCCTCATGTCCCCTCTCTTGGAAGCTTTTTAAAAGCAGAGACTATGTCTTTTGTCATCTATGAATCTCTAATGTCTGCCCATAGGCCGGACATATGGTAAACTTCCAATAAATAACGCTTTACTATTATTAAAATGGGGCAAAATGTGGAATATCAGTTGAAATCTTAGCTCCTGATCCATGCTCTAACCTTCCTTATCCCACCTTCAAGCTTTACAAATAAACAGATTATAGATACTATAGTTACAAAGTAGACCATACATTTCATTAAAAGTTGACACAGTCGTCTCTTTGCAGGGCTCTTGCATTCAAGGAAATGAAATCAACATTGTTTATAGAACACTAGAATTATTTGGCTTGAACTTTTACTGCGCAACTACTTGTGATACCGCAAAGATAAAACTATACACCTATACTCTCATCTCAATCTGATAACTGGGCTGAAAAATTGTCAATTCATTTAAGTAACAAAATCGGTTTGAGATATTTTATATACTTGGCAAAGTGTTGTTGATTGATTTTTTTTTGTTGTTTTTAATCATTTATTCTGTGAATTTTTCTCCCGTAAGGCACGAGACTAAAAAAGTGATATCCTTCTGCCTTTGATAAGCATTGTGAGTAAAAATCAATAGTCAAATTGACCCAGCAAAAGATGTTTGGGACTTACTATTGAGACAACAGCATCAGAAAAAAACAACATATAGATAGAGACTCTAACAAGGCTCAGAAACGTCCTTTGCATTTATTTTGCATGTGTATTAAATAGCATAATGAGGTGCTAGTGGGTTGCATTTCTCCCCACCACCCAGTCTCTTTAAGCCAGGATTCTGTTAGTAGACAGGCTGTGGGTTCATGAGAGCCCAGTTCAGTCACAGGTCATCATCAACTGCCCACATGCCCCATATAGAGACATCTGCTTTAAGGTTGCTAGACTTCTCAAGAAATTTGTATTTAATTTAAAATTTTTTTTGTTTTTTTTTTTTTTTTGCTTTGGTAATCACCAGTTGCTTCTCTTCAACATTATATTTGCATTCTATTGAAAAATCTGTTTTATATTTCATGAAATATTTATTAGATGTATTTATTTGTTGGACACTTGTTCAATGATAAAGGGACTTTGTAAGGAGATAGGATCAATATATTAATATTAATAATTCTTATTCCCTTTTGTACACATATAAAATTCATCTAACTATGCTTATTCATTCAGTGCTATTATTAAATGAGTAACCTAAAGGAAAGTTTTTAAAGCAATGGTGTAAATATACTAATACTAATCATTTGAACTCCCCTTTATATACATATATCTGCATATTCTTTAACTATGAATAAGACTGCAAGTATATAAATCTAGTTCTATGATTGGCTTTTTTTTTTTCTTTCCTTCTTTCTGATCAGTATCATTCAAAACCTTTTATATGGCAGGAAGCTTGTAAAACACAGGGTATGCAAAAGTAATCTCCCCTTTTTTGGTTGCCATGTCTGTTGATGACCCAAACCAAATAATTTCCTTCAACTGTGTTTTCATTTTTAACTTTTTAAATTAGAAATAAATCCCCTTATGTGTTACCTGAGGGAGGAATAGTTTAATAGGAAATCATTTAGTAATCACAGTTCGTTAATCATATAGAAAATACTATTTTAATTGTCAACTCTTCATTCACAGAAAATGTATGTTTCCTTGAGGAATCTCATTGCCTTTCATACATCGTATTCTATTCCTTAGGAGCTCATTAATTTCAAACTTGAGTTGGCTGTTGCTTTTATACAGATTCCGGTAGACAGGGCTAGCAGTTGAACCTTTTCTTTGATTTGCTTGTTATCCTCTTGAACATATAATTAGCCTCTTAATATCACTCTCTACCTGAATGGGTTGTTTAAGGCTATGGCCAGTGGTATGCTGGAGCTGGCCCACATAAAGATCTCTTCCCAACTCCAGGTTAAGTGATGTCATGTTGGCAGCTTGAAATTGGCGGTGGTGGGAGTATTTACATCATGGAAATGGACAGTTGCCACAACTCAAGGTCCTTCCCCTCCAGAGAGCCACTTAGATACTGAGCAGTGCTCACTGTTCATAGTGGCTTCTCTTCTTTTTTTAATCGATTGACCATGTAGAATAGCCACATAGAATTTTATTTCTATATATTTTCTTTCCACATTGTTTGAAACTTTCAGAACATCGCTTAATATACCACTTGCTGATGGAGTGACTGAGCAAGTTGCTTAGCCCTTTAGGACCTACCTTGAGGTTGATGTGAGGTTGAATAAGAAATATATTTATCTCAGGGTGCCTGGGTGGCTCATTCGGTTAAGCATCTGCCTTCTACTCAGGTCATGATCTCAGGGTTCTGGGATCGAGCCCCACTTCAGACTCCCTACTCAGCGGGGAGTCCCTCTCCCTCTGCTCCTCCCCCTGCTCCTTTTCTCGTTCACTTTCTTTCTCAAATAAACTAAATAACATTAAAAAAAAAGAAACATATTTATTTCAATATATTAGCAAAATGTCTGGTGCACAGTGAGCAGTCAAATAGTACTAGCATTTATCTCTCCGTACCTTAATTAATGGATATTAATTAGGTATTAATTAATAGGTATTTATTGATCCCTTACTAAGTACTTAGCATTTTGTTGAGTCTAGTGGGTCACTGACTGAGGCCCAGTGCCTGTAACGTTGAATGTTAGTGATAGTGCCCTGTTGCAAAAGAGGAAGCTCTCTTGCTGTTCCAGCCTAAGGTCTTTCGTCCTTTTTGTCTTTCTTCTTACAACTTTTTTTCCTTCCCTAAAGTAGTTTTGTAAACTTTTTTCATATTTAGATTTAGCTTAGATATTAGCTCCACTAGGAAGCTTCTCCTTACCCTAGCCCTAACCATATTATTGTCTTGTCTCTTTGCGTCTGTATTGTGCCCCATTCATATCTCTGTAACTGTCTTTGGTACATGAATCATAATTATGTACCTCCCTCTGTCCCTCTCACCACCTTTGTGTTCTCAGTGTTTAGTGAACTACTTGATAAGTAGTAGGCCCATTAGAAACATATGTTGAACAGTTGTTGATTGAAAGACTAGGATATAGATTTTGCTCATAAAGACCTTATAATTTGATTGAATTGGTAATACATACACAAGTGACATGAAGGTGAACAAGAAAGCATTTTAATAATATCTGTATTTTCAGATTTTTCAAGTCTGTAATTTATTTTCATTTATACATATACATATATATGTATATATATATATGTTTGAAGTAGGTTAAGTCAGTCTTTTTTCTGTTACATATAGAGATATTTATGTTCACAGATATGAATGAATTGAATTAGGTCATCCAGATCAAATTGTAAAAAGCAAAGTCTAGCTTGTCAACTAGGCTTTGTGACTCTGGGTCAGAAATATAGCAAAGTTTGGTTATTCTTCCAGACAGTAACTCATTCTCTTTTGCTTTCTGTTTGTGGTTTTTTTTTTGAAGCTTTAAAAAATTTTTATGGCAATTTTCAAACATGTACAAAATTAGAGAAAATACAGTGCTATTTTTGATGTATGAATCAGCATTTTGTATGCTTGTATCCTGTGTGCATCAGTTATCATTTTTCCCATCTTATTTTGTTTATTACCTCAACATACCTTTTATCCCTGATGTGTTTTAAAACTGATCTTAGACATCCTATTAGTATACCTACAAATTCTTTAGTATGTATCTACAACAGATTAAAACTTGTTTTAAATATAATTCTATTTCCAAATCTATCAAAATTGACAATAATTATATTGCTTGGTACCCACTTTTTGTTCAAATTTTCCCTATTGTTACTGCAAGAGCCTTTTTATAGTCAAGTGATCCCATGAACATCCAAATAGGATTTGCACACTCCATTTGGATATTGTATCTTTTAAGATTCTTCTACTCTATGATAATTTCTGCTTTTTTCTCCCCATGCCTTTATTTGTTGAAAAATTCAGTCGTTGTCATGAAGAAGATTTGATGTTCTAAATTTAGGTAATTGTTTCCTTATACAGTGATGTTTACTTTGTTCTCCATCACCCCGATTTTCTGTAGACTAAAAATTAAACCTAGACTTGAGTTCACTTGTAATGCAATTTATTATTATTATTTATTATCTGGTGAGGATACTTCCTAGATGGTGCTCTGTACTTTTTTTTTAAATTTATTTGTTTATTTGCCAGAGAGAGAGATCACAAGTAGGCAGAGAGGCAGGCAGAGAGAGAGGGGGGAAGCAGGCTCCCCGCTGAGCAGAAAGCCCCATGCGGGGCTTGATCCCAGGACCCCGAGATCATGACCTGAGCTGAAGGCAGAGGCTTAACCCACTGAGCCACCCAGGTGCCCCAGGTGCTCTGTACTTTTGATTGCATCACACTAAGGGGGCATAATTTCTCTTGTTCCCACTTTTAATGATGCTGAAATCTGTCAATGAGTTCAGGTCAGCCTGGCCAGCCCTATAAAGTTCTTCATCAGACTTGGATCAGTGGTTTCACCTCATTGTTGATCAGTTTATAGTGTCGTGTGTGTGTGTGTGTGTGTGTGTGTGTGTGTGTGTGTGTTTTAGGGATTGCAGAATGGTGACTTTTAATTATATCACTCTCCTGCATTCATTACCTATAATTCTTCTATAATTCTTCTATAAAGAACTTTTTCCTGGTAACTAATTGGCACCTCCACAATAAGGTTTATATTAGAAAGGTGGAGAAAAAAAGCACGAGTTTTATTTTATTTATCAATTTCAGAATCAAACATTAGCTTTTTTCTTAATGTAAGACCTAAATACAGTTATAGCTACATTCAAAGTATTCTAACAAATTTTGATTACATTTCCCTTGGGGCTTCGCTTTGAATTATTTCTCCTAATACTCTTTTTTCTTTATTAAAGCATTTTGAGAATATTACTTCTCATGGTGCCAGGAAGTGTCCTGTCCTTCCTTTTTTATTTACCATAATATACCCCTATATGATTGAATTCATCCACCTAGAAGATATATATTGAGCATCTTTTTTGGGGGGTAATGGGGAGAGGTGAGCACTGTGCTAGTCGCTGGGGAGATGGGCATGAGCCCTGTGTTTTTCACAGAATATATAGTTTGGATTTGTTTTCTACTTATAATGTGATGTAATTAAAAAAAAAAAACACGTACGTGCGTCTGGTTTTGGTTACTGTAACATTTGATGTCCTATATTATTAACCAAGAACGTTTTAGCTGACTTTAGAGCCCCTGGCCCTAGAGTCTGAAAGAGGGACAATAAGTTAGACGCTTGAAAGTTTTTTGTGCTGCCCAAGGAAAAATGAGATGTCTCCATATAGGGCATTATATGTGACCACAAGGAGTTTTAGTTTTTGTTGTTTGAAAAAGTTAGAAGAGGGAATACTGGGGATTCCCCCCCAACTAAAAGTAAATAGGAAGATCTTATGCATTTTAACTTAACCAAATATTTAAATGTTATTTGACTTTTATTTTCAGAAAGTGAGGATGACATTTTAGGGATGTCTTTATCTCCTGTAATTAAAGTGTGTTTTGTTAGGATTTTCAAAGGTGTTTTTGGATTTTAGAAAATGTACGATTTCTAAAGTGTTGTGGCTGTCTTCTTGTATGAATAGCCAGTGTAAATAGGACTAGTAAGTTACTGCTTTTCCTGTGGGATTCTATGACTAGGAGATAATGAATATAATACTGAATTTGCCAAAAAAAATGGACTATGTAAATCTGAGATTATGCTTAACGTTTTGTTAGGCATGCAATATTATGTCATATATTTTAGATACATTTACATAATTATTGTAATTCTAAAACTCAAATGTTTTCTCCAGGATGGGAACTTTGCTCTTTACTCATGTTCATATAGTATGTAGCTACATAGCTGTTACAATTACTTAAAATTAGAGTAGAAGTAGATTCTTGACATATAATTAAAATAATTTTTTTCAGTTGAAAATCAGAAAGACGAAAAACTTTACATTCTTCTTGTAAGTCTATGCTAATATATTTTATGATGTTGTGGAAAAGTCCTAGAAAGTGAAAGAATTTTATATTTTTTTTAAGAGAATTTTAAAAGAAGTGGCATTATGTTGCTTTACTAATAGTTATCAGGAAATCTGAAAGGAGACAAAAAGCTAAGCCCTTTAATTGTGGTGTCTGATAACGAAGGATTAGACTGAATTTAGCTTTGAAGATCAACAAATGGACATTTACATTATGTCAATTTGAAGGAATAGTTACATTTTGACTTGAGGAGATAGCTTAATCTGAATGGCATAGAAGTTGACAAAAAATTTTGCTAATATGTAAATATTGACTGTGTTAATCTGTTGAAAACGGAAGGCTAGCATTAAGGATACAGTAGTAAAATTCTGAAAGGAGTTGTTGAAAAGTAAATGTTATGCAACATGAAAAGAATATCAGGGGAGGGGCGCCTGGGTGGCTCAGTGGGTTAAAGCCTCTGCCTTCGGCTCAGGTCATGATCCCAGGGTCCTGGGATCGAGCCCCACATCGGGCTCTCTGCTCCGCAGGGAGCCCGCTTCCTCCTCTCTCTCTGCCTGCCTCTCTGCCTACTTGTGATCTCTCTCTGTCAAATAAATAAATAATATTAAAAAAAAAAAAAAAAAAAAAAAAGAATATCAGGGGAAAAACTGACAGAGTAGAATAACAGGAAGATTAGTCATTTCTGGAAGGGAAAAAAAAGGTGGAGAGAGGGGGAAGAAATATTTTAAACAGGAATGTAGAACTGGAAGTGCCTGTGCTAAGAGCAGATACGAGCTAATTTAGGAGTGAAACTGGGCCTAAAAAAGGAATAATACTGGTCACATTTAATTATACAACATAAAGTTTATAAGAACAACAAACAAAAATAAAAATGGGGAAATTTTCTATTCAGCCTTAAGACAACCCGGTACAAATAAAAGAGTAATGTTTACTCCTTAGCCCAGTTGACTTGGCTTAGGTCAGCCCGCAGTGTCAGATGTGTATAAAGAAAATGCGTGTCTTTCAAAACAGACTAATTTTAATGATAAAATAAAAGCCTTCTGGACATTTTAAAATCTGTCTGCTATTTGGTTTGAAATAATTTTCCCTTTACATTTTCTTATCTGACAACTGAAGGTGTAGCAGTCTCCAAATAGTTGAAGAATTATTTCTATAAATCCTCAAAGATAGAGGTGCCTGGGTGGTTCAGTCATTAAGCCTCTGTCTTGGGCTCAGGTCATGATTCCAGGGTCCTGGGATCAAGTCCTGCATGGTGCTCTCTGCTCCGTGGTAAAGCCTGCTTCTCCCTCTCCCACGCCCCCTGCTTATGTTGCCTCTTGCTGTCTCTCTCTCTGTCAAATAAATAAAATAGTTAAAAAAAAGTCTTCAAAGATATAAATTATGACTCTCTGTGCATCTTAAAAGCTATGTATAACAATCCCTCTAACAAAAACCAAGAAAGTATACATTGTAAATATCACGGTTTTGTGTCTGTGTGTGAGTGTGTATGTGTAATCCCACTAGTCCCTAGGTTCTACCCAAGGTATCAGGGACATTCTGTTTTTGCTGGACAGATTTTCCAACCTCTCTGAATGTTCTTATCTCTCAATTGGGAACAGTAATATACCTGCCTCAAAGTTGAGCAATGAGGATTAACTGAACTAGTAGACGTAGCCATATACCTGACATGGAGGTGGCATTTGCCCTTTTAATTTATAATCTTGTACCCAGACATGAAACAGAGGCTTGTATGGTGCATTTCCGCCTAACACATGGGAAGATGTATGGTTGCAGTAGAAGCTCTTACTCATACCTTGACAACTTAAACAGTGGTTTGATAGGTTACGTACGTATCCGTATTTGACAAATACAAAAGGATTACTTCTCTTGGCCATTGCTCAGTGACTCCAGTAAACAATAAATTACATAAAGTGTATTAAAGTAAAGTAGATATGTCTAGCGTTATATAAGCATGATATCAGGACAAAATCCACTTATTCTCCTATCAGGAAAAAAATGTTAATATTATTTAAATGCAGAAAATGGTTTATCTATATTGAAATAAAGATAAATCAATCCGATTTAGAGACCCAAGACTTCTATTATTTAATGTAACTAGGTAATATATCATTCTGTATCATTGAATTAATAGAAATATGGTATATATGATCAGGTAAGCATTTCCTGTTGATTTTATTGACAAATTGCTATTTTTTCGTGGCTCATGTGCACATAACTTGCTGAGATATATTCTAACTTAAGCACAAAATTTGGTGTTACATGAACACTAAATACTTCTAAAAAAATCTTTCTCTTTCCCCTCTCATTTCTCTTTCTCTCTCCTTCTTTCTATCTTTACCCTCACAAACGCAAGCACTTTACACACACACACACACACACACACACACACACACACACACACACACACACAGTCCCTTTGCTTAACTGCTTAACTGGATAGGAAATGTTTATTTTCCAGACTACAGAAAACAAACGTTATCTTGAACACTGAAAGTCCTTCCTTTTCCTGGTTTGGAAACACTAAGTCATACTGAATTGCTTGTAGATTTTCTTTAGCTAGCGTTTAGGTTTATTTAAAGCATAAAGTTGTGAGGACAAAATGACTCAGGAATTTGTAATACACAATTAGAGCTTTTCACTTTTAGGTCACCAGTTTATACTTGACTGACTTGATATTAGTTAAGGATTGGTAATAACGCGTTGTTTAGTTTCAGAAGAATGTGGGTAGCTCTCGGCAACCATACCTGTTTTAATCTAAGTATGGCCTAGAGTTGGTGCTTATTGATGTTTCTTTCCAGATATTCTTTCCAGATAAAGCCAAGTTCAAGGAATTAAATAAGAGAGTATACTCAGTAAGAGTTGATGAGTAAGAAGCAGCTTATGTATTTATCTACAAATATGACTTATGTTGTTTTCTATCTTTCTGAACGTTAAGTCTCAAAATGACCCAAACTTGTATTTCTGTATTTTGATTACATTGTCATTAACATCATCAAGAAATAGTAACTGTAGCTGCGGTCAGAAAAACAGTCAGAAAAAAAATATATGTTCATATATGTATATATTTATATTCAGATGACTGCATAAAGGCGTCCTGATCTTTCTAGCCTATTACTTAATAATGCCAAGGTCAGAGAGATCATTTGTTATGCTCTATCTTATATAAAAGCCTAGGAGGTTACTTTGTTTTTCTAACTCAAAAGATGTCAGAATGTGTGTGTTTTTTTAAAAAGAACTTTTGAATAACTTTTGTGTTAATTTGGTGTTAACATCAAAGATAGATAAATTTAAATCTTGTTGTCAGCCAAAGAGTGAATCAAGCTTATGTGGGTACAGTGTATAATGCCACCGCTCAAGGAATTCTGCAGAGAAGATAATTGTCTAGAAATTGCGTAAAGAATTGTCATCTTCCTTCTTTGGAAACTCTTGATTTTAAAAATAATGGAGAGTAAATAGGTTAGTATGTATCACTTTGAGCTGTGCCACATGGGCACCTAAATTTCTTCTTGCTAAAGGCCACCAAATGGTTGCCTTTCTTAACAGCTTGTGGCTAAATTCTGAAAGAATTTAGTGAATGGTGAATTTAGAATTTAGTTATGGTGAAGATATCTTCACCATAACTGTATTTGCTCTCTGAAGTTTTCATGGTTTCTTGTTTTAATTTCTATTAGGTTAAAGCCAAAAAAGCTGAAGCTAGCCAAACTTAGTCCAGAGAGTTAGGCTTGCTGCCAAATTAAAGAAATAGGTTGGTTTCAGTATTCTTCCTTGGTTTTCCAGTCTTAAGTTTGCGACCGTAGGCACTTGATTTGAGCTAAGATGACCCAGGTGACTTTGTGTCCTCAAGCGCTAATTTAAAGAAGGTCATTTCAGCTGCTGAATATTCAAGGAGGTGTCCCGGTCCAAGGTTGCTTCAGCCTGTTGCTCAAGGGATGAGCCTCAGATTTCTGAATCTTCCTCTAAACTCACAATTATTGTCTTGGTCCTGCACATAATTAAATGTATAATTAAACGATGGGAATGAAATAGAAGTATGGCTGCCAGCAATGGTAATCCCCTAAACAGAATGACCAGTACTGTGGTGATAATAATGTTACTGTCCTGTTAGTGCATCTGAAGACATGATATGCTCGAAACAAATGTGAAAACCGAAATTGTCCTTGACTTTTTTAAAATCTGAGAATCACGTGAAATATTTAATTCCTTAAAGTTAGTAAACATCATTAAGAGAAATTGATGTAGACTTGTATATTATATAAATGGATGTACTTTATACATATTAAATTTTGGGGAAGAGACAGGAATAACATATCTTCTTCCCAACAGGGTTCCAGCCAGAGCTGACACTCCTTACTCCCTTTCTTTAAGTGTAACACACCATCAGCTTTCAAGAGGCCGTGGAGAACAGGAGTAGGCATAAAACCACAACTTCAGGAGCTGCCTTTCCTGGATCCAGAGCTAACACTTGCTCCTTAGTAGCTGTGTGACTGTTGATAACTCCCTCGATGCTCTGTGCCTCTGATTCCTCCAATATGCCCTGCTAAATGGAGCCTATCTGCCCTTTTGGGGTGTTGTGAACCTTATAACACATGCATGTCAAGAACTTACAGAATTTCTGTGGCACACTATATGTACGATATACATGTTAGCTATTATTAAATCTTAATTTTATGTGAACACTTTCTAATGTCTGTCTTGTTAAAGACTATATACAAAGCAATGAAAACCAAAACTCATGTGACAGTTGTAGCAAAATGTTGAAGAGCTCCAGTTCTGACCTGGACAACCTGGGTCCATGTCGGTTGTGAGCTCTGTGACTTAGAACTTGTGATGGAACCTGATTGCACCTCAGTATCCTCATTCGCAAAACGAGGTAGTAATAATATCTGATCTGGAGTTGCCGTGAAGATTAAATTGAATAATGCATCTAAAGCACTAAGAACACTGCCTGGCACTGCGTGAGCATTCAGTCAGTGTCAGTGATTGTTCCTGTTATTACTTTGATGATGACGTGAACATGAAAAGTATTAATATACAAGGAGCATTATATACTAAGATTCTGTGTATGTAGGGTTTCCATTTTGCTAATGAGAATTGGTATTCTCTACTAGGCAGGGAACAATGTTCCTGTGCTCTGGTATTTATGACTCTTTACAGTTATTCTCTAATAAGTAAATAGTATTTACATATTAGGAAAATAGTAATCTGCATTATACTCATCCTTGATTGAGCTATTTAAATTTGTTTTGAGATATTTAAATTTATTTTTATTTATTTATTTATTTTTAAGATTTTATTTATTTATTTGACACGGAGAGAGAGATTACCAGCAGGCGGAGAGGCAGGCGGGGGGCGGGGGGGGGGGGGATGCAGGCTCCCTGCTGATCAGAGAGCCTGATGTGGGGCTCGATCTCAGCACCCTGAGACCATGACCTGAGCCAAAGGCAGAGGCTTAACCCACTGAGCCACCCAGGTGCCCCTTGAGCTACTTAAATTCTTTAAAAATCTCTAGATACTGTTCATATCTATAGGATTTTTAGGTCTGGATAAATCAGTTCAGTAAAGGAAATGCTTTGTTAATGACGTTACCTGCCCACTCTGTTGTACAGATGTATTCTAACCACTCATTAAGTTGAACAGTGCTGGAAGGAAAAGCAGCTCATCAATAACATCAAAATAGGAATAGAATATAATAGCAAAGAAGTCATTGTTCCTTCTGTAAAATAAAGATCATAAGACCTGATATTTCCCCATCTGTTGGGAGTGTTGTAAAGATTATGAAAACAGTGTTTGCAAAAAGTGACTCTGTGCCAGGAAGGCAGATAGAACATTAGGAAAGAAGTGACCAATATTGCATGATGGCATTTATTTTATATGGTAACATCCTTTCTTTCACTAACAGGAAATTTTAGAGCAATCCACCTGCTTATTAGGAGTGAGGAGTGCGAATGAATTCTTAAGAGGGTTCGTCATGAATACCTTTTAATAAAGTAAACCTTTAAGAACATGTTTTCCATAGAATTAGAAGCTTAGAATTTCATAGTGACAGTATACTTATCACCTTGTTTGGGGAGCAGATTTTAAGCATGATCACAGGAAAACACCTGTTTTGACACTCTGGGAAAGTGCAAACATACGGGTAAACTCTGTCTAGGTGTAGAATAAACAAGAGTGCTTTGGCTAGCATCCTGCAAGGAGTTGGGTCTAAATGGTCTGCTCCAGCTTCTGCTGCTGCTGCTGCTGCTAATACTGCTGGGAAGGAAAAGTGGCTGACCTGGCATATCCTTTACTCTTGGTGCTGCAGCAGTCACTCAGGAAGTATTGTTTAAGGGGAACCTTCTGGATCCTTTTCATGGCACCATGGCAAGAAGAAGCCGTATCTTATCTATTGAAGATAAAGCATGGAGTTGGCTAATGGATGCTGGTGAGTGAATAAGGCGAATGGGGAGCCAGTTCACAAAGGTATCTTCTGGGAAGGGCTGATCTCTCCAGGACTGACATGGCGCCCACTGGAAAATGGCCTCTGATAATCTGAATGTCAGAATGTCGTTTTGGAGGGGAGTCACAGTTTCCACACTTGTGACCTGATCTGTGATCTTAAATATATTCCATAAATGAAGTTCATAGGCATTCCCAGCTTACGACTTGAAGATACCAATCCTGAAGGTTGTTAGATGTCTCAATCCATGGAACACAGCTTCCATTGTAATTTCCACTATTTTTTACTCTTGTTTTTCATTTGACCCACAATGATCTAAAAAAAATAAAAAAGACTTTTTAGTATATGAAAGCAATTTTTCCTCCTTTCCATTCCAAATGAGCACCTCCTTTTTTTAAACAGCAATAGAGTACAGAATTTTAACTTAAGAAACTATTTAGTATGCATAATTCTTGCCAGGAATATTCTTTTCAATTTAAGATAATTATGTAAGCAGATTAGTAAGATATTGGATATATTTGTCAGATAGTTGCATAGAATGGGTCTTTGACATTGCTAATATATTTATGTACCAATTCAAGGTAGTTTCCTTGAGCAAGTTTCTCTGTCAGTAAAATGAGTAATTCAAATGAGCTATCTCATCTTTTCTCACTCTAAAATTTTATTTTCCCATTTTGACAAAGCCTACCGTATGACTTAAAAAATATATATGTATATCTTCCCTCTTATAATTTAGAACACACGTGAATATTGCCAATTAATAGTTCACCTGTATCTTTCATTAAAAGATTGGAAGATATATACATATAGACATAAGATACAGACATAAGAAGTTTTCCACAAAGGTGTAGACTAAATTTTTCTAGATAATCTCTGTTAAATAGGTATTGCATAAAAAAGGTAGACAATCAAGTTTAGGAATTCATGGCAGCATGACAAACCATGCAGGAAGATAACTCTTGAACTTTCAAGAAATTTCTTTGACCACACCCCCCATCCCTGTACACACACACTTTTTTGAGGTGTGCCTTCTCACCTGTGATAGCACCATTCAGCCGATGAGTTGTTATTGAGCACCTGCTATGTTTCCAGGCTAAGTACAGGGATATGATTGTTTGCACATTTGTCAAAAATTTCTCCCCTTGTGCTGCTTAACAACAGGGAAACACAAATTTAGATTATATGGTCTTATTACTTTAGTAGGCTCGTTAAGTAGCAATCGAATGTATATTTTTAAACAGCCAGTAAGGATTTTTTGTTCCCACGGAAAATAATCCCGAGACAGCATATATTCTAAAGAGCTCTCTAAGTGCATACATGCTGCTGTGTCACATTTGGTGACATATACTCACTTTTTGGTACTCTTCCACATTGTTTTAGTTTTTGTTGGTTTGATTGTGGAAACTGATGTTTGTGAGTGGGACTGACAGCATAGGTCAAAAAACAGACTGTAATTGGTTTTTTATATTTTATTTGAAATCAGACTATTGTTTTTTTGTTTTTGTTTTTGTTTTTTTTTAAGTCCAAACTTCCATTTGGTTTCTACCATAGGGGCTCACTCAGTCTGTCCTTATCCAAACCTATCATATTGAAATGACTGTGTTTGAAAATATTAAGTTTTAGCTCAACATCTAAACTTAGGTACTGTTTATACAATAAAAGTATTTCTAAAGGGAAATTCAGATTCAACACCCCCTTCCCATCAATTCTTAGTTCTCTCAAATTTGAAGTACTAGCTACCTGGGAAGTGCTTACTATTACGTAGTGTAAGGGCTATTCCGTTTTATAAAAGTGGTGGACCCTTCAAGTGCCTTATAGGGAATAAGTAAATTTGCCCAACAAGAACTGCTTTGATTGTCATTTATTAACTGTATATCTGTATCACTTTTATCTATATGGTGAGGGATGGGAATCCACCTTTCCTAACACAAGCTGATTTCAGCTTTTTGATACCAAGTAAAGATTATTATTTATATTTTAGGTAACTTGGATTTAAAAACATTTGTAACCAAATACCTTGAAGTCAAGAATCACACACACAGAGCTGCCGTCACCCGGCAGATTTTCTTCTCGTTTAACTATGAAGCAAGCATAAGACAGCACCCATGGTTAATTTGTTTCTAGTCTTGAAAAAAAAAAAAAAAGATAGTTCCCAAGTAAAGCTGATTATTTTTTTGGGCACATAGTAGGAATTATCAAAGTTCTGTCAGAATTTATATTTCCTTTCTGGCTTGATTTTTTATCCAGCTCCTTAAAGCAAAATTGCTTTAGGGTCTGTCTCTTGTACCTGTTGGATAGTTAATACTCAGTGGGCTCCTCCAGGTGAGTTCCCGAGGGCTTGTAAGTCGTTGAGCTGTGAACGGTGGTTAACATGCTAGAAGGAGCTCTCTGAAAAGCATGGTTATTACAAGTCCAGTTTCAGGAGAGTCTTAGTGAGCTGTTTAGCTGACTGTACATTAACACCTAGTATGTTAGTTCCATTTTCCTGTCTTCCTCCTGTTTTCTTCTTGCCTTTTCTTCTGTGTCTTCCTCTTCTAATTTCTGAATGCTCTTTGTCCACCTGCTTCTTTTTCTTCATATTCTTTTTTTCTTATCTGGTTGAATTCCTCAGTCTTCCCAATCTGATCAGAGTAGAAAGAGATGTATTTGATAAAGTATTCATTGTTCTTATTGAAAAAGCAATTTTCATGATTTCTCAAGTTAGAAATCAGCTCAGTTTAACACTTCTATTACATTTCCTCCTCCAGTAATGGACAGCTTTACCTTTTAATTTCTCTTGCCTTGTGGATTAGCACCCTGTGGTTTTCTAAATTTGTAGATTTTCTTAATATGAATGTGATAGTGACAGCATTTAGGCATTTTTATGTCACGTGTTAGATTTTTAAGCTCAAATATAGTAGGCCTACTGTAATATGTCTTCATTACTTTTCTTTCTAGAGCTAGAGCTCCGTATCCCTCCCCCAACTGTGTTTTTGGCTCTCTTATGGGATGCTAGAATGGCCTGTCTCCATGTATTTCGTTGCATTTCTCCATTGCTTCTTGTGTTCTGTCGGGAAATTTTGGTGATTCTTTTCAAGCGCTACCTGAGCTCTGTGCTAGTTGTTCCGTTCCCCCAGGGTCTCGTGCTGTGCGGTCATGTCTCCACTTCCTCCGCCCTGTCCATTGACAGAGCCTGGGTTCCCTGATGGCTGCCTCTGTACCCTTGTGAGGGCAGGAATATTCCTCCCCCTGCTGCTACAATTGAGCCCGTGCTGGGTACCATGTTGCCCTCTACACTTGCTTTCAGTTGTTAAGGCTTCCCAAGCTTTGGCTGTGGCTCAGTGATCCTGCTGTCAAAACCCTGAAGCTTTTCCAGCCTCGACACTCAGTGGTAGCAGCAGGTGTTGGGATTTCTCCAAGCCCCTAAGACTCTGGGAGCAAGAGAATGGCCGTTTGACATAGACCTCAGGACTTTTCAAAGCACCAAGAAACATCTGCGGAAGATATGTAAAGGTAAGACTCTGATTTCTCCAGGAAGCTGTTCTAGAAGCTAGAAACCTATACTCATGGATTTAATGTGGACTAAAGAGCTAAAGAATGTCCTTGGGGAACTCTGTGCTTGATGATGAAGCCAGCATATGAGTTTTAGCTTGGGTGACTACTTATTAAAACACCTCTTTTAGGAATTGGGTCTGGTGTTAACATTTCTAACCTATTTTATTTATATTAAATTTAGATCGAATAGATTTTTAAAAGTATTTTTTTCCATTCTTTGGATTGGAATCTATGAAACACTTCTTTCCTCCTTCACAATCTGCATTGTGTATCCAGCAAGAGAAATCTCAAGATTGAAAACAGAACAGTCAAAAATAACATAGAAGTTATTCATGTTTCCAAAAGCTTGTATTTTGTTTACCTGTTACTGTTCAAAACCAGAAACATTCAATTATTATACCCTTAAATTCTTTAAACTTGAATTTCTAAAGCCATAATTAATTCAAAAGGAAAGGGAAGAGCTGCTTAGATCTTGATGGTGCAAGGGTATGTTATTGTCCTTTGTCAAATATCACTGCTTAGCATTCTAAATGTAGCGGTCTCTTTTCTTTAGGCCTTTATTTTCATTTTTTAAAAGGGACTTACTCCCTGCCCCTAATTTTTTGGAAAAAAAAATCACTCCATGTGGGTGTAAATAACCTGGATGAAGGGTGTTGCGGGGGGGGGGGGGGGCGGTGGAGGAGAGAGCTCAGCAGCATTTTGGAGTAAACAACACAGATCATCTCTTCAGCATTATTTATAACCCTTTATTCTTTACCCTGCCTCATTCATAAGCATTAATCTGTGAAGTGAGGTTAAGGCAGCTCTTCTAGTGTGAGATCTTCAGTGGCCTTACTCTCCATTTATGTCTCTTTTTTTCTCTTTTGTTTTCTTTTCCATATGGACTCAATCTGTTAATGGATTCCCTGTAGTTGGAATTCAGGCTATTAGCTGTTACACTGAAACTCCTTCATTTCAGTAACTAAATCTGTAACTGAGGTTTTAAAAATGAAAAAGAAGAATGTTTACAAAATAGCTGTACAAAATGAAGAATCAAGCTTCTCTTTGATAGTGGTTATTTAGGATGCTTATTTTTAAAACTAAAAGAGGTGCAACAAAGTATTTATTTATTTATTTATTTTTTTTTACAAAGTATTTATTTACACTTGAAAATATCCCAATTTTATTTCCTCTAGACCTCAAGAGTATAAGTGAATGGAATGTTTTGAAGTCTTTCTAGTACGTTAAATTGGGTAATTGATTTCATATGTAAAAACAGAAAAGGAAAACTGTAATGTTTTAATTCTTATATTATTTATAATGAGTTTACTGTCTTTGAAAATGTAAGGCACAGTCTCAAGCCAAGAGTTTGCATTATTCTCAGGTTGGCTTACAAAGTGTATTTCCGTTTTTTTGTTTATTTAGAATTCTTCTATTCCTCTAGGACAAGAATTGAAACTATGTTATAGATTATTTATTATGTTAATGGTATATTTAATATAATTAAATATTGAGAGAGAAATTGACATTAGGCATTTACAAAATTATTTTATTTTTTACATTTTTAAAATATTCTATTTATTTATTTGACAGAGAGAGACACAGCAAGAGAGGGAACACAAGCAGGGGGAGTGGGAGAGGGAGAGACAAGCTTCCTGCCGAGTAAGGAGCCGGATGCGGGGCTCGATCCCAGGACCGTGGGATCATGACCTGAGCCAAAGGCAGACACTTAACGACTGAGCCACCCAGGCTCCCCTTACAAAATTACCTTAAAACTTTAAAATTACTTAAAGTATTTTTAACAGAACATAATGAATTAGTGGTATCCACTGTGTTTAATATTTAAGGGACAAGATAACTTCACAAGGTAACTTCACATAAGCTGAACTCAGTACGGTAATATTTAGACTTTAGTGATTTCTTTTTTAGGATGTACAGAAAAGGTACATGATACAAAATATTGGTGCCATGAAGCTCTTAGCCACTACCTGAATAGAAAAATCTATTGAATAAGTAATGGAATGACCCTTTTGCAGATAAGAAACAGAGGACTGCTAATTCACAGTTTTTAAACCCAGAGCCAAGACCAAAATGCAAATCACTGAATTCTAATCCAGTGCACTGGCCTCCCCGTGATACTGTTTGCTAACGGTGCGGTCCATTTGGGTGGCCATCTTGTTCGTGTCTTCAGGGCAATGAATAGACTCTAGGAATTAAAGTGATTTCCTGCAGCATCAGCCATGTCTGATCATGACTGAGAAACATGGGCTCACTCCCACAGTGGAGCCCGATTGAGGCCTTTAGAATTGCCCTTTTATGTCTGCCTGGTTTAGTGTGGCTTTCCTTATATGAGGATTTTGAAAAGTACGCAAAAGAATCATTAAAATGTTTTTGATTGAAGGGATTATTGAACTTCTGGCATGCCATTTATTTTAGTTTACGATCCTAGTTTATGACAGGTTTCTGAAAATTTAAGTTCTTAAAATTGAAAAGATTAGGCCCACGTGTATATGTAGGCAGTTCATTTTCTGTTTCTAAGCAAAAAATTTTAATTGATTTCTATTGTTTCCAAAGTTGAAAAAATCCCTCAGCTTGCATCTCTAAAGATGTCTGTTTATTTGTGATATGAAAGTGGAAAGAGTGAACATTCTCAGTGCTACAATAATTATATGTATGTGAAATTATATGGTGTATTTATTAACTAAGTGCTGTCTGGTTGCCTGACTTAGAATTATTACTTCAAAATCTAAATTCTCCCTGACTTGAGTGGATATCTATCATCATTTAATAGGGCTTTGCCCAGGCTCCTTTAATGTGATTTTTTGGGAGGTATAATTGTAATCCAGCCCCCTTGAGTGATGCCCAAGATAGACTCAAGACCCAGGACGGACCTAAGAGAAAAACCAAGAATGTAAACTCTGAATGCTCTTTTTTTAGAAAGTTCAATTTACAAAATAGCTGGAGTACTTTTGGGATAGAAAATTTTTTTTTTTTTAAAGATTTTATTTATTTATTTGACAGACAGAGATCACAGGTAGGCAGAGAGAGAGGAGGAAGCAGGCTCTCAGCAGAGCAGAGAGCCCGATGCGGGGCTCGATCCCAGGACCCTGGGATCATGACCTGAGCCGAAGGCAGAGGCTTTAACCCACTGAGCCACCCAGGCGCCCCAGAAAAATTTTTTTTTTAAGATTTTATTTATTTGCCAGAGAGAAAGAGAGAGAGAGAGAGAACACACAAGCAGGCAGAGAAGCAGGCAGAGGCAGCGAGAGAAACAGGCTCCCCGCCGAGCAAGGCATCCGATGAGGGACTCAACCTGAGCCGAAGGCAGCTGCTTAACCAACTGAACACTCAGCGTCCCTTGGGATAGAAATTTATAACACTTATTTCAGAGAACAACAACAACAACAACAACAACAGAAGTGCTTGTTCACTGAAAGTCTTTGAAGTCTTAGTCTAGTTCTCCAAATAAGGTTCTTAATCTCCACCGTAACGATCCCTGAGTATTTATTTCTGCCATCCCTCAACTCAGAAGACTGGTACCTCTCAGTGTACACTGTTTACTCTTTCCTGTGTATTCCTGTCCTTTCCTGGGGAGAGTGAGAACTCTCTGGACTGATGGACACTGAGCAGAGGTCCTAATAAGTTGTAACCCCTGGCTCTGAGCGCTGGCTCCCCCAGTGCAGTCCTCACTGTGTCCTGGCATAGTGCCATCAAGATGCTTCGACCCGAGCCTCCTTCTAGCTCAGTCTGGACTACTTTTCACCCACTGGCTCTTTGACCTTAGAAAAAAAGGCTGCTTACCCTCTCAGTTGTAGTCTCACACGCTTTAAAATATGAAGAATATCATCTCCTTGTCAGGGTTTTTATGAAGATTTAATTTAATTTAATGAGACAGTGTATGCCAAGCACTTAGCGCAGTGGCTAGCATATAGAAAATAGCCAGCAAATTGTTCATGCCATTATGTGATTTTCCCAAGGTCACACAACTAGAAAGTGATGGAGTCAGAATTCAGACCAAAGTCTGTCTGCTGGGGAAAACCAAATGAAACAGGAACACGTATGTTTTCCGTTCTCAGTAGCAACAACATGAAGCAAAACCTTATCCTGTCTCTGAGCTCTGATCCTGCTTCCATATGTACTCATACCTTTTATGATGCATAAATCATGATGTCATGTATGCTGATCAGGAAAGTAGCCTAGTTCAGTGGTCTGGAGAAAACTCTAGAGGTAGAGCCTTCAAGGATTGGAATTGCAGCCCTGCCACATGCCAGCTGTGTGATATTAGGTAAATTACATACCCCTTTACAATTCTTCATCTGTATATGAAACTAATAATAGTATCTGTTGTATTGCATTATATTCAACAGTAGATGATGGAAATTAAAGAGCACCTTTAGTAAGTGACTTTTATTAATAATTGATAGAGTTGGAATTATTTATTTAAAAATAAAGTATGTTCACAGGATGAAATGCGTGGTTGGGGAAAATCAGAAACCCAGACTGTGTTAGATATGGACAGGATCTTGGTGATTAGATGCCCTTCCGTTCTCCGAGAACCTGTATGCTTTCCCCGTCAAAAGACATTTTACCTCAGTGGCAGGTCAGTGGAGAAAGGGGGGAAAAGGTGTCGAAGATCAGAACTGACCCAGACATGGAGTGGTGGTTCCATCCAGAAGGTAGGCGAACTTCTGTCCATCTGGGTTGATGACAAGGACTGGCATCGACGTCATCAGATCTTGAGAATAGTCCCTGTTAAGCACATGGTAGGGTTATCATTCTTACTGTCTTTCTTTTTGAAGCAGAACCCAGACCAGCAGCTGAGGCTCTAGTCCTGGGGAGAGTGAGTTAACCTGGGCTAAGTTGGAGTGTCAACGGTTAGCCTTGAATGCTAGTCAGACCTAGGACTTTCCTTGCTAGATTCTCAACTTTCTGAGGTCAGGGATGTTCATTCTACTTGTTTGCAGTGTTTTACACAGGGTCTGGGAAACAGTGGGCTCTTTTTGCATGCTTGATAAGTAAGAGAAGAACTCATTTAAGGATATTGTGGCCACCAAAGGGATAGGAAAGGCTGCCATGAAGGAAGGGCAGGGTGCCTGGGGCTCCCTCAGGACAGAGGGAAGGGTTACGGCAGATCCAGGGTTAAGGCAGTACCTTGTCTTTGTAGTGACTGGTTTAGGGACCTGGCCAAATTGAAACCATCAGTGCAGCCTGATTAATGAATGTAGGAATAAAGTATTGTGAGTTTTTAAAACTTTTCAAGAGTTTAGAGAAAAGAACTTTAAGGAATCAAAATCTATTAGAATCCATTTACATCAGCTTTTCATACAATTAAAAATGGTATTTCTAGCTTTAAAAGCTCAATTTTGGTGCCAGACACTTGAGGAAAAATGTGTCTGTAAATACATCCTTGATATATATATATGTATATATATATAACCTTACATAAAGAAGTCATCAAAATACGGTTTTTGAATATTTACTGTCGTGAAGTGGTGATTTGTAATACGTGGACATAAAGTGAAGAGCTTATGCAGATGATGTGGGAAGTCAGAGTGTAAATCTAGAAGGTGAAATATTTGTGAGGGATGATTTAAAAAATGTTGAGACTTTTTAACTACAAATTTTCTTCCTCTTGTGATGTATACTCCCCAAAATAATAAGATGAAAGCATCTTTCCTGGGTGCCTGGGTGGCTCAGTGGGTTAAAGCCTCTGCCGCCTTCGGCTCAGGTCATGGTCTCAGGGTCCTGGGATCAAGCCCCACATCGGACTCCCTGCTCAGCGGGGAGCCTGCATCCCCCACTCTCTCTGCCTGCCTCTCTGCCTACTTGTGTCAAATGAATAAATAAAATCTTAAAAAAAAAAAAAAAAGAAAGAAAGCATCTTTCCATTAAAGTCTGTGTTGAAAACATGAAACACACTAAAAAGAAAATTAACTATGCTTAGTGTTAAAACTAACCCTTTTTGTTGATATTGAAGTTGCTATACAGGTGTTTTTGGGTAATCGGAACAGGTATTCCTTTTACTTGGCATAGTAAATGGCAGACACGTTAGCTCCTTGCAGTCAAGGCCGAGATACTGTGTGCTGGCACCTGAAGGACGGTTGTTTAGAAAACTTCAACTGAGAGTTAAAATCACACCAAATGTTTCTGTGAACATTTGTGTCTCCTTAATTTGAAAAAGACCATATGTTACAGTAGTGCTTCTATAATATTAAGATAGTGTGGAACGCTCCCTAGTATCTGAAGAGCAAACTCTTGAATCACGTGCTAAGTCATTGCACATTTAAAAATTTTTGCTTTGCAAAATACACATTGATGTGTAGGTAAACAAAAAATTGAGTCCAAAGTGGCAAAATCACCACTAACAGGTGTTTTTCTTTTCCAGTGTGACTGTAAACTGGGGCCCTCCCTCTAATTCTCCCTCTCTTCCTGTTCTCGCTCTCTGCATGTGTAGAGATGGAAATGCACACACACAGTCTTCTGCTTTTACCATAAAAGATTTACACCGGAACAGCAATCGCATGTTAACTCGCTATAGTCCTTTCTAACATTTGCTTTTATGGTCTTGTGTCCCTGAATTCTAGAGGGTTGAACATACTGTTTGTGTGTGGAAATACCCCAGTAGTGTTTTGCTTTTCTTTCCTGTTATTTCCTGATGCCTGATTTTAGTTTATCTCAGACATTCATCAGGTGAGTTTTAATTAGATAGTAAGTTAGAGATGTTATTGAAGCAGTATTACTAACTACCAAAAGTTGAACTCCTCGTGAAGTCCTGTACACATGAAATAACCGAGATAACTGAGTACCAGTTTTTCTCCTAAACCTTGCCCCAGACATATTCTTAGCAGTTTTAATCTGTTGTTTTACCATGTTTAAAAAAACATGACGGGCAGCAGTCCAAATCAAAACAGTGCATTCTTTCCTCGAGGAGAATTTGGTCATTGGACATAAAAAGGTCAGCACGAAGAGGGAAAACACTCTAAAGAAAGTGAGCCGTGTTTGGTCATTGTCACCATTCCTGACTTCCTGTCTGAAACTGTGTTGGTATAGTTGCAAAAAAACATTTAATACACTCCCATACAACAAAGGAGTACCTAACTGTACCTTAGTAAGATTGCTGCGTGGCAATAGAGCCCTTTAAACAGGACATCTCAGCTCCGAGGAAAGTTTGATTTTAGGTTCATTAGAGAACCAAAATTGTTTTTTAAATGTCTCCAGTGGGTTGAAAAGTAACAATGAAATTAAGTTACTTAAAAAATACTAATTGAATTGACACTTTATTTTTACTAACAGAATCTCAAATTGAGTAACAACTATCCTTTAATTACTCTTAAGTTATACTTTTCCATTTGAAAGATGTTTTAAAGTTAGATTTCTTGTTTAAGGCCTCAAATTGGCCATTTTCTACCTGTCAGTCAAATCTACCGAGTCTTAGGGAATTGGGTCAGTTTCTACCTAAGGTTTGTAATGTCTGTGGCACTTTTGATGGAGTCAGGAGCTTTACGACAAAGAAGAATAAAAATCATGTAAGAAGGCTGTGGATGAAGCACTGAACTTTGACTCGGTTAGTGAGTTTCCTGGGACAGGTTTGCATTTAATCACTGTGTTACTTTGTATCATGTATCCTCCCCAGCGTACCCATCACTTTGCCTTCCTGGATGGAATGAAATCTAAGGGAGATAATGCACAGCACAGTACCTTTTGTAAACTCTGCTTCATCCTGTTTGTGAAATAATTCATTTATCTGAAAAGCCCTGTAAATCCAAGTCTAAAAGTAAACTCTGAGAAGTAAGCCTTGTCCAGAATCCTGCCCACTGACGAGACACTTGGGTATCACTCTTGTGAACACTAAAATTGAAAGTATAATTGTTGTTTTTATTATTAAATAGTTGGTGGTATAAATTTTAATCTGTTGAAAGAATAGTGGTATCAGGGGTTGGGGAGAGTCCAGGCTCTTCTTTTCCTTCAAGATAAGCCAGAAATTAGAAAAGTCAAGTCGTATTTAAAATTTATTCTACAATTAATGAAACTGGTTTCTGTGGCCCCAAAGAATTTTCTAAGAGTGTAAATACATGTAATGGGAAGAAAGAAAAGGTATAGAAAACAAGTGCCTTCCTCTAAGGAGAAAATGTATTTTTAACACTAGAGAATATAGAATCTGCTATATCAACAAAGTATATTACTTCTCAAACAGCTGGATACACAAATGTGTATTTATTGAATAAATGAGTGTGTGTTGGTGAAAATTAAAGAGTGAGTGGATGAATGAATGGATAAGTTTAGTGGTAACATATTCTTCTTAGTTATTATTTTTAGGAAAGAGATAATTATTTTAGAATACTACAAAGAATTCACTGAAAGAAATTGGATGAAATTCCTTAATTTCTCCTGTGGTAACAGCCAGTGGTTACAGTAGGATGAGAACGTTCTAGGTTATAAGATACTGTTTTTGTAGGTTGAGTTATCCTCCATTTATAGAACTTTGGGGAATTGCTAGATGAGAAAACAGAAACCCTAAGCAAAAGGACAGTTAGTACTATTCTAAAAATAAACATTGATCCATGTAATCGCATTCTAAATAAAATAAATAGGAATAGGTTAAGAAAATTATGGTGGTTTCGAAGAATTCAGTGTGATTTCTGTCCCTATTTTCATTTGGATTTTATGGCAATTGTTATTAAAGGAGCACCACACACTACGCAGTTTAAACTTTCAGCCCGCAGCGCAACATCCAAAAATATATTGGATGTCTTTGCTGTATTAAAAAAGGGGAAATAAAGAAAAAAAGCATTGTGCTTAATATATCACGGCAGGTTTTTAACTGCTGGAGAAAAGGTTTGAAGAAAGAAGTTAAATATTAATATGGAAATGAGACTTTCTGGAAGTCTTAGGACATTATGGAGGACATAATAAACCTTACCACAGCCTGGGAACAGAAACAGGGGTTGCAGAAATAAAGTGAGGTGGGAGTTTGGAGAGAAACGAAGAGCCTTTGCTGACAGTGAAGCAAGCTCTCATCAGCCCCAGTACTGGCTATCATGCCTTCTCCTGGGGCTCATTCCCCTGGAATGTATCCCTTTCGCTTAAATAGAGTACTTATGTAAACACACACTGTGGACATTTGAAAATACTCGAATAACAGTTCTTCAGGGCTTACTATGTAATTCTTGCTAGCTGTTGCATTTATTTATCTTGGTGCTAATTTATAGAGCTAGTTTTTGACTTGTGTTACCTACAGTGTCTTGTTTCATAGTTTGGAAAAGCATATAAACAATATTTAAGGAAAATGCAAACATCAGTGGCTTTCTTGAGTGAACAGAACAACTGGAAACTTGTTTCTTCTTATTTTGTAAGTGAATCGCTTAATGTAACACTATATCTGTGGCATGTTGAGAAATGAAAAGATAAAAAAAATTAGAAAAAGAAGTGAAAAAGAATGGAAACTTGCACTTCTGAATGAACAGCTTATGAAAACACTAGCTTTTGATTTTATCTGAGATTTGCTGTAGAAAGTTTTTACTATTGCTCCAAAGCCTGGAGGCAGTTACTGAACTAGAAAAGCTGAATATCATTTCTGACTAATCTATTAGTCATCCTAATAATAGGAAATTATTTAGTTCCTACTTCATAGTAGTCTATCTTGAACAATAAAATCATATAGCCCACTCAAAGATATTTCAGGAAAATTAGCGTGATGCTTTGAGAAAAAAAAAAAGTACTTAAAGACTGTGCACAGTGAATGTTTTGTACTGTGTTAGTGTTTTATCCCTCATTCCTCAACAGGAAAGCTAGGAAAGTTAGCAAGCTTGAAGTTTATAGTTTGGGTGATCAGGGATGGGGCATTGCCGTTTGTCAGTGTAAGAAACACAGGTGTTAGAATTGATGTGTTCTCTTTCTTTGGAGAGAGAGTAAGCAGGGAGTAGTAGATCACTGATTTGGCTGGGTAGTTGAATTTACAGAAAAAGCATCTGAAAACCATTCCCTTAACACTGATGGTGCTGTGTCACAGGATGGTGCTGTGTTATATTCAAAGAGACAGTGGATGGGGAGAAGAAGGGATGTAGAGACAAATCTTAGTGCCTCCCTCTCTAATCAGTAGTCGGAAATGAGAGAGGTCAAAGAAAGTGGCAGGAAACAAGAAAGGCCAAAGAGGAAAGAAGGAAGTAGTTAATGGTGTAGATGCCACAGATAGGACGAGAAATGAGAAAAGAACCCTGACCGGCAGTGAAAAGGACAGCAGTAACCTTTGAGAGAGCACTTGGAGTAGAATTGGAAGGGGGAGGTAGGAGGCAGACTCCTCCTCAGCGCAAACGAGATTCCAAGAAGATGAGTCAGTAGTAAGTTGGAAGATATGTATGAGGACTCAACAAGTTTAGACAACTCTATAAAGAAATTCAGTAACAAAAAAGAAGAGAAGAAGTGGGCGTCAGAGAATTAAGCAGAGGAAAGAAGGTTGTTGTAGAAGGCTAGAGGTGTTCCTCCAATGGAGACGTGTTTTTTTTTCCACTAAAGGAAGGTACAGAAGTCAGTGGAGAAGAAAAGAATGAAGATTCCTTAAAGTAGGGATAACGGAGAGCACCACATGTCACGGACATTGAGAAGACATAGCCAAAAATAAAAAAATGGGTAGAGAGGCTGACTTGAGGAAGCAAGATGAACCAAATACTTCCTGAGAGACTGAAGAAGGTGGTCTTCTGTTACTTTAGTTCCATCTTGTTTGCTGTGTGGGTAGCTCACTGCCTGATGTTTTAAAAGCTTTTTGTATGTTGCTTTTTAAATCCATTAGTTCAACTTCTCACTTTGACTATACATTTTGTGAGGGTGGAAACATGTTTTATCCATGTATATATACATTGTTTACTCTGATCGCTTTCCATGTGATCCCCTAATGTATTTCAGGAACCCCACAAACCAGTGCTATCAGGGGAAACGTCTTGGCCTGTCCATCAAAGTACAAGGCTGACATCTATAATTGGCTATCTTTGTGACCCTCAAAAACTGTTTCTAAAACAAATTCTCAATTTCAAAGGGACGGGACAGGTTATTTTATCAGACTTTCTTTTTTCCTGATTAAGAAAGTCACAACATAACAGAATGTAACTTAGAGCTCAAAAGTGGATGCTTCCAAAGCCAGATGAAATTTTTACCCAAACTTTATTGTAGAAAGTGGAAACATTTGACTGAAAAATAATTATGAAAAGATAAAAATTTGCAAAGCAAATGTTTGCCTAAGTGCTGTGGTTTACACCCCTCTTCATATCAACCAAATAAGATTAGGTTTATGTCTTTAAGTTTGGTCTGAGACACACTGTAGGCATAAATCCCTTAATTAGAATAGTCAAATTATGTTTTTTGATTTTTTAGCAAAAATAATTCCAAGCAGAAGCAAAAACTGAAAGATTGTCTCTGTCTCCTATTTAGCAAAAATAGAGTAAAAATGTTTCCGTTTATAGTATGTTACTATTTGTTTTATGGTTAGTCATAATCCACTTTATTTACCTTTTACATAAATGATCAATGCTCCATTTTTTTTTCAGTACAGCGCCATAGTCACAGAGAGATTATGAACTGGTTACCATTCTCTTGGTTTTAGTCTCAATATTATTCTGGAAGTAAAGTATATCTGTTTAAATTTCTAAATTATATAAGGCTGTAAAGTTTATAATGTAAGCCACTTAATTATAATTCCTCCTGAAAATATTTCATTTTCTTTTTAAGATAAGGGAAAATTGAAGGGTGAGACAATGTATCCAAATGAGTAAAATGTGTCTAATGACAATTTTCATATGTTCATCTTTTTGTATTTTATTATTATCATCCAAAGTCTTTTAAAGCACTGTTTGATCATGTGTGTTATGCAGTTGCACAAACATTATATCATCTCCTGGAAGCACCCAGGAAAGCATGAGAAGTCCTATATTTACATTGGAATTTTAAGCTGAAGCACTATGTTGCCCTGGCTCACCTTGGCAGGCAATCCTGAAGTACCCTTCAGTTTAGACTCTCCTCTCCAGCCTCCCTACAGTTTTTTATATGCGCATCTTACTGTCTCACATGTGTGCTTTCTCATCATTCTATCTTCTCATGAAACATCTTTGCCACCCTTCTTTTCTTAAGTAACTTCTACCTGTTACCTGTCCTTCTAGACTCAATACCAGTGATAGTTCCTTTGGGGAACCTCCCTTGGTCCTTTTATTCCCATGTGTGGGAGATATCCCCATGGCACCCCACACTGGTTCTTACTGTAATTGTTTACTGACTTGAGTCCTCTGGGGTGTAGCGGGACTCTCCCCCTTAGCTCTGTGTCTACTGTGGCTGGCACCATTGGGTGAATGCTCTCTACTGTTGCTTGGATGATGACAGGGACACATCTGTTTTGATCTGGACATTAAGCTAGGTTTTAGCCTTATTTATTAGGGAGGTGCATGGACGTAAACTTTTTGGATTATGTGGCATGTCACTAAATAAACTAGTTTAAGTCTAGCTTGTAATGAATGGTTTATAAAAATACAGAAATTACACTTGCAATAAACAGTTTTCCCCTTTTTAATTAATGCGTAGACAGATTTAAACTGATGTATTTTTTTTATCTTCAATTTGAGGATGTCAAAGCTGATATGAGTAGCAACCACTACCTCCGTGCACCGCCCCCCCAATCTCGCCCCCCAATTTCAGTGGCTAATTCCAGCACAGAGTTATTTCTTGCTCTTGTAAACTCAGTGGTGCGCTCCTCTATCCAGTGACTCCAGGATCTAAGTTTGCTCCATTTTCCTTCAACGTGTGGCTTTCAAGGTAGCTGAAGCTCAGACAGAGAGAGATGGGGGAAAACATTGGCTTCTACTCATCTCAGAGGTTAAACTAGCTCAAGGGTCCCTGGGCTAGAATTAGTCATGTGGCACCAATTTAATCACAACAGACTACAAAAGGAAGCTTTCAGGGTACTTAAACAGAATGGTGCATAGAAATTGACCGAGCCACTATGTGTTTTGCTTTGTCTTTTACCTTCCTATTTTTGGAAAGCATGATGGAACAGGTGGATGGGTAAGAGATAGATGCGTCTGGGTGAGTTCCAACGGAAAATATTAATTCCATAGCTTTTTAACTGTTTGATTCCTTGGTATATCTCCTGTGTATTAATTCTTGAAGAAAAGAGTCTATCCAAATACTTTCTCATCTTTTTAGCTTATGGCTCCTTTTGAGAATCTGGTAGAAGTTCTGAAATAGAGTGGTTATGAGGACTTAACCCTGAAATCTGGCAGGCAAGTTCAGGGGTTTAGGAGATCTCTGCAGCAGCGCTCCCAGTATTAAGGGTACCTGGCCTATGCTCCGTAGATAGGAAGTATTGGAGAAGATGAGAAATCAATGTAAACATAAATTTTAGCTGCCTTAAGGTGAACACTAAGGATCTTTTAAAATTAAAACTTAGTCCCTCAATTTGAAGAAAAGAAGTAATTTCGTTGCTACCTGGATGCCTAAATGAGAGAGTGCAGACAATAGACAAAATTGTTGATAAAAAGCATCATTGAGAGGCAGCTGACTGAGGAGTGCACAATAGCTTTTATTCATACTATCTTTTGGCAGTTTGCAGCATATGAGGCTTTAATGATAAGTGGATTAAATGTTTCATGTTCTAAGTGGTTGCACTGCAGTCATTGCTTTGCAATTAAGGCAAGTACTTTAGGTATATATTCAGGTGAAGATCATACTGATTAATGAAAGGACTGTGTGATTTTTCTATAGCTTATTTCTGTAATCAAGTTCCCTTTATTCGTTAAGATTATAAAGCAAATCTCCTAAATTGGAGTTTTATAGTCTTAATTACTTCATTGTAATTTTACATCTTTTACCATGTGAAAAATAAGTGTCTTCCCCCAACCCCATCATTTATAGAGTGAAACTGAGCATATTTATAATGTGTAAAAGAAGTTAATATAAAGTTGACATGGTTTTGCAGTTATTTTCTTCAGAATTAACACTTGTTATTTGTGCCTTTTTTAACGGTTGAGGGACTTGAGATTCAGAGTTTTTCAGTGACTGTCCCCAGACCTTTGCTTCTCTTGTTTACCTGTCATTTCAGTAGTGTTGCCAGTAGAATTTGATTATTTCATCCAAACTCTGCCGTCCTCCCCAGACTTGGAACTTTATCCCAAGAGGCCTACCTTCTATATTACTTGTCATTATTTCTCCAGAGCCTGGCCCTTACTCGGGTGCTCAGAACATGCGTATCAAGTGGAGGAATGAGCAAATCACTAATTGAAAGTATGTACATAGAATAAAGAATAGTAATCGCTGGCCAAGTGTCTGAGAGACAAAGTAGCATCTGGGTTTGGTGCTAGGACATCGGAGCCCCATTTCCTTTGGTTCACGTACTCCATCAAAGGAACTGGACAATAACATGACCTATTTTATAGTGTTGCTGTGAGGATTAAATGAGTTTGTATATATATCCACTTTAGTTTTGCTCTGCAGATTTAAACCCCCAAAATTATGTAATCGGGACATAAATATTTAAATTTTTGAGTAAAGTAAGAATTACAGAGTGAAAATAACCTGACATTGATTGAATAAAAGGAAGCAAAATATTTTAAACTTTGGCTTATGAGTCTGCATCTGATAATCATGGAAATTGAGACCAGATTTCCTTTTGAGCTTTCACATAAGATATTTAAGTGTACATTAAGGTATAACGAAGTTTTGAAACACTGAAGTCTTATGAGATCATAGAATTAACCTTTTCTCCCAGATTTTATTTCCATTGTCCAGTGAGCATCTAGTTAGAAAAATGCAATCATTTATTAGCGAGCAGAGGATGTGATACTGCTTGGTGAGCTGGGTCTTTAGATACTGGCCAAAATTTAGACTCATATGCTGAAAAGAAGTATTCCCCTGTTGTTGTATGAAAGAATGGATATTTCCAAACCAATTTGAAATGAGCCTGAAAATGAGCCACTGAATGTGACTTTGTGTCCAAGAATTATTTAATCGGCTTCTAGTTGGTTGTAGTATTCTAGTAAATTTCATCAGAAGCACGGAGTGGAGAAGCAGCACGAGATGTCATGTATTTTTTGCCATGTGTTTGGCTTGAGTCATTGCAGCATATGAGGAGGTCAGTGTGGAGCTGCTGGTCCCTTCAGCACAACACTTGTTGCCAAAGTGAACTGATAATCAGCAGGAATAGGAGTGGCCATTATGACTCTGTCACTCACTCAAGCGTGGAGAAGAGAAGAGCCTGCCTGCCCTTCCCTCCCCCCGCCCCAATATATAAAAATTGGCTCAGGCCTCAATTTCATGACACTTTGTTTCTCATGGGAAGAAACAAGAACTCCAGAATAGTGTGAAGTAGAGAGACTTTTTGCCTCCACCCTGTAATCCAGTACCACAGAACAGCCTGGGTTGGGGATGGTCACGAGACAAGCATCTGTTTGCACGGTTTTATGAAACCTCCTTCTGATTCATTAAAATGTGTGCTAAGAAAGACAGCAGTCTCCCTAACTTATGTTTCATTATGCTCAAATGCAATTTTTATAGTCTCAGACTAAAATAAGCAGGTATTCCAGCGTACTTTTTGTATATAAATACTGGCCCAAGAATTTATTACGCTGTTCTTTTCTGAGATTGCTCAGTGGCCTCCCACTGTCATGCCTGTACAGTGTGAAGCCGTTGTGAGTTCAGCCTGTCAACCCTTTATGAAATAGCTTGACCAGTATCTGCTCCTTAAAAGAAACAACTCAATCCTAGAATGTGCATCGTGGCAAGAAAACTACTTAGTAACTTGGGTTTGCCTGCCCCCAGGATACCTTTAAAAGCTCTCCTAGTTTTAGATAATATACAGATACCTCTCCCCCTTTTTCTGTAATTTTTGAGGATCCGAAGTTCACATGTTCATGATATCTGCTCTAGGAGAAGTGGAGCCTTCTAATAGGGCATATGTTTTAATGTCTATGCTACCTGGAAAATTGAAATTATTATGTGGAATACAATAATGTCACTATACTTTTTTTAAAAAAAGCATTTTATTTATTTATTTGACAGACAGAGATCACAAGCAGGCAGAGAGGCAGGCAGAGAGAGAGGAGGAAGCAGGCTCCCTGCTGAGCAGAGAGTCCGATGCTGCAGGGCTCCATCCCAGGACCTTGGGATCATGACCTGAGCCGAAGGCAGAGGCTTTAACCCAATGAGCCACCCAGGCGCTCCATCACTATACTTTTTAGAACATTAACTTCACTATATAAATGATATCCTTTTTAGTTTTAAACATTATAACAATACAGTTATTTCTGTTGTCTAAACCCAAGGAGATGTGTGTATGTGTGTATATATGTGTATATGTGTATTGTGTATGTGCATATAGTTCCCCAAATATATTTTAACACCAAGTTGTACATTTTCCCTGTGATATTACCGTGTGTATAGTCCCAAATGTAGAGTCCTATGGAAGGGAGACAGCCAAGGAATGGGAAGACCTGGTTCTAACCCCAAATTCACAACTATTGTTGTGCCTTTGGGGCTTCACTTTCAACATTTTTCTAAGCAGAGATCATACAGTCCTGATTTGCAAAGTATGCCTTGTCTATTTTTCCAAGCTCCCAGGAGACTATGATTGTAAATAGCCCAGTACAGTACTTTGCCCATAGAGGGTCTCAGGAGTGGTAGCTGGGATTAGTTATGTTGTTTACTGTCCTTAAAAGTGACACAGGAGGGGCGCCTGGGTGGCTCAGTGGTTGAGCCTCTGCCTTCGGCTCAGGTCATGGGTCTCAGGGTCCTGGGATCGAGTCCCGCATCGGGCTCGCTACTTGGCGGGGAGCCTGCTTTCCCCTCTCTCTCTGCCTGCCTCTCTGACTACTTGTGATCTCTCTCTGTCAAGTAAATTCGAGTAAATAAATAAAATCTTTAAAAAAAAAAAAGTTTAAAAGTGGCACAGGAAGGAAGCTGGTCAATTCTCAGCAGACCTGATTATAGTTAAGACCATTGCTGCTCATTGAATACATGATCCTTGACCAGACATTTTGCATCTCAGAGCTGGTTTCCTTACCTCTACAATAAGGTAGTAGCATCTGCTTGGATGACTTCCAATGGCTGTTGTGAGGATTATGGAAAATAATAATGTGTTATATAAACATCAACAGAGGTAGTTCTCAGACACTGTCTTTGGTGCAGGGTTCCCATCCCTGAGAGGGAGTCTGGTAGGAGCAGGGGAGTCCCCCTGCATGCATAAGACGAATACTTAAAAGACTACTTGTGTTTCAGTAATGTGATAATTAGGATTCTGGGAGGGTGTGTGGTGGTTTAATTTGGGGGGAGGGTGTGGAACAGGAGGAAAGATATATAGAAAACAGTGTCAGAGAAATTGGATCTCAAAAGGTGTCTCATTTAACCATCTTATTCTTGCTTCTTTATGTTACGATTCCCATAGGATCCTGACTGTAGGCTCACATTTGAATGAGTGATGTTACTGATCAGGGGAATCTGAACTTCAAGGAGATAACATAAAATGAGCAAAGCAATGAGATGCAAAGAGTTAGAAATAAGGTTGGTCCATGTGAGGGTATGTATGGATGGTTAGAATTAGAAATATGGGGATCCACAGGATCCATGAGGCAGAAAACACTTGAGAAGTTAAAAAAAAAAAAAAAAAGGTGTCCACGTTGAATTAGTTTTCTTCTTAAAGAGGTGTGTTTGTAAGTGTGTAAATTAAGGAACGAGTATTTCTGTCAGCTGTATTTAAGAAAAAAACAATTTGTTAACTTAGACTATTTAACTTTGTATGCCCTATCATTGAGAATAGCTTCTGGCATTCCATGAAGAGTCAAAATGTGTATAAAAGAGGAATTACTAAACTTTAAAGACAGATTGTGATTTAGGGAACTTTAAAGTCATATGGAGGTTTAAATTGTGATGAGCACTGAGTGTTGTATGTGAGTGATGAATCACTAAATTCTATACCTGACATAAATATTACACCATGTGTTAACTAACTAGAATTTAAAAACTTTTTTTTAATGAAGTCATATGCAGGTTAATTCACTACTTATAAATATGTCAGTGTTTTTGATTACTGATCTATTTGATTAAAGGTATTTTTCATTTATGCACATTTAAACAGATGTGTTGGTGAAGATTGTAAGTATAATGTTCAATCACCTGCTTCTTGAGCATTGTTGTATGCCTGATTTATCGGGTCAGAGGGCTTGGGGAAGACAAATGATTGAGGAGAAAATAGAGTTGAAAATTAACTTTTGGGATTTAAGTGACTCGTTAAAGGATAGAAAAGACCACAAAAGCTATTTGAAAAAAAAAATGTGTCTCATTCACTTTGAAATACCCACGTGCAGTTAGTTTTCTTCTTGAGAAATAGGTGTCTTTCCTTTGCTCTTTGGAATGAAGAGAATGGGTTGAGATATCCAAGTGATGACATTTTTTTTCTTTCATGTTTCCTTTTATTCATACTGAAAGAACATATTTTGCTTCTTTTCTGATATGGATTGCATAAGACAGTACTAGTTTAGTGATCTTTTCCATCAAGAGAATTGAATGATCCACATCGGTTCACCTCTAAATTATAAAAAGCATCTGCGTTTTTTTTTAAATTATTTATTTATTTGACAGAGAGAGATCATAAGTAGGCAGAGAGGCAGGCAGAGAGAGTGAGAGGGAAGCAGGCTCCCTGCCGAGCAGAGAGCTCGATGTGGGACTCGATCCCAGGACCCTGAGATCATGACCTGAGCCGAAGGCAGCAGCTTAAACCACTGAGCCACCCAAGCGCCCTGTTTTTTTTTTTTTTTTTTTTTTAATGGATACATATGGTATAGAAAGATGATCAGTTGCTCCAAAGTAAGGGAAAACTATTTGAATCTCAGAAGCTACATTTAGTACTTACGAACAGAGATTAATTATTCCCCTGGAGATTAAAACCTTATATCCCCAAAATAACACAATTTAAACTTGTCCACCTCTTCTGTCATTTGACTTCAACTACATGTATAAGCCAGCAATGGTTTTTGCTTCTTTCTTAGTTGATATTAGCAAGACCTATATATGCATATATATTTTGATCTGGACATTTAAGCTGGACAAACGACAGTGCAAATTTCAAATCATTTGATTTATAAGAGGAATCCAAACTGATTTGCTTGCTAACAGATTGCTGAGCTTTTTTGGTTATTATTTATCATGAGACGTGTCCTTGGTTTCTGATTGTCGAGATGGGTTGGATCTAGTGGTATGGTGATAAGTGGTTAACAATCTGCGCTCTGAGGGGAAAAAAACAGAACCATCTTGATCTGTCAAGTCTGCGGGTCTGTTTGCTGAGTTCTGTAATCCCACAACGAGTTTCAGGCTATCAATATAAGGTCACTGAAAATGGGGGTTGAGATGAGATGCCCCCAGCAGCTAACACTGGCCAGTGCAGACAGGTTCCCGCCCATCCCCAGAGGGGTCAGCATTACAGAACCCCCAGGTGTCCATTCTGGGGTTTGAGAGGGGCATAGAGTGCAAGACAACAGTAAGTGGCTCTAGGGCTCGTTACCGGTTGGTGAATGTGACTGCTTCCCATGTGCTCCTGGCTCCTCCTTTTTATCCAGTAGCAAAGAGGAAATTCTTTGTGATTCATGGTAAATTAAAAAGCCAGAAGAGGGTTCAGACATTGGGTAAAATAGCCCTGTTTTACAGTACCTGTATCTTGACTTCATTGGCAGTCAGACTGGACTCCTGCTCTAAAACTCAAGGCAGAATAATACTCAGAGCATAGTCCCAAGAGAGATTTAGAAAATTATAATCTTATTGCGTCCTGAAAACATTGGCCTTTTCCCTCTGTGTTCAGCTTCTCCCAGGATACCTGCCTGTCAAGTTTTCTGTAGCTTCTTTTGGCTTTGTCGTGGCAACCAAGTACCTTGGATCAGGGCCCTAATGATTTCCAAATGTTTAATTATCTCTAGTTTCTAATATGCTTATTCTGTCATTTTTTTAAAGTATCTTCACCTTAACGCTTCTTGAATAGGTGCTTGGCCTGTGTGTATAATCAGATTAGTATCCCATTACTTCTTCAATCCTCCTATAGATCATTCAGCTTTATTTGAAGCAAAGACAGCTCCTGTGTTATTCCACCACATAACAAAACTGTAACACAAGCCCCATGGCCATATCCCAAACCCTGTTGGTTCAGAGTTAACGTAAAAACAAACAAACAAAAAGGTAATGCTTGCAAATACCAAAAGTTTGAGTTATTTTCAATGTATCTATTATTTTTTATATCAACAAATAATAAAATATAATTTAAAAACAAAGTAAATAAAATTAGCAAAGTAGGAAAAAAAGATTAGTGGTACCTAAAAATTATATATCTGTTCAGTAATGATTTGTGGTAATATTAACACACATTTTAACTTTTTTAAATTGATAGAGTGCAATGTAAACAATGTCTTTCGTGCTTATGCCATTTAGGTCATTCACTCATCCTGGAATCTCCTTCCCTTCTCCTTTTCTTTATCCCTGTCTTTCAAGATTCATCTCAGGAATCCCCCTTGCTGTGACATCTTCCCTAATTGGTCTTCTCTGCTCCCAGAGCTGGGTAGGGGTTCCTCTCATTCTTCTGCTTGGGGATCTCCTAGCACTCTGTTGACCCTTCTGCAGGTACTTCTACATTTATTATAGCTGCTGGCATTTTTCCTTTCAAAATTTTATTTTGAAAACTTTCAAACCCAGCAAAATTGCAATACTGGTGTCATGAATATGCATGTATCCTTCAAGTGGACTTGCCAAGTAGAGTTATTTGTTCGTACACGTTGTTTTCCCAAATCCAGAGAGAAATAACTTTTACATTATCCCCTCCTTTTGCTAGTCAGCCTTTACTGAGATCCTTCTGTCCTTGGTTTAATCATACTCAACAGCTTTTTAAGGATTCATTTCTTGATTTGTTTATTCTGTTTATTCATCAGATGTTAATTAAATAGCTACTATGTAACAGACACTGAAGCTGAACCTTGAAGGCTTCAGTGAGTAGATAGCTTGATTATAGAATATGTATATAATTGAGGATGGTTAGGAGAGAATAAAATATTACCATTGTCAGTGGAGAAAGGAACCCACATACCCAGATCTATATGAAAGGACCATCATTCATCCTTTCATTGATTCAGTTACTAATGTTTATAATCTGTTCTATACCAGCCATTGCCAAGGGTTCTGAGTCTTCACAGTTGAGGCTCCTTACTTTAAAGAATCAGTCTCACACAGGAGACCAAGCAGATCGTTAGAGGATGTAGTAGAATATGCTCATTGATGGAGGTCCCCAGGATACTATGGAAACAGAGGAGAGGAAAGGCAAGGCAAGCTTCCTGAGTAGTTCCAATGATATACACAGTAGTAAGGATAAGAATAAAGGTGTAAACCAGACAGTTAAAACACATTTGTGATGAAGCATCAATGATTTTCAAGCCAAGCCTGAAAAAAATACCGAATGTTCCAGAAACTGCTGGCAGTGTGGTGTAACTGAAATGACGGTTGCTAAGGGGCAGTTAGGGAAAAAAGGGAAGGCACGAGGCCAGAAGGTAAGCCTCAGGTTACCAGGCACTTTGTGAGTTCAGCTGAGGAGTTGAGCGCTTACTTAAAGGCTACGGGAAACCATTGACTGGTTCAGGTTGAGTAGTGGCAGATAGCAGATTTGTGTTTTCCTAAATTTGGCCTGAAAACCACTGGGAAATGGATAGGTCTTAGTATTTTTAATTTGGGAGGACTAAATATTGCTGTAGTAGGAGCTAACTCAAAGAGTAAAAGTGACTTAATGAGAGGGTTAGCTAATTGGTATGCATTTAATAAATTAACCAACTTGTTGATACCTCAGCCAATGCTTCTTACCCCAGAACCAATTTTATTTTCTTTAAGACATTTCCCCCTAAGATGACTGACATAAAAAATTTAAAAATGTAGCTCACAATAAGGAGTTAGTAGTCTCTGCAGCTAACATTGCTCTCTAAAAGAAGTGAGTGAAGGGGGGGTGGGGGAGGTTGCTATAATTAGACACCTGGCTTTGCAGTGTACTGGATGTGATTTAAAGCACTTTATTTCTTGCTACAAAACTCTTTCTGTTGAGTAAATGAGTAGGAATTAATCAATGAAAACATGACAGTGATTTCAGAGATTTTTATAATTGATGTAATGTTTTTGTTTATTGGACCAATTAAGCCTGATTGACTTGCAGATTGCAGCCGCTCTGACAAAGCACCCATTGCTCACATTTCAATTCTCTGTTCTCACTGCAGTGCAGATCCACTGGCAGGATCAACGGGCTTCAAGATTGTGTCAGAGATGTGTAAATAGGGATCACTTACGCAGATGTTTCAAGTCTAGGATAAGAATGCAAAAAACTTATCCATATTACTGTAAAATATCACACTGTGTTTGTCTTAAACGCCTACAAATAGTATAGTTCTTACTTCAAGGTTAATGTTAAAAAAGGATATATCAATTTCTGAAGGGCATATTATTAAATTGAATCTGATGTGGACTAGGGTTTCTCAGCCTCTGCACTCCTGACAGTTTGGAGCTAATAGCTGTTTGCTGTAGGGGGCTGTCCTGTATATTATAGATATTTAGCAGAAATCCCTGACCTTCACTGACTACATATCAGTGGCAATGTCCTCTCAACCTTTAGTTCTTAAAACCAAACTTGTCTCCACATATTGTCAATTGTCCCCTAGTGAGCAAAACTGCCCCTGCTTCGGAACCATAGGTTAGACTTTTAAGGGTTAAGTCAAAACAAAACAGAACAAAAAGTAGTTCAGTTAACCTTCCTATGGGCTAATTGCATGTATTCATTGCTCCAAAAGGAAGAAAAAAAAACCACCTCCCTACATATTTATATAGAAAGAGAAATAATATAGATATAATGTTTTAGTACTTTGCTGAGTGCTCAAGTGTAGAGAATATTTTACAGAAAGAACAGGTATGAAATATCTGTGGAATTGTCTAAGTTAATGTATGTGAAGTGTCCATATTTTTAGTAGAAAGGAAACTCAATCACAGAAATGTATACCAAATAAAGTAGGCAAAGTTCCATGACAAATTCTATATTTTTAGATAATAATAGCAGAATTAGGATTAAATTTATGAGAACATAAATAAGACAGTCCTTTTCAGGCATGGTTTTATACTATTGGAACTATACATTTGTTCTAGAATTTCATTTTTATCTACAAATTTAATATTTTTCACTTTTGATATATGTTATTAGTAGCATCCGAAAAGAGCATCAAGAGATACAAATTTAAGTTGCCATGGTAGTTTAAACATGCCTTATACACCAACAGTCTAATCATTATTCTAGTATGTTAACAACTCAGTTGCTAATTTTGTAGATTGTGCCACAAGATACCAGGATAAACGGTGTTGTGGTAAGGACTTAGTTGGGATATACTAGTATCATTAAGTTAAATAGAGCTATTAGAATTCTTCCAGCTAAATTCAGAGATCAATAAGTTTCAAAGAGGAGCAGGATAAAGGTGGTAGATAAAGGGATAGCCCGATGAAATTAATTTCTGCTTTAGCCCAGTACTAAACTGTCTCAAGCATTTTTTTTTTTTTTCAGTGAGCTTTTACCAAACACTGACTGTATGCCAGGCATCGTGGTGCTAGGCTAGGTGCTTACACTTCCATGATTTCATTCATTCCCTAAAACAGCCCACTGAGGCAGGTGTTGATAGTTCAGTTTTAGAGATGAGAGCACTAAGAATTAAGTACTTAAATGCATGTCATATGATTGGTTCACATCAGCACCACAGATTGGGCTGATATGCTGTCATCCTTTCTTTACTGGATACATTCAACAAGCACTTACCGTGTACCAGGTATTTTGCAATGAAGAAAACATATGTCAGGTCCTGCCCTTTTACAGATAATCGTCTTCAGTGGATCACCCTCACATTTCATTCTTTTTCACGCTTTTCCTGTACCGTAATCAAGAATGAGACGCATCAGTCACACAGCTGATAGCCCCGGGGAACATAACCTGTGTTGATACAGTGGCCACATTCCATCAATACTCTTTCCAGAAAGAGTATCCGTCAGGTGAATTTTTTGCTCCACATGTGTTGCAAATTCAGGATGCCCTTATTCTTCACGTAAAACTTCTGGAATAGAGTTCTTCCTTTCTCTAATTTGATCCCTTAAGTTACGTAATTGATAGAGACTCTAATACCATCTTTGTCTAGCAGTGCCTGCATCTTTTATATTTAAAATGCCTTAGGACAAGAGACATCTGTGTACAAGGTAGCTGTAGTGTGACTGACAATAACTTTGCGTCTTTGTTATCTCAGCAAGAGATCACTTGCAAGGAAACAATGCACTCTTTGTGATTTCTAGTAAAACACTGCATACTTTTCCATGTCTAGCCTATGTACAGCCTGGCAGAGGTCAGGAAGGATACATTCATTACATGCCTGCCGTCACTCCAGAAATCCACGTCCCATCAGAACTGATGTGGAAGCTGAAACCCTGTCTGACATCCCAGGTGATATAGTAATCAGGGATGTCCCCTGAATTGGAAAACCAGAGCATTCACAGGACTATACATTTATGGCCTAGATGGACCGATGAGTGAACAGACTTCATTTGAAAATAAAAATCTAAATATCTTAAACACTTCATTTAGAACATATTTATATCTTCAGGTTATTTTCCAAACTCAGTGCAGCCAACATGATTTAGCTTCTCTTTAAAATATTTTAAAGTATTAACTTCAAGTTGTGACCAAAACCTCCAACCTGGAAAAAGAGAAGTCAGACACCGTGAGAGATTGCAAACGAGTAGACAGGGGATCTGTTCTGACAAAGGTAAAAAACAAACCAATTTGTTATATTATGACTTGCCCTACCTTTTACTTGGCATAGCCACTTTGGAGGTTTTGAGTAAAGATCCAGGGCGGTCATGTTAGGAACTTGGTTACAAATGTGCCGGCAGCTCCGTGGAAATGGACTGCTTTGCCTGAATGGTGCCCTGTTTTCCACCGTGCTGGGATGAGCCTTGTGTAACAGACCTCTCTTTTGGGAAGCTCTGCAGAGAATGGTGGCCTCTAACTGTGTGCTACCAGACAGGATGGTTGCAGGTGACTTATCCAGCTCTGCTGGAGATTTGAAATACACATGTGTCATATCGTTAATATACTTTATGCCTATAAAATGTATGTCAAGATAGATTTTCTAAAGACTAATCCCCAAGGTGTATTGTTTAGCAGTTTGTAAATTTTGAAAGTGAAATGGAAGGGCGCCTGGGGGGCTCAGTCCGTTAAACGTCTGCCTTGAGCTGAGGTCATGATCCCAGGGTCCTGGGATTGAGGCCCACATTGGGCTCCCTGCTCAGGGGAAAGCCTGCTTCTCCCTCTCCCACTCCCCTTGCTGTGCTCCCTCTCTCACTGTCCCTTTCTTTCTCTGTCAAATAAGTAAATAAAATCTTAAAAAAAAAAAAAGTGAAATGGATATATGGCCTAAACAATTTCCTGATAATTTTTATAATTTTGTAGTCCTTTTTATTACTTCACTAGCTAAGTGGAAGATTATCACATGACTAAACTTTGTAGGTCCCAGCAAACAAAGAGACAAAATGCTTGAATGTTTGCTGTTTCCACATTGCTTCACTACAAGGCAAAAGAACTCACATATTAATATTGTCTCATCATTTGTTCTCTGTCTGAGGTCTTAAAGCGTCTTTCAGATTTTGAGACCTCAAATTGGATGGATGTAATTGAGCCTTTTAAGTTTAGTTTATCTTCCCTAATATGGAGATTGCTAAAAAGCTGTACTGGAGGTTAAGTTGGTGATGTTAAGCAGTTAATTTTTTTTCTTTGAAATCTAGCTTCTGAAAATAGAATGAAGAAGATTTTGCTTAATTTTATTTTGTCTTAATAGCAGTTTGTGAGGAACTGTGATATAGCCTTGAGGTTGGCATAACAGGACTAAATTATTTTAATTATACAGTTCTGTTTAACATCTTTTACAAGGCTGAAAGTTTATGCAATCCCCCCCCCCCCCCCCCCAGAAATTCCAAGATTGTTTCCAGGGGATTTTTCTCTTCAGAGATACTCTGTCAGCTTAGGAGATACCTCTATTATGTATACACACACACACATATAAATCTTTGTGTATGTGTTTATATATATAGGGGTGAGTAGGGAGAGAGGGAAGTAAGATTTTACACTCAGACACATAAAGGGATCTTTCAAAAGCTCAAACAAGGTAGCCTGTGTCAGGACAAACACGTAAAGAAGGCTAAGTTTGCTCTAATCTAGGAGGAGGCAAGACTGACATTCTACGAGCCTTCCTTCTTTATCTACAAGATTAGGTGGTTGACTTAGCACTATTTCTAAATCCTACTCTGACTCTAAGATTCCACAGTTTATTAACTGCAGAATTAAAAGTGGAAAAGGAAAAAAGAAGAAGAGTGATCTCAGTGATCACAGTGGAGCTAAGAAGCTATTAAACTAGGTTTGTAATCCTAGCCAGAGGGTTTGTTGCTGGTTGAATATTGAGTAACAACTTTCCAAACTTGAATTTCATTCCCATCCGAAGTGTCTTATTCTGGTCTTAAAGACCAATATATCTCTCATTTGAAGATGGAATTTTTAGAGAAAGTACAAGTCTTTATCATGTGTAATTTTTACCAGTTGATTTTTATAGCACTTAATTTTATTCCATTTCAATCCATTTTTCTTTTTCTTTTGCTGTGTGAGTCATCGCGCTGAGCGTCACAGAGTATAATGTAATATCCTCAGCACCTAATAAGCTGGCAGATACATTTCCATCTGAAAGTAGATGCTATGGAAAATTTAACTGAATTAGGCTATAATGCCTCACTTACTTTTAAGTGGTCCATGTTGGAAGATTAATGAAGGAGTCTTACAGCTTACTGTTATATTTTAGAAATGCTGCAAGCTGAGGCTTTGGGAGGGTAGATTATGACAAGTGCACGGCTGAAATTTAAATATGTAGGCATAATGAAAAAACCAGTGTTGCAGCCAACGAGGGAAGTGAGCAGGCTTTTGAATGTCACAGTCATTCTTTGTTGTTTTACTCTTTGTTAGCAAAATGAGGGATATCAAAATCATTGCTTACTAGTGTCAGTTAGTTGGGATGGTGACTTAGGACAGATCTTCTTTAGTTACTGTCTCATTTGCCCTTAATTAACAGTCAGGTTATAGTGTGCAGAATATTAGACATTAATAGTTGGACGTAGCAAAGACGCTAAAATGATAGGGTTCGTAATTCTAGAATGAATTGAGAATGTATTTTGTATTTCTTTTTCAAAGTAATGAAAGCTTTAATTCTAAGGGGAAAATATATTAGACTTGTTTATATTTGACTCTCAAGTGATTTGGTTAATTTTGGGAACGTAGTGATTTAAGGCAAACCCCCATGTTTATAGGTTTCTAAGTAAGTATTTTAAATGATGATTTTCAAATATATTACAGAAGTGGAGAGGATACTATTAATAGTATAATATCCATAATCCAGTGTTGACCATTTTTGATGTTTGCTAATCTTGTTGCTTCTGTCATCCCACTTTTTTGGGGGGTGGGGTGAGGTGGGCTCAAGTATTTTAAAGGAAATCCTAAATAGCATATCCTGTGTAAATGCTTTAATATACCTCTTTTACATATAAAGACTTTTAAAAAAATGAGGATCTCCTTTATCTGTTTTCCTTTAGAAACATTGAAGTTTAAAGATAACTATGAGTTAGAAGAGAAGAGTAGCCCAACTATAGAAGAAGCACTTATAAAATCAGCTCTTATTATAAACTCTGTCTGGTGATTTATTATTTGAAAATTAGCCACTTTCGGAAGCCCAACAAGAGACACGTTTCATTTAGTTTTCTTGTTAGTTTTTTGGTTTTGGTTTGGATTTTTTGTTTTTGTTTTATTTTGTTTTGTTAGCAAGAGGAGGGGGTTGAATATCTGTTTTCATTTTTCGGATAGCAGGCGTGTGCCATCGTGAGCCGATGAGATGAGATGCTCTGAGGCATCTTCGCTGGGAAAACATCTGTACCGTGTTCTGTAATCGGTGTCAGCCACCAGCGTCTCCCAGCAGCACTGCCAGTGGTCACTTCCCAGCTCCATTATGAATCATTAAGGAGCCACACTGCAGTGGCTTAAATCCATAGAGCTGACAGATATGCCCTGGCATTTCCCTTACATGCCATGACCATTCAAGCAAGGGTGTCAACACGCCGTCACAGGAAGCCAGCTGAAAATGGGCAGGGTGTGATTGCTTAGAAAGTGAAATTGATGTATAACCTGTGGAATCCTCTAGATAAAATTTACCAAACAAGAATGAAGTGTTTCTTTAAGTCTGAATCTGGAAAGGTGATTAAAAAGAACAGAGGAGGATTTTAGGGATGCTGGAATTGTTAAGAAGGAAGATTGCCACCCCCACCCCCCATCTCCCGCCCATCACCCACAGATCCTTGGCATTCTCATAGGTCAAAAAAGGACCTGTGATTATTTTTCCCATGGACGAAGGAGAATTGACTCCATCGTGTTGCTTCTTGAAACATGTCTGTTATTCTTACATCTTATTTATATGGCAAAGAAGCTATCTCTCAGACATGTACATTACAAGGAGTTAAGAGTTTTTACTCCTTTAGACAATAGTTACATATTGCAGTAAATAAAGATGGGTTTGCCCAAGAGTTTTTTTTTTTTTTTCCTCCTGCAAATGAAGCCTTAGTGCTAAAAGGCTCCTCTTGGAAACCTGCTTATAGTTCTTTTCACAGTGAAGTGTAGAGAATTGAAGATTAATTCCATTGAAATCATAAATGTACTGCAGTCTGTAGATTATCAGTTAGTCAAGATAAACACCACTGATTACTGTTGAATTATGCATACAAATATTTACAACATTTTGGGTAATGAATTCATAAAAATAAATAATTATAATAATAGAGACCTAGTACTTAAGTTTCTGTGTATTTCTCAAATCCTGAGAGGAATATTTTCCAACTGGTTTAATGCTATTGTATAATTTAACAAGGGTAGGAAGTATTTGCAGTGCAATGTTAGCCACATTTATTTCCCTTTAGACTTAAGAAAATCCAGTGTAGATATCACCCTTTTGTTTCCTCGAAAAATTTCTCTTGCTACAGGACACATCAATATAGTCCTAAATTCATAGTTTTAAGTATAATATGGAATTATGGTTTATGAAAGATATTTTTTTAAATTTCAGAAAGCTTTAAAATTCATAACTAAAAATGTAAGATTAAGAATGTAGGTTTTTGTCTTAAGACTATCTACAAATATTTGAGTCAGATATCTTAGAAAATACTCTCACATACTGTCTGGAAGGGCTGTAAATTCAACTGTACTTTAATTGTTTATATCAAGTGTTTCCATCTTTTGTTCAACACCATGCTGTAGCTCTGCCTTCATAGTGAAAATCTTTTAAATGAGAGATTCTTTGAAAGTGCTATTGTGACTCCCAGTTTATACCTGAAATATGAAGCTCTTTTAGAAGCAGAATGAAATGTTTATGGCGGGTAAGACTTGCTGACTAATAGTTGTTGGAAACTTTCCGTTTGTCAAATCGTTATGTAGGTGATCACGTATTAGATCTAGCTGAGAGGAGAGTCAAAAGCCTAAGGAATTGAAAATAATACTTTGTTGGCAGACAGTGTGTTTTTAGGAAGAAGAGCTTGCTGTGAAAAATGTAGAAGGATCATACCGTTTGTCCCAACTCCATCTTCAGCAGAGGATCTGAGAGGTGGGACACTCTGTGTCTTCTGGGGAAGCTGTGACTCTGGAGGTCCACCTCAAAGTCTGCATTCGATTCCCCATCTTCTCCTGGTTGTGTTTGTCTTTTCCTCACTTCCTCTTTTCCCTGATGTTCCCTTTTCCTCTCTTTGCCTAGGCTCAGAATGTGATAGGGAGTAGAGGTCCTGCTTGGTAATTCACATGCTTACTTCCTGTTGCTTTAATACAAAACCCCACAACCATGGCAGTGAGGGAAATACAGCACTAACAGTGAGGCTGTTCCAAGTAGCTGGGAGATTTTCATCATAAGAAGCTATTAATAATGGCTCTAGTCATTCCTTTCTTTAGAGGTGTCTTCCTTTTTGATAAGGTGATATTTACTCTCTAATAGATCCAGGGACCTTGGGCTGAAGGCCAACGTTTAACTGACTGAGCCACCCAGGCATGCCCCCCACGGCCGCTCCCCTAGTCCTTGTTCTAATGTGGGCCTTTGAATCTGGGTTCATTTGTAACTACTTGCTATCCCCTGCTGCACCATGACCTGTGGGTAGTGTAGAAGAGACACTGTAGCTAGGGATGGTGGAATGGTTATTGAGACCACGTTAAGGCTTCCTTCAAACCCTGACACCGCCACCTGTCAGTCATGTGACTGTTAACTAATTACTTATCTGTGTCATCATCCTGTATTTGGGGCTGATGATAGTACCTACTGAATAGGATTGTAAAGGCTTAAATGAGGGAATATATACGAAGAAGCCCTTAAAACCATGCTTAGCACACATTGTATGACAATAAATGTTGGTTGTCATTATGTGCCCAAAGACAAATTGTTGATAGAATGGAAACCTATGGGGCACCTGGGTGGCTCAGTGGGTTAAAGCCTCTGCCTTCAGCTCAGGTCATGATCCCAGGGTCCTGGGATCGATCCCCACATCAGGCTCTCTGCTCTGTGGGGAGCCTGCTTCCTCCTCTCTCTCTGCCTGCCTCTCTGCCTAGTTGTGATTCCTCTCTGTCAAATAAATTAAAAAAAAAAAAAAAAAAGAATGGAAACCTATGATGTGACACACCTTAGATATTTGGAGGTCACATTCATGATTCAGAATCTTTGGCTGTTACTTGTTTAGAATTCTTTAACATTGACTAAACTGTCTTCTGTAGTATCTACATTTCTTTTACCATCAAACTATCACAGATTTGTAAAAAACTATTATATTAGTTAATTTATTTTTCAGTAAAATGCACAGGGGTCAAATGCAGGGTACAAGGACAGAGTATTAAGAGTAGTATTTCATTTGTTCTTGCTACTTAAATGAGAAGTAGTGTGCTTGTTCCTATATTATGTATCAGTTTTAATTATTTTGTTTTATTTGAGTTAAACTCATATTTTATTATTATAAAATAGGTATAATATAATGTAAGCATGTTTTCAATGCTGTAACCTCTCTCAATTTGTTTAAATGTTTCATAGGGTATTCCTGCCTCATGTATATATAAGAAATAGACTTTTTTTTGGAAAACTATTTTTAAAATGTTCTTATGAAAGGTTTCCTCTTTGGAGATTTTTAATGCTATTTACAATTCTGGTAATACTAAGAAATCATATCCAATATACTATGTTACATCAGTATTAGAATAGGAGTTCTAAAAATGTATGTTTGTAGTAGACTGAATATGCTATCGACTGGGTTTATAACTTTATCTCTCATGTGTAACATACACTGAACAACTTAAAGCTAGGTTGAAAACAATAGCAATTAAATATAAAGACTTGTGTAAGAGGATGCCACTGATATTTCTGATAACTGAACTTGAATATTTTTATTGAAGACGCTAGAAAATGGGCAGGATGCACACTGAAGCAGGAATTCCTATATGTGTAGGATATAGTTATTCCTGAAAATATCTGATCGCAGTGTGCCCTTTTGCCAATGAATGATGGTTAATGTTGAGTAATTACAGCATTTTCCCTCCCACTGCAAACCACCTGTGGATACATAGTAGCTTTTCTTGGAGGTCTAAATATTAAAATCATTTCAGCTTTTCTTTCAAACTATTGTTTTTATTTTACTTAATATTTGGGGCATGATGCCTTTTCCTTTCCTGGAACCATTCCAGATAGCTCAGAATTGTCTTCATTAAATTTAAGGGAACACAGATTTTTCTAAGTGACATTTTAATAATTGCTACAGATAAGTGACAAAGGACCAGGCAGTTGTAGAAGGGTTGTTGGGTTGTTGGGGGCTTTTGTTTCTTTATTTTTGTTTTTGGATTGTTTTTGAGCTTTTTAAAGTTTGTTTTCTTTTGGCTTTTTTGTTTGTTTTCATCAAAGATTCAATGAAAATGTTAAGGTACCCTGCCTCTGCTCTGTTTGAATTGCTGATGGACTCTAATTTCCTTAAGATAGACCAAAGTTCATGACAGTTTCCTTACATTATAAGGCAATTAAAGACCTTCTAAATAAGTATCATTTTTTAAAGACTTTATTTACTTATTTGACAGAAAGAGAAAGCAGGGGGAGAGAGGGAAGCAGACTCCCCACTGAGCTGGGAGCCCAATGGGGGCCTGATCCCAGGACTCTGGGATCATGACCTGAGCCAAAGGGAGATGCTTAACCCACTGAGCCACTCAGGCACACCCACTAGGTATCATTTCTAAAAGCAAACAGAGCTCGAAAACTACACAGACTGCTATTCCCAGACAGGGTGAGTTAATATTAATTCTCAACAACAAAGAACTCTTTAAGTTTCTAGGTGTGAGATTTTTTTATGCCATTGTTCACTAGCACATTTCGTGTTGTATAACCTTGAGATCAAGGAACTCCTTCGCTCTCCGTCACTTACTGTGTTCTCTGTGTTCGAGAACACTTCTGTCACACACTTGAAATTTAAAAGATGCATCATAAAGTATAAAAATAGGAAGTGCCCACAAAAAACCAACGTTAACAGTTGTAGAACACATTGGTCCTCGAATGCCCAAAATATAGTGCCTGAAATGATCAGAGAAGGAAAGAAAGTGAGATAATTTGAGAATTCCAAAGCTCCTTTTCTTCCAGATTGCTCGAATTGGACTCTTTCCTTGCCTCTGAGTTCAAAGTTTATCTTCAGGTCTAACTGGCACTGAGCCAGGTAGAAGAAACGAGAGAACAAAGATAAGAGGAATGGAGAGAAAAACAAGCGCGTGGATGGAAGGACTTTCAGATTATTAACTGATTACTAGGTACAAGCCTCTAAAGAGGTTTGAAAAGAGTTTTTTTTTTTTTTTTTTTTTTTGAAAAGAGTTTTTATAGCTTTTTCCTCATCATCCTTGCCCCTAAAGGGTTGGCTAAGTGTATCTGGAGTATTGTGAGCTTAAATAAAGACTATCTGTAATACCTCACTACATTACATTAAGCCCTTCACATGGGAGTTACGACGTTTTCACATGCTGTATTTCCATACGGCATTTACGCATTTTCCTGTATTGCATTTCTTTCAGTCATTTATGACTGTTTATGTACTTTGAATGTGTATATCTCCCACTGTACATTTCTCTAAGCATTTACTATTTTTTCCCTTTGAATACTGATATGTTTTTGTTTGGCATTACACAGGAAGATTATTTGGATAGCCAAAATCATCATAAGAAAATTCCTCCGTTCTTTTAGACTAATCTAAATGGCAAAAATCATACATCTTCTCCCAAGCTCAGATTTTATAATAGATACTTTCATTATAACAAGTTTCACATTTACATTACATTTATATAAAAAGCAGCTCTAAACGCTGCCTGTATTCAAGATTATTTGTAACAAAGCCTGGATTAAAGATAAACACATCTGTATTTGGAGAAATATGTGTAAATATGGGTACATGGAAAGGTAGCAGAAGTTTGTAGGTTTCCTTGCTAGAGCCACATCTGTATATTTTAGGCAGAGGGTAGAAAAATCCCAGGGCATATTAAATTAGGTATATATCCTTTCTTGCTAGAAAATAGAAAAAAAAAATACTCTACCTATAAATGCACACTATTATTAAAAAAAAATTCCTGTTTATAGTTGGGATATTTAAAATTTTGATATAATATAAAAAGATGAACATGTTTTGATTAGTTAGTTATTGAAACATAATAGCAGAACAGGGGACCATATGGTATATTTACTGGAAAAACCACTTATCAGAAAATTCATTTTGGTGATGATCTAGCATATTCAATAGTTAGCAAAGTTTAGTTTAATTTTATTTTTCCACATTCATTTTTTATGAAAATTGGTCTTAATTTAATGGACAAAGAATTGCTTTTTCCTTTCAGAAATGTTAATTTCCACATGTGTTTCTGTGAAAGGTATATTTCATGTCTTTGATTTAAAAATGTGATCTAGTGTAGCTTTGTAACTTAATCGAGTAAGAAAAGACTTAAATTGGTATTTCTCTAAAATCCTTAACTTCATTTCAAAATGATCAACCCAGTCAGTTTGAAGGGTTTAGTTGTTTGATGTCAAATAATTGATTAACTTACTACTATGTCTTTCAACTGCTCTTTGACACCCTAACCGGCTTCAGTACAGGGATCCTATTTTTTTTTTAAGATTTTATTTATTTATTTGACAGAGAGAGATCATGAGTATGCAGAGAGGCAGGCGGGGGCAAGGTGGGGGGCTGGAAGCAGGCTCCCTGCTGAACAGAGAGCCCGGTGCGGGGCTCGATCCCAGAACTCTGGGATCGTGACCCGAGTTGAAGGCAGAGGCCTCAACCCACTGAGCCACCCAGGTGCCCCGGGATCCTATTTTTTTGAGGCAGGAACATATTAGGCATTGGGCGTATTTGTCAGTTGGTTTAGAAACAACCTTAGTGTAAACTAAGTAGCCATAACACACTCCTTAGTTACCCCAAGGAAGGTATATTTAGATTTGTTTAGTAAGCAGAGGTGGCAATGTTTAATCAAGTAAGCAATATAAGTATGACATGGTTTGCCTTTAAACCCACTTGGCAATAGAAGGAGCCAAATGGAAAACTAGCTGACCATTCTAGCTGACCATTCTTACCTTGTTTGTCTTACACAGTGGTCAAACCAAATGCCACTTAAGACAATGATTTATTAAGGAAAAAGAAACATTTTTCTTTCCTAAAATCGCAATGTGACATCATGAATGATGACTCTATGATGGAATATTTGTCCCTTGCCACATGATATTTTTAAGAAGGGAAAAAAGCTGGAGAAATCATACATTTTATTTGTAAAAGGAGCTAGAGAAAATGGAAATAAGACTTTCCTGCCCCTTCCTTAAAGCTTCAAGTAATTTGAAATGTGAAAGAGAAAAATAAAACTTGGAAAATCCAAAATAAATGGGAAAACTGTGCTTTTTTAGAAGCTCATTTTCAGTTTTATACTGCTTCTCTTGTCCATGAATTCTTTTGGATATGTATCCCAGGCGACTATGCAGACTGCATTTTATCTTTAATATTTTCCATTTTGAAACTAGTTGTCCTCAATGGCAGAATATAAGTGGGATTTGGATAGGTGCCCTGTTCTTTTAGCGCTTCTTGTTTCGTCAGACAGGATCTAGCTCTTACTTATTTTCCTTGCCTTTTAAATTCAGTTTCTGTTACCCTACTATTTTCTGCAACTTTATTTGGTTTTGTTTGCTTTAGCATTCTTAGTTCTATAATGCCGTTTTATTTTGCTTGTCATTGCGTACTTATCAGGGTGTTCCTACACAGTACTGAGTCTCCCACTAACCTCTCCTTCAAGGAGTGGTTCTCACCTGAAAGACAGAAGGGCTACCCTTCTAGTCAGCCCCAGAAGGGAAGACCTGCTTGATACCACCTCTGGATTCCAGAAGCGCAGATAACAAGGGCTCTCCTTGTAGGTGGTATCAGTGTTTTGCTTTGGTATAAGTTTCTACCAAATTTCTCTGAAATCTCTTTCTATTAGCCACCAAAAGCCTCTCCATCAGATTGCTTGCCAATAAGGATTTTGTAGGAACTGACTTGCTTTTGGATGCCTCGACGAGTCTCACGTTCTGTGACAAGTCCTGCTGTGGGATGGAGCGTGGCAGTCCACCTTAACTCGGGGATTCTTTAGAAGCTACATAGAACCGCTAAAGGAGCTCTTGATTTCAGCAGGGTTATTCACAAGCCCCAGGGTTTTATTTAATTCCACTTGGGCAGTTTTCTGGAGAGTACGTCCATAACATACAGAGGTATCTATGACCCTCCACAGCTTAAGAGCTGTTTGTACGCCCTGTATAGAAGCCCGAGCGTATCCTGAAAATAGCAAAGATGTGAGACTTTTGGTTATAGAGAAATGCTGTTTCATGAATACAGAATACATTAGATTAAATTAGATGAGCTGGTGTAAAGGATCCATTGTAACAAGATCAACAAAGGTTTGTTATCCCTGTAGAATAACTGTAATGGGACTAATTCCCGAGTGTCCGCTCTCGAGCTGTTTTCGGAGGAATCCTCTGGGCAGTTCTGCATTGTATTGATGCTGAGGCTGCGAGATGAATGCTTTTTAGTATGTAGATGTGTTATGATACACTTCATGGTTCTTTTACCTTGAAAACTGTGTTGCTGTCATGTAGGAAAAAGAACAGGAACGAAAATGATTCAAGTGTCCCTTTGATTTGTGACGAAGAGAGAGAGATTTTACCTTCACGTACTTCAGATTTCCCTTTTTTTTTTTAAGATTTTATTTATTTATTTATTTGTCAGAGAGAGAGAGAGAGAAGGCACAAGCCGGCAGAGTGGCAGGCAGAGGCCCAGAAAAGCAGGCTCCCTGATGAGCAAGGAGCCTGATGTGGACTTGATCCCAGGACCCTGGGATCATGATCCGAGCCGGAGGCAGTGGCCTCACCAACTGAGCCACCCAAGCATCCCTCAGATTTCCTTTTTATGTGATGGCCATTGAGCAGATGTATATCTTGCTCCTAGCATCTGAGTAAATCCGTGCCAGTAAAGGGAGGTTTAGATTTATTATTTGTTAGACTTACTGTTTAGTTAGATTAAATGAGAATTTACTTTGAAATGTGTTGATCATTTGGGTAACAGAATGACAAACATTTTCATATTGCTTTTCAAAATGTAAAATGTAAGTAATATGCATTTGAATTATTATAGACACCATATGCTTGGTATACAACAGAAGTCCACGTTTTATTTTAAAGAAAGTGATGCTTGAGAGGGGGTGGTGGGTGGAGGTCGGCTCTAGCAAACCCTGCTCAGAGGAAATGCTTCTTAGTGGAGTAGGTACCTATCGTACTTCTTGTCCATAGACTCAGATATACTAATTACTTTTTTTAAAATTAATTTATTTATTTGATGGAGAGAGAAATCACAAGTAGGCAGAGAGAGATGGGGAAGCAGACTCCCTGCTGAGCAGAGAGCCTGATATGGGACTTGATCCCAGGACCCCGAGATCATGACTTGAGCCGAAGACAGAGGCTTGACCCGCAGAGCCACTGAGGTGCCCATTTAAAAAGTATTTCTCATATGTCAAATAATCCTTACTCTCATGAGCATTGTTCCCTGTTTTTTGCCTGGCTAAAGAATTACACACAAGTAATTGAAAATAAAATGTACACAGTTTGAAAAGAATACAAACTAAGTTCAAGTGATTTCTAGAAGTTACATTTTTTTAAAAATTACATTTCACTGTCAATTTTAAAACGAGCAACATTAATGGCAATAATGGTTATACTCTAAGAGCAACCCATCCCAGAAAAGAAACTGAAGAGCAGCTAGATTACAGCTGCAGTGTTTTAACATCCCCGAAGGCAGCATTGACGTGGTGCTGGTTGTTGAACCAAATCAGAAGGCCCCCAAGCAGGTTGTTTCCAACGCTCACTGGCAGGTGCAGAGTTTATAGGATGTTTGCTTTCTAACTTTTGACTTTAAAACTTGAACTCGCAATCTGCAGAGAGGGAGGACCTTATTGCTTGATGAAACAGACATTCTTTTGTGTTGCTTGGGAAATGTCTTGATTTTATAAACCCGTGCCGTCAGGTGTTTATAATTCTGAACTTTGTACCATTAGATAGGCCGCGTCCGGAGTTGGCCAATTGTTTGTCTGAGTATCGCTTGCACATTGGATTCTTTAGTGGGCATGTTCTCGTAAAGTTTATTTAGATAAATATTATTTACTCTTTAGGCCTGAAAAGAGGACCAAGTAATGATGGTATAATTTTCAGAATTACTTATACTTTTTAAAGTAATGCAAAAGAGGTTACACATCTTTACTAGGAATCTCAGAACGTGAGCCCTTTCTATTTGGTAGCAATACTTAGTTTCAGGATTTGCATCTGTGTTGTCATTTGAAATGTAAATAGCTTAAGGTTTGTTTGCTTTTTTTTTTTTAAATGAATTTGTAAGGTATTTTGAAATACATTTTTCTCCCCAAGCATGTTTCTTTTTGTATTTAGGCTTTTCTTTGGTTAAATCTTCCAAGAGCCATCGTTATCTTAAATAAAGTACTCTCTAGCCCTCTTTGATGGGAGAGAAAATGTTCACAAGGGAAGACAGGACAATTTATAGGGCTGGTACTCTCATATACTTTGCAATATTTTAATTCAGGTGATTTTCTATGATTAAGAAAATTAGCCTCCTTTTTCCTAACACCTACTTTCTCTCATCTAAAATCTTTAGATTTTAACTCAGTTAAAATCTTTCAATTATAAATAATCATACCATTTCTGAATAGTCAAAGGTATATATTAAGGTATTAAATATAATATCAGCACCTTTCCCACGTGAATGGATAATTCTATGCTCAACTGATGAAGGAATAAATAATTTTTGATTTTCATCAGTCATAGGATAACTTCCTTTTATACATAATGAATCATTTCACATCATAATGGATTGAGCCTTTCAAAAAACACATTTTAAATGTGTCACTTGCTTTTTACACTGATATCGAAAGGAGTATAATCTGGCAACTACATAATAGAATTTCTACAAAACAGTAATATTTATCTTCTGGGTCACCACCTGAAGACTAATAGCACTAAGTCCAGAATTCTTGTCATGGACTATGTTAGTAAAACAGTAATAAAAGTGATAGAGTAGTTCACTATTTTATATTCTGTGGCTGGTTATGGTCATCTGGCTAGAGTCTAACCCATATTAATCCCTTGAGTCAACAGTCAGGAACATTCAATGATGTACTTAAAATACTTTTTAACATGTGGTATTTAGAGTGTTTAGAATGTCAAAGGATCCTTTGTAATGATCTTCCCCTTGAGTAATTCAAAAGATATTTTTAAAAGTTATTTTTCAAAGAGCACAGTGTTTGAAGACTTTCAGAAAATATAAATCTAGTAGAGTACTTTGGGGAAAAAAAAAGTTCAGTTCTAGAAAAAAAAAATCACACCATACACTGAAGTGATATATTACTCAAATAATCTCTAAAAAATTCAAGAAAACAGAGCATGTGTTCATTTTTGGTTGAAAAAAGGAACTTTTCTTTTTTTCCGAACAAGAGAATGTGTTTGATGCTCCCTTAGGGAGCTACACCCCTCTCTATAATTGTGTTTTTCACATTTTATGTTCAAATGTAAATGACTAAAGAGAAAGCATGACATGTTCATATTTTTCACAGAACATATTAAATCCTGTTTCTATGGCAACCACTTTTAATTGGCAAATCCCGTTCTTGTCAGTACTCTCAAGCTTATTTTTCTTGGGTACATTGAATTGTTAGAAATGCTTCCAGAAGTAAAAGTTCAATCTGGCATTGTTCTTGGGCATGAAGGATGTTCACTGGCACAGGTTTATTTTATTAAATAATTTTGCTGTAGTATGTTTGTGTCATGGGTTGCTGTAGAGGTGATATACCTACCCCAACGGCCTATTGTGTATAAAGAAACCTGCGAGGTTTTGGGGCAGACATTCAGACCGGCAAACTGAGAATGGTGACGTGTGCTGGTTCACACAGGTGAAGGAGGCAGCTGTCTGACCTGGCAAAACAGAGTTGGGGAAAAAATTAAAATCTTTTGGGGCTGTATTTCAGATGTTTAAAACGGTGTTATCTGGGGTTCCTTGTGGCCCTGATTTTAATAGTGCAGAGTAGATTGATTTATTAAAAACAAACAGAGTTTGCTGCTTGCTTCTCATAAATTTTATCTCTTGAATCAATGTGGTGCAAAATGTTGAAGCAGGTATTTGGTAAGTTGGTTTCTGCTACTGCAGTGTTATAAAAATAGATTAAGTAAACAGACACAGCAGGCCAGTGCAGCTTGGATTTTGAACTCTTCTGAGACCCGGTATAGCTTTAATAGTTTATTGGTCTGGGGAGAAAGAAATATGAATCCCCAATGTAATTTTAATATTATATAATGAAAGAAGAATGATTTTACAGCATGGAATCAGGTGTTGTAACTATTATAATTCTTTCAGAGAGCTTTATCCAACAGCTTCCATTTTTAAGCTATTCTGGTCTACTATTCCGGTCTGCTGTGTATTTTTTTTTTTTTTTTTGCCTTTGCTATTTTTATATGACTGCAGCAGCATAACCCTGCACCAAGCACAAGACGGCATTGCAGTTGGTGTCGAATATAAAACTGTTATTAAACGAAAGCTAAGAAAACAAATCCTTGGAAAGAAGGGACTTGTCCACATCGACGACTTGCAATATTAAGATTAAATTTGTCTTCTAAAAATAAAAATCTGAAAAGAGTAAATGACACTGTGTGTCTCCTCCTTCAAAAGCCATGATTTCATATAGTCAAGAACTAAAATATGTTTAGTCACCCTCTTTTAATTATTCTTCTCTGTTGCAGATTTCTGTAGAAGTATTCCTCCCTCATATACACTCTTTGTCCCACAAAAGTGTTCTCTTTGCATTTTTCATGAACAAATGACTCTGCTGCTTTCATCAGAAGTCACAGAAAGCATTTATGTCCGAGAAGTTCAACCTTACCTGTGCCCTTCTAATCTGTATATGTTTCCTGAGCATATTATTATTAGAATATTAGAATAATATTAGAAGAGTCTCCTAATTTAATTAATTTAATTTAATTTAATTAATTAATTTAATTTAATTAATATTAAAATTAAATGTAGAAAACATGTGTATATTTGCTACCTATGTGCATAGTAAGTATATACATGTACGTGCTCATTGATCTCCAGTAGCCTAAGAAAGGTGATTAAAGTCCTATTCATTTAGTTAAAGAGTGGGAAATCAGCTTACCAGGGGCATTCCAGAAGTCCATGAGAAAAGGAAGCTGTAAGAATGGAGGTCAGTGGCTTACAGCTCCATTCTCTGAGCCACTGGCCCTTGTTTTCCAGGCTTTCCCTAGATCCGGTGTATTCATGTAGTTTTTTGGGTATTCAGGAGCAATCCCAAAGATCCATGACATGTGTACGATTGTGTTGGTGCTTGGGAGGAAGTCTGAGCCATGTGCTCTGAGTAGTCTTGGTGACCCAGCCAGAGAGGGCACCCAGTTGGCTGCCCACCTTAGTATGTCCTTGTTCACTGTTCATACAAACAGCAACTGAGGAAATGGAGCATTGCTACGTTTGGGCATATACAAAGCTCTGGGGGACACAAAGCTTTAAAATCCTGAGGATCTTTTTTTTTTTTTTTTTTTTTTTTTTTTTTTTTTTTTTTAAGATTTTATTTATTTATTTGACAGATAGAGATCACAAGTAGGGAGAGAGGCAGGCAGAGAGAGAGAGAGAGAGAGAGAGAGGAGGAAGCAGGCTCCCCGCCAAGCAGAGAGCCCGACGCGGGACTCGATCCCAGGACCCCGAGATCATGACCTGAGCTGAAGGCAGCAGCTTAAACCACTGAGCCACCCAGGCGCCCCCTGAGGATCTTTTCATACCAGTACTGTGCCAACAGGATTTGAAAAATGACAAGGTCTAACAAAAATTAGTTAATGGTTTTTAGATTTTTAGCTCTCCTAATCCAGAAGTCCCATTCTTATAGCTGAGGGGAGCAATGTTCTTCCTCTAGCCTGTTGCTCATGGATGCTTCGGATTCCCGGTTCAGGTCTTACATCCACCTGCCTACATCTGATCTAGGGTTTCTGTCTCTGAAAAGGTGTGACGAGACACACCTGATGAGAAACAGACAGGGCTGAAGGGGGCACAGAATTTTCTGATAAATGGCCAAAGACTCTGGGTCAGAGACCTAGCAGTTAAAAGTTAGAGCTGGAAATCTGGAAACATCTCACTGATAGTACTGGGTGGGTATTCACTAAGCACATCTCATAGCTGACATGTAGATTACTTACACGGGTATATCGGTAAAGGAACTAATGAAGAGAAACAGTATCTCTATTACATAAATCATGCTCTAAAATAAGGGCAAAGGAGGAAGGTTTGTTGGTAGTGGAACAGTTTCTGAGTTACTAGAAAATAGGACTATAGATCTTAATAGATTAATACTAAAGGTTTTGCAGTTTAGAGCCTACTTCCCTTTCATTTATCCTTCCTAGGTCACAGGAAATACTTCACAGACCTCGAGTAGGGATTAATTTCCGTATGTGCCCTTTGTACATACATGTATATTGATCGTTCTGTGTACACAGATCCACACACAGACTTCCGTCTCTGCCTCTTCCATATGTTTATCTTTCTTTCTGCACACACACCCACACACACTCACTCACACACGGACGTGTGAATAGGTATAAATGGGGGATAGTCCTCTGGTGACTTAGTCTGAGATCAAGCTTTTGGAAATAAGACATCACGCCTTCTTTCTTGCCATGAGAAAGCGCACTCAAGTAGCAGTAACACTGATCCTGGGACACCTGATTCAGGGAGAGGGCTAGAGAGCACAGGCAAGAATGCCCTTGTCCTACAGTCTATGGAACAGCAGAGCAGGAGCTGTGACCTTGAGCCACCCACTCCCACCCTCCCCTTACCAGAACAGTGAACTGAGACCTTCAAAATACACTCATGTAAGAGAGACTGGAAAACTTTCACCTAACAAATCCGAATAAACTTATAAGAAGACCAACTATAGTCTACTGGTGTTTTCTAGATACTAGCTATTGGCTTTACACACATTTTTCTTTAAATCCGCAAAAATGCCCACTATCAGGTAGATTGTATAGTTAGTCCCATTTTATCGATGTGGGAACTGAGACCCAGAGGATTATGAGTTATGCACAAGGTCACAGGGTTTGTAAGTGACAGAGTGGGATTAGAACCTGAATGTATCTTTCTGCTTTTTGAGCACCCGCTCTGAAGCACTGTCTCCTTTATCAGTTTTAAAGGAATTTTGCACCATATTTCACATGTAGGAGATCCTTCTTGGAGAAATGAAAACCTTTCCTAGAATGGATAACGATGGTCCCAAATTTGAAATGGGAAGTCCTCACTGCTAGGAGCAGGTGTGTTATGTAACTGTGTAAGCTTCTGTTCATAGATTTCTGACATCACCCTTCAAATTCCTGAACTTCTTGCCATATCTCTGTTTTTTCTTCCAGATCCTCATACCTGTAAACCTTCCTCCTTCTGACCTTGTCACTTGCGTTTAAAACCTTGGTTCATACGACTTCCCTGAAAATCACACCTCAAAGAGCAGTGCTCCTTACAGCTCTAGAAGGCTTTTGAGAGGAAAGCTGGCAGTGCGGGGGGCAGGCGGAGGGGGGCCCTTTATTCTGGACGTTTTTTATTCTCTGGGCATTTGGCTCCTGCCTGACATAGTTTTGTTTGTGTGGCATTTTGCTAAACATGTGCCAGCATTATTTCACTGGGATTTTTTATACGAAACCCCGTGGCATAGTTCATGATGAAAACCAGGGTATCTCTGAGGGAAGAAAATCAAATTTGATTGGCAAAGTGCTGACATCCTAATGGGAAGTGGTAAGAAGTAGCATACAGTTACCTCAGGCCCATGGAACCTGCCTGTCTGTCCCCTTCCTACCCCCAACTCACAGGGAGGCATATTTTAAAAATTCTGATGAATTTGTTTGATGATTCTATTTTGGTGGGGGGGAGGCTAAGTTTGCAGGGAATTGGTAGGAAAGTATTGGCTTTCTCTTCGCTTTTATCATCTGAATGAATTGCAAAGGGTTTTTAAGAGTTTCTTTTACTGAGCATGGGTTACAAAGAGGGGGAGCATCATGAGGTCCTTTCATTTGGTTAAAAAAAAAGTATGTTTACATTTTAGAGGCCTTTGAGATTTATATATAGCAAATAGTGGCATATAGACGTTTTTCGTCTTTAAATTATGTGATAGAAATATCAACAAGATGGAGCTCCTGGGTGGTTCAGTTGGTTAAGTGTCTGCCTGGAGCTCAGTCATGATCCCAGGGTCCTGGGATCAAGCCCCTGGGATCAGGCTCCCTGTTCAGTGCAGAGCCTGCTTCCTCCTGTCTCTCTGCCTGCCTCTCTGCCTACTTAGACTTTCTGTATCTCTCTGTCAAATAAATAAATAAAGCCTTTAAAAAAAAAGAAATATCAATAAGAGATCATTAAAGATGGGCCTTATTTTTTAATATATGGACTGCTGCTTAGGTAATACTGTATCCATAGTAGTAAGTAGTTCACCTCTCTTTGCTGCATAATGCTTCTATTAAACATTTCAGAGCTTCTGACAAAAATGAAGAACTATAACTGATACGAAGTCCATTGCAGTGGTGTTAATGGGGGCAGAGTTCAACTAATTGAGTCCATTGTACATATTTACATATTTCATGTGCTGTTTCAAAACTCAAAATATGAACGGAATGCTTTTGAAAACCAGCATACCTATCCTCCTTCAGCCTCTTTGAATAAACAACCACCCTAGAGTTTCTGCTTTTGTTAAGGAACAGCAAGAAATATAAAACATTCGTAGTGTTGATCTTTAATTTTGGGAATAATATATGTTTGCTTTAACATTTCTTCTTAACCAACCTGTTCCTATTTTTGGCAAAATTACATAAGACACACACAAAGGAAGATCGTATATTATAAAAGTAGCCTTTCAGAATATTTTGGTGCACTGCCAATACTATCGTGTTCTTCTGAAAGGTAGCTGTTTCCACTTTTTTGCAGGAATGTAAGGGAAACTTCATATAAGATGCAAAAATATTCCTGAGAATTCATCTGAGTAGAAAATCCCAAAGCCCCTTACGTGTTTTTCATCGGAAACATGCCTTGTGCAGATGGCCTGTTGAATTTTTGAGCATTTTACTGTGGTGCATAATTCGTTGCCTGAGATCCTAGGTTTCTAGAATGGTGTTATCGTATCTCTTTGAGGTACCTCCTAAAAGTCCAGAATCCCTTGCCTAGATGCTGGAGGAAGGTGACAGAAGTCGTCTTTACAAACAAGGCTGTCCTTCCCACCCAGCTCTTACTGGGCTGTCTCCCTGTCCTGTGCCATTCCTCCCTCAAACCCCTCTCCGTGTGTGCCTGTCTAGAGGTCCATTCTCTGAGATCCTAGAAAGCAGTGACACTGTATTCCCAATGAAGTAGGTACAGAAGGGGATTATGGACTTTGGTTCCTTGTAAGTCTGTGATGCAGATTACAAACACAAATTATCGTGCAGCTAGAGTCTATCCGAGAGGATTGTTTGATATCCGAGACTAATCCTAGATTCCAGAGCATTTTTAAGAAGCATGGTAATTTCTAGTCCTTACCAGAAAATGGCAACAAAGAGCTAGAAGTCTCTAGAAACATATTGGACTGCTAGGTTAAGAAAGCTGCCGATTTACCTTTTCCAGACAATGAATGGGCGGGCGGGTGGGATATGAATCCCTTCCAGGTCTGAAAGAATTTCCTTTGACCATTTGAGCTCAGCTTTATCCACTCCTCTTTTTTTGAGGAAGTTTCTCATGAATTCATATGCTGCCGATCCCTCCTACATCTGACTCTATTTACTGGTAGGAATTGCATTTGGTATTTCTTTTTCTATTCTCTGTCACCCAGCATGATGATAAGCCATCAGGCAACCAATGTATATTGACTAATAGATAGATGGAAAAATAGGAAATTAGCAAAATTGTAGATGGAGGATCCTCTTTCCTGTGTATGTGCAGTAGTGGCACAGTGAGTTTGAATGTTACTTATAATCCATCAGTTCTTTGTAGAGATTGTTGTCTCGAGTCATTTTTCCCTTCAGAATCCTCATATTTACCGCTTTTAGTAAAAAGTACAAAATTATAAATATTTTTTTCTAAGGACCTCACTGAAAAAACGGTGCCCAATTTATGGAACTTTTCTAGCAGTTATAAATCTGTTTTTATCACTGACATTCAGTTCATCCTTCATGTTTTTCCAAGATGAACCTACAGTTTTTAGTATCAAAACTATCATAGATTTTCTTCACAATTTCATCCAAAGTGAGAACGAGGGAGACATGCTATTGTCTTTATAGCGTCCACACTGCTACTTTGGGGGCAAACTGAGTTTTTTTTCCAAAGGGTAATGACAACAACTTTGTTTGTGACAACTTTGTTAATGGATTTCACACAAACCAGCTGTGACATACTGATACACCATAGCAATTGACATAGTCAATTGTGAATAGTCCATTTGCGTGAAATCCGTCCTGTAACTCAAAGTGTATTGGGGTGGTGGCTATAAGAAGTCTGTCTGACTGTATTAATGTACAATGAAAAAGGTCCTTAGAGATTGTTTTCTTAATTGCTGCCTTTTAAACACCACTGGCTATTTGAATTTCAGCTTGATGCTATCTTTGTTCTAAACATACCCTGCCGAATTTGTTTATACAGTACCTATAAATCAGGCAGATGAGTCTCCATTGCTTTAATTGTTCTGTGACTTTGTACAAAATACCTCATTTCGCAGGATCTCAGAATCCTTGTCAGCAAATGGAAGAGGTGGTTAACAGTATTCCCATCATGAAGTCGTGGGGGAGGATAATGTGAGACCCATTCTTTCCTCTTGTTAACGCTGTGGCTCATGGTGAGCGAGGGGAAATAAGGCTTTGCCCTCTTGGATCTTATATCCCTAGTGGGATCAGTCAGTCAGTAAGTGAACATATAAATTAGCACCATAGCTGCAGGTCTGACCAGTGGTATGAGGAGAAGAAACAGGAGCAGCAGTCTGGTGGAGGCTGATTCTGGGAGAACTTTAGTTGAGTAGCTTATGTTTACTATTCTGTCTGGGGGAGCATCGACAATAAGTGGTAATATTTTTCCCCTTGTTATCCATAGTTAATTTTCTTACTTTCTATTTAACCAGTGTGTTCATAATTTATTTAAAAAAATGGATAAGTAGCTTTTATTTTGTGACAGATGTTTTTGTTTTATAATTTTAAGATTTCAAAGCAGATATTTCATTGCTTGAGGGATAATAGAGGGGGTACATTTTCGTTTCTTTACAGAGTAATATAAATTATTATAAACTAAGGTATCATGTGGTAGTCCTGATTATTGTTCAAATCTGTTTTTCTCTTCCCTTTTGGTGTATAATAAATTTCAGGGAGGGCATGTGTGCACTAGCTTACCTTAACCCACTTGAACAGTTTAGTGTAACTTTTGTCTTGGGTTGTTGGGTACCATGAAACCTCAGGAACCGCCTTTACTCTGGATTTGTTTAATGACTGCCGATCTTTCGATATCCTTATGACTTAGGTCCTCTTCTCCATAGGTCTTCCTGACATTCAGGTAGTCCTCAGCAAAGACATTCAATGAATGGGTTATCCTTGCTTATATTGTAGATTTCCTAATTAGGCATTTAGGTTACTTCCACTTACTTGACCTTGTCCACCTTAAAAATTAAACAACAAAGGTTCTCAGGCAGCAAATTAGTTTATTTGGAAACAGAGTAATTGCAATTCAGAATAGGAAAACTCTGCAAACTGTCGGCAAGTCTGGAGAGCAAAGGAGGAGAGCATCCTTTTATAAAGGAAAGGAGTAAGTCAGGAGGCATTGTTTTGACAAAAGTTCTTGGGAGAAAAATCAGAGTTCCGAGTGGTGGCTTCTCATTGGCTGCAGAGCTGGGCAGCTTGCTGTTGCCAGGCTGAGAGGAGATCTCCCTTCTTCCTGCCGAACTATGCAGGCTGGTCCCAAGGAATGTACCTGAGAGCCCCTCCCCTTACTGGCTTCCCAGCTCCATTTTGAATGAGGTTTCCTTCACTCATTTTCACAGCCATTACTCTCTGAATGTTCCTCCCCTGAATAAAGCCTCCATCCCAGTCAGGTTGGTTTAACCACTGGCCATTGTGTGGCCTGAAATTCCCACCTGTATGCAATTTTACCTGTTAGGTCCTCTGCCTCTTTGGATTCCTGGAAAGCCAGCTCTCTTACAGAGGACACAATCCTCCAATTTGGTATCAGATCTGAATTTGAGACTTAAACTTTATTTGCTACTTCTGTAACCTTGGGCAAATCGTTTAACTTCTTTGAGCCTTAATTTCCCCATCAGTGGTTAATACCAGTTACGCATACGGTCATGGTGAAGTTAATTGAAAATTCTTGTGAAAATGCCTGACTCCCACCATGTTTTCCTCTATACTTTGTCCTCTTTCGTAGCACTTCACAGTATGAAGGACACATCACAGCGCTGATTATCTGTTTTCTGAAATATACCCTGTGGTAGGTTTTATGGCCCATGCCACCGCACCTTTTCTTTTCACACTATTTTCACCTGACCTTTCCTTTTGGTTTTTGGGTGTTGGTAGGCAGATAAAAGAGAAGTAGTTTAAAATTCTCAGAAAGGAAGTTTGGAGATTACCTCTTTATTTTGAAGAACCATCTATCTGTTCATTTGTGTGAGTAGTGCTTTATTTATGAAAACTGAGGTAGAAGAAATGGTTTGTGGTAAATTGTCAGGTCTTCTTACAGTAGTGGACCTATGGAAATATATTGAGGAAAAACATGGGGGGTAGGGTATAACATGTTTTTAAATATATCATTGGAAAGACAACAGAAGGAGAAATGACGAAGTTTCCACAATAAGTAGTGAGCTGGTAGGACTATACAAAGAGAAGACACTGTAAGACAGTACTGTTAAACCCATGTAATAGTAGTGATGTGCTGTTAAAAACGGGTGATCTAACCTGAAAGTTTCCCCAACTTTACAATCTGGCAGTTAAGAACGTTGTCATTTTGGGAGCTGTTTAGTCTCAAATGATGGATTATATGGTTTAAACATAAATAATAAAGCCGTAGATAATTCGTAAAGTTGTACTTGAATCGTTGTAAGGTGTTTCTTGGTCCTTCCAGGGTACTCTGTTTAATCTTTCCCTACAATAACTGCATTGACTAATACATTATAAATCTTTTCTTACTGTGTGCTACGTGGGCTCCAGTAATTTCGTCCACTCACTCACGGTGGCAGGGGATGAGAAGTCAGTGGGGGAGGGGGGGTCCTGTGTCCCTGCCCCATATAAACTAGCGTACTCTGGCAAAACCCTGGCAGTTTATAATGTAGAATACTACTTTTAAGAGGAATTACTATTTGTTTGTTCTCAGTCTGTTTGATTATCAATTTTATTCTCTTTCAGAGATTAATATTAAAAAAATAAACTGCCTTACTAAGTTTCCTTTTCAGAGCACAATTTATGTAAAAACTAGTCAAAACAAACCAAAAACAGTTGTCCTGATTCAGTATCAGAGAAATTTACTGTAAATGAGGAACCACAACTTTTTAAATGAAATTTGAAATTATTTTGACTTATAGATAAGTGCTAATGATGAAATAAACCAAAACAAACAATTTCAGAAATAGCTAAAAATAGTTGCATGTAGAGACTTAAACATATTTTGGATAATGTGAAACTTAATCACAGAATTATGACTCATGAAAGAGTTTGGGAAAAAATTGTTTAGAAGTTAGGCATATATGCTAATTCCTATTTTTTTTATGCTAGTGCATTTTACTACACCACTCTAGAGCAATTCCATTTAATTTTAGAAAGGCTTTTCATATTTGATTTCATGATATCGTAGGATTCTCTTAAGGTGGAGAGTAAAATTGTTATTTTCAAATATTTTAGATGAAAATGTCACATACAGAAAACCTCCATTAAAATTACCAGTATCAGCTACTGGTAGAATAAAATGAGGCAAGCATGAACTTTTTTTTATTGCTCTGGGTTTTTATGGAATCGGGAAAAATGGAAAGTGGTAATTCTAACAGGAAATACTACAGCAGGCAAACAAAAGTTAGTTTCACTTTAGTGGTAGGTCTTTTGAGCAGTGCTTCAGGATTTTTGCCAAGCTACCTACCGTATTGATACTTCTTTTTTTTTTTTTTTTAAGATTTTATTTATTTATTTGACACACAGAGAGAAATCACAAGTAGGCAGGGAGAGGCAGGCAGAGAGAGAGGGGGAAGCAGGCTCCCTGCTGAGCGGAGACCAGATGCTGGACTGGATCCCAGGACTCTGAGATCATGACCTGAGCCAAAGGCAGAGGCTTAACCCACTGAGCCACCCAGCCGCCCCATATCGATACTTCTAAGTAACCTTTTCCAATCTGAGTAATCCATATTACAGTTCCTATTTACTCTTTTCTGATGTAATTGTAGTGTGGAGTCCAGTTTTTATCTTGGCACAAGGAAACAGTGAAGCAGAATAATGGACTAATGATTGAGCCAGGAATTTGCTATTAAGTTGCAAGAAATTATAGAATAATAAAGCTTAATTTGGCAGTTAGTCAATAAGCAATTTTCAAAACATTGCTAGATATTGAAAAAGCACTGCTCGAGGTACGTTTGAAAGCTAGACATATAGTAAATGTATGTTCTATGTACGTATGTCTATTAAACATGTATTATGTGTATATAGGATGTAATGTCCATTTTGCTTTATAAGATTCCTATACGAGTTAACATTTGTTATGAGTCTGATGCTATTCTCGGTATTGTTTTGGAAATGCAACTGAAAAAGAAAGTCATGGTTTTACTCTCACGAAGCCTGGTCTAGTGAAGGAAACGGGCAGCTGGCATGTAATTATGATAAGGTGTAACGAATGCTCTGGAATCAGCCAGAGGAACATTAAACAAAGAGGAAGTTTGAAAACAAAAACTTCTTGCGGAAGGTGACATTAACCGGAGACTCTTAACTCTAACTACAAGTTGGCCAGGCCAAAAACACCTGGCAGGGCGAGTATTTTGGTAGCTGGATATACATGGTCTAGTGATGTCTTGTGAAAGACACTGAACCTAGTTCAATTCACTATGGCTAAGAGAGAGAGTGTGTGTGTATGTGTGTGTTAGCACGTGTTAGAATAGGAGTAGAGGGGGAGAGATTGTGAAAAAGTTGGGTCTGGGAGATTATTAGGAGACAGATCTGTGTTAGCTCTGGCCTGGACTGTTAAAGTAATGATTTCATTGGTCTCCCCGGCCCCTCTCTCGGCCACTTCAGGAGCTCTTGCCCTCCTTTCCGATGAGTTCATGAAGCACAACTTGGCTGCTGTGCTCATGGTGTCCTTGGCCCCAGTCAATGGCTCTCCCAGCTCTACAGAAGGAAGGAGACAATCTGTAATTCAGTTTTTGAAATTGTAACCAAACTAGAGTCAGCCTACTTTTCACACTTATTTCTCACATCTATTATAAATGTATTATTTGTCATCTTTGCGTCAAACTATGCTATTTTCTCTACCTGTGTATCTCTTCATGTTTAACTTCTTCATGTTGTAACTCTTCATGTTTAAATTCTACCTCTTCTTCAAAGCTGTTATCTGATTCTTCTAAATGGAAACATTCTCTTTTTCCTTCAAATTATGAGACCTCTTTATCTGAGTGTCCTTATAGCATTCTTTGCCTTCTATCCGTATATTCTAGTTATTTATGAGCATGCCTTACTTCTCTTCATGAAATACTGTCTGATCCGTTTATTGTCTCCACTGCCCAATAGCACTGAGCACATGAGAGGCCTCAAGAAATAGTTGGTGAATAAACATATAAATGAGTCATTTTAGAAGATAGTAAGATTTAAGGTGAAGTATGTTCAAGGCAACCCCTTGACAACAGTTGACAAGGCAATTCTCCTCTCCTTTCCTCCCTCCCTCCCTTTTCCTTTCTTCCTCCCTCCCTCCCTCCCTCTCTCTCCCTCCCTCCCTTTCTTCCCTTCTTTCCCTTCTTCCCTCCCTTCTTCATCCATTCATTGCCCATATTCTAGCTTACTTTTCAGTTTGATTAAGAGACAATGAATCAGTTGTTCTGTTTTCTGTTTCATCTGTGTCCACATAGATGTGTCTGTACTGTATTTCTTCTCTGTATATAAATCTAGCTCTTTTGGAACAACTTCATAGACTCATATGCTTTGGTATTATTGCAAGAAACACAAAAGAAACCTTCTGTTTACCTTTCGATAATTTCTAGGGTGAGACCTATCAATTTCCAATTTCTCTCTCTGGATTGTAGTAGAATCCTATGTTGCATCTGCAAGTGAACAGCAACAACAAACTCAAGTTGCCCCCAGTCCCTAGACTGTCTAAACCACCTATATCCTGCCCACCCATCAGTGGAATGCACGGGGACTCTGACGTGTCTAGCACTGACTTCCTCACTTCATAAAGATGTAAGACCTTCCATGGGGTATTTAACCCCTGAAGCTTCTGTTTCCCCATTTGTACTAGGAAACTAGTAAGAATCACTTCTTGAAAAAAAAAAATAAATAAAATCAAGAATGAACATTAAAAAAAAAAAGAATCACTTCTTGAGATTGCCCTGAGGGTAAATGATGGATAATATTGTGAGAGTTAAAAACAGACATTGTAATTACACCTGAACAGGGCTAGAGGAGGTCACCATTAGGGTAAGGTTTCTATCCATTGTAATAGTCTTTCAAAACAAATGGTAGTAATCCTGTGGAGACTTCATAGCTCCTTATTTGAAAATTTATGACATGCCGGTTTACCTCCATAAACATTTACTGCAGCTGTGAAAATTTTAGCTTGAGCATAGGCAACTTATAATTGAGTCATAAAAGCAGTACTGCAAAGATAACTTAGGAGCCTCCCAAGACCTCTGGTCCACTGTACATAAGAGTGAAACTAAATTGTATAGGAACTGTTATTAGATTAGATACCTAAAAAGCCACAAAATCTTCGATGCGCTCTTTCTTTACAGTATCGTCCAAGTCGAGTATATAACAAAAGTACTTAAGGGCTCTCATGGGTACCTTGATGACATGGGTCCTTTGACCCTCTTTCATGAGGTCTTTGGCTTCCTATGAACAAAACAGTCAAGCAGGTGGTGCTATGGTCTGAGACACCGAGGTCCAAGGGAATGGAAGGTAATAGCTCTTTTTGTGTAGTCCTTGTCCTTGAGCACCCTTTCCACCACTGTACAGGGAAGGAGCTGTGAGAAAGACAGGTGAGAAACAGAAATATCAGTTAAGGGAGAGTCAGATGACATTAGCAGTTGTCCTGTAGTCATTGGCAAACACTGCGTTTGCAAGAACTATGGAAAAAGTTGTGATTGATGTGTAAATGAGAATGTGGGTTGGTATATATAGACTAACCAATGGTCCTCCTAGAAGCAGTCATTAGAATCATCTGAGAGCTTGCCTGGGACCCAGCCAAGATCAATGAAATCAGAATTTCTGGAGGTGGATGCTGGGTCTAGAAATTTATTATTTATAACGTGCAGCCATGGTTGAAGACTAGTGGCCTAGGCCTTATGGTATCAACGCAGTGATGTGATAGCTGGGACACTGGAAATGCCCTCCTCTCTCTTAAATTGCTTATTCATTCTACAGACATTTACTAAAAATGCTTAGGTTGCTAACTTAGATTTAGCCCTGTCTTTAACAAGTTCTTAATCTAGAGGAGTAGACAGACTTGTGGAAATTACCTGTAATACAATTTGACAGGTGCTGAGTTCACTACTGTGAGCTCATTCTCTCTGGCAAGAAGGTCAAGAGGAGGAAGGGAGGGACAGTGGGAGAGAAAATGTCCCCAGAAGGTGACATTTGAAAGGGTCACCTCTCATAATTAAATTTATCTTAAGAAAATGGTTCCCTGTTATTATCAATTCCTTTTAAAATACAGATGCCCCCTTTCCTAATGGTAAGAGAGCATTAGTGGACTCTTCCTGGGATACTGAGTAAGCTTCCTCGCAGCCACTCAGGAGCTATGTTACTTGGATGCGGTGTCACAACTGAAGGTACTGTTGAGCTAGGAGCTGACACCTACATAAAGTCACATAGCCAGTGGGCCAAGAACTCCAGTGAATCCAGGTCTCTCTCCTTGGCTCTGGATGGGTGTTTTTTGTTGTTGTTGTTGTTTTGTTTTGTTTCTTTTTTTGTGTGTATGTGCTGGACCATGTACATTGCTATCTTGGGCTACTTGGATGCTTAGTATGAGTTCATTAGAAGAGATTTCTAACTTCATGTTGTGCTGAAGGACTCTGGAAAACAGGAGGTTGAAGGAAGAGGGAAAGGGTGCTTGCAAGCTCATCCAGAGAAGTGGACTGAGTAATAGAAAGCAGAGGTTGTGAGGTCCCAGGGATGTAAAGAATGTGCTTAGGAGAGTGAGAAAGGCCCAGGGAAGTCCATTTACTGGGTTATCAGACCATAATCGAGGCCCTTGTGCATTCTTTCCTTTAATACTTACATCATCCCCAGGATGGCATTCTTATCTTCATTTTTATAGAAGAGGAAGTCGAAGTCTGGTGAGGTTGAATAATTAACCCCAAATCTCACTACTTAGTAAGCATCGAAGTTGGCATTTGAGCAAACAACTCTGTGATGGTAGCTCATGTGATGTTAACCATTGAGCTGGGGCTCAGTTGCTTTTTTATGTCAAGTCCTGGGACATTGCCTGTGTGCAGATCTCTGACGCCTGTATATGAGAAGCTTATGAGCTGAGGACATGGATAAACCCAACAAGGGACCGTAGCTCTTATCTGGGTGGGTGGAGCAGAGTGCAAAGATGTGGTTGGGGACAGAAGTAAGAAGTTACCTGAAAAAGGTGCCAGTGGAAGGAGACTAGGGAAGAAGGGAAATAAAACTGATGAAGAGAAAATGGGACTGTAGTATGTGAGTTGATAGAGGTCCTGGAGAAGTTGCAGAAAGAATGTTCTAGAACATTATTAGACAACATATTTTGTATTCTGAAACACAGGGCAACAGTTGTTGGGGTTTCTGGCCTGGCCCACGGGCTGGGCCTGAGTGTGAGACATGACGCTGCCTCCTGGAGGCAAGGGGCATGGAGGGAAGATGTATAAACAAGGCACAGTAAACCCGTGTGACTCTCTCAGGAGAGAAGCAGGCACACAGTACCAAGGAAGGTAAACAACGATCGCAACTCACAACCACTTGCTTTAGCCAGAGGTAGGGAGTAAAATTCATGCATAGTTGCTTTACTCACCGCACTCAACCGTGGTGTTTAGCCGATGGGGCCTTCAGCCTAAATGTCGTTGATATGATAGCCAGAGAAAAACATCAGGTGACAGCAGCCTGTGCTTTCCCTCTTACGTTCCACATTCCGGCTTATTAAAAAACAGTGTTGCCATGGCTGGCGTTCTTGTGAGGCCCAACATCTCCATACTTTTCCTCTTAAATAAACACTTAAGAATATGCCCTGCAGCCTCTGATTGCCTTTTAGAACAGAGCAACCTTGTGATGATTAAGCTTTTTCAAGTGCCTCTCTTTAAGTGATGACTTCAGTACCCCCGTGCCTTAAAAAGAGCCTTCTTATAGATGTTTGTAAGGTTTGCATAATTCACAGACATCTAGTTTTACTTGTTTGTTTATTGTGAACGTGGATCCTTTCTCAAAAAGCTACTGGAGGATAGTAGAAACATGAATTCTTTCTCCAAAGTCTTTCTCCAAATTCTTATTTCATTCCCAATGATGATTTGTAAGTAACTTTCGTTGAGTGTCCTTTCTTTAGGTATTTGGGGGCCTGCCTTAGAGAGCCAGTGGAAGTCTCTGGGGGTAGGGGTGGGGTAAAAGAAAGAGACAGGCCCAAATGGCCTGTGTTGTAATACGGCTCTTTTTTTTTTTTTTTTTTTTTTCCAGATTTTTTTTTTCACCCTTACTGCCTATGCTGCTGCAGTCAGCATCCAATAGAGACGTGTTCTGGGCTCCCGAGCCAATTGTCTTTCTCCTCGCTGCAGCCTGAAGTCTGAGAGAGGGCTGATGGCTGTGCACAATTTTAGCAAATTGTCATGGGGACGTGGGGGTTGGGAGGGAGTGCTTTCCCCACAGGAACAGAGCCAGTGTCATTGAGCACATTTTGTTCAAGTACAAAGTTGATCTGTCTGAAGGAGACAGTGGTCAGCAGTGGTGAGGACCTTTGTCGCCTCACCTTTTCTTCCTGCTCTGTCATTGTTGTTTATGGGAAGAGGTAGCATTTAATCGCTGGACTTGAGGTCAGGTCTGTGAGGTCAGCAAGTGACCACATTTGATTTCAGTTAGGGAATCCCAGAGGTTTACAGAGGAGTCGGAATGAGAAACAAAAAAGGAAAGGTGTTTGAGATTTGGCAAAGACGATGATGTCTCTAAAATATTAGAAAGCAGTGTAGTGTTGTAATTTCTGCATGTAACCAACAGATAAAATTTTGGACGTTTGTTACAGTTGAAAGAATGATCTAAGCACTAATCCTGTACGTAGCTTACACTCTCCCAGCTAGTGGACTTGGCTGAAAGATTTACAATGGAAATATCGAAATGGGACTTGAAAAATACTGCATAACATTATTCTTTTTTAAGTTTATCATTACTAATAATAAATCTTTCTTTAGGTTTGTAAAAATAGGGTCATCTCTATTTGTAGGTATGTGTATCTAGAAGGTACAAACAGAGAAATGCCTCATATATATACAAGGTAACGGTGTTATTAATCTTGAGCTCACGTCACCAAGATGTTTTACCTCTTTGATTTTTTTAGTTTCTTTTCTCTTGCTGAATAAAAGATTTATCCCTTAAAACCGGCCATCCTCTCTATATCCCTAACTTCTATTTTTCATTTTATATATATAAAGATTTTATATATGTAAAAACTATGTATACACATATATGTTTATATAAATGTACATTTATATATACATATATATTTATATGTACACTTACAATATATAAGTAAGTAAATATATATTTATATAAAGAATATATATATTCTTTTTTCCCTATATAAAATCACCTTTTCTGTATTTGTCATATATCCTGTATCCATTGGTATATCCACTGATGCATCCAGAAATCCATTTGTGCTGTATCCAAATCACAGAGGCCAGTCAGGGGAGTCCATAGATAATCCAAGAACCTCTTGCCTCACTAGATGTCTTGCTGAAGTGGGTAGTGTTAAGCAGAATTTTAACTTGTCTGGTGTTCAGTTATTTTCTACTGTTGACCCTATAGTAGAAGTCCCATTGAAGGGGAAAAAAAAATGAACGGCAGATAAGCTGAAATTTGAAAGAGAATCTAATGTTTTCCATTACACTTTGGAAATACCATGTGGATGAGTCTTCTCCGAAATCAGTTGTTTATATTGTGAAACATATTTTCCTTTGTAGAACTCAACAGAGATGGAAGCGTTCATTTAGCCCTGACCTATTCTGGTTAGAGTCATCTATGTTTTAGTGTGAGTAATGATTAGAAAAACATACATACATACATATATACATACATACTTGAGAATGTGAAAGTGATCATCAGCTCGAATGCATCTCTCAAGCATCGTGCTGAAAAGCGCCAGCTCTGTAGTTAGACTGCCTTGGTTTGGTTATGTGCCCTTGGATAAGCAGCCCCTTCCCCACACCCCTACCACCTCCTCCTCCCCACATACCTTTGGAGTGGTATATAAATATTGAGTGCTTTTGCATTGCCAGCGCCCTAGGAACTGTAAAGGACTGCTCAAACAAGTCTTCCAAAAAACTGTTAAGGAAGAAATTTAAATGCATTTGACTTAAGGCCCATACCTTCTTTTTACCCTTAGGAAATCCTTAGAAATATAATAGATATAGTCATGTGGTAATCCATCTAATAATGGGATGACGATGAATCGGGTACTATTTTTAAAACTTTTGATATTTCTCAATTCAAAGGCATGTGCTCCAAATAGAGCACTAAATTTTATTAAGTCAATTCCGGGGTTTTTAATTATTAGCCAAGATCGAAGAGTGTCTGATTTGGATGCCATAAAACTTCAGAAGTGTTTCTGCTACAAACAGTTTAGAAGTCTGACAGTGGCTGTACCGAAAAAATAATGAAGCAGTTGAAAAAATAATAGAAACATAGTGACCTGGCATTTCCAATTTTATGATGCCATAAAAAAGCAGCCAAGAAATGTTGGACTGTTTAATGATGCTGGCACTTACCAAATGTCACTGGGCTTTCACAAGGTCATGGAGACTCTGGTTTGACTCAGGGATGTTGGCCAGACCCATGTTGGGAGCGCAGGGAGACTGGAATAGGGACAGACAGTAGGTGCCAATGAAACCCTTCACTAAACTTCATACAGTAAGCTACATACTTCTATGGGATTCTGTGGGGGTGGAGGAAAGGCCATGGGTGGGGGGCGCTAAAAGGTGAACCCATTTCTTCTTACAGCATCCCACTGCAAACATTTCTTAGCCTAAGAGCCTTGCCTCACTGAAGAGGCTGAAATTTCTTCAGAGGGCTGTCAGGTAAAAGTGTGCTGATACTGCTGTTACTTTCACAATGGTATATATGTGAGCTCTCACAGACAAAAGCTGCTGGAGAAAGGAGTGGTATTTTTATAACAAGAATGTGTGTGATTTGTTGCCTTTTTCCCTTTCTCCACCCCCTCAGAGTCTCATGCATTACATAATGCAGCTCGCTCGAGATGTGTAGAGTTTCAGTTATGCCACGTTCAAGATGATTAATGGGAATTGTGCAATTAAAGCTCCCAAGTTCTCTGGGAAAAAGTCATAGTATCCCGATGTTTGAGTTAGATTGCGTTGAGTTTGCGTCAGCGTTGAGGATATTTTGGGATATTGTAAATGTCACTATTGGTTTTAATGTCCAAGAATCTTCATCATCTCACTTTGGAATGTTCTATGAAATAGTGCCTAGAACAGGCTTTGAATACTAGCTAGAAACGTCTAAACCTAAAATTGCTAGGTTAAGATCTCGTTAGACTTTGATGAGAAAACGTTTAACCCGAGGGAAACAGAGTCTGTTACATTCTTTCAGGCCATGGTAAAATTATAAATTTGCACTCAATAGATTGTGTGTATACACCTGGGTTTGTGTATTTTTTTCTTTTCCTGGCAGTCTCAATCATTGTCAAGCCATAGTGTTTGTGTGGATATGAACTTTTTATGGAATCAAGAAAAGGAAAAATCTAAATTGGGCTTCTGTTGTGTTTCATTTGAAAATATTTTGTATCTGGTGTAATATAATTTAAGAAATTGAGACTATTTCAGTAAAAATACATTCATAAATTTCTGCTCTTTTCTCTCACTGATAGGAGAAAATTTTCCCAGCTCTTGTATTGACCTCTAAGCTCTAAGCATATGGCCATATGTTGATTGGATGAATATATAGTAATTTACACCTAAAAAGTTAAGCTTTAAGTATTAGTGTTACTATATTTGCTTCATGTTAAGTTTGGATAACTCAAGAGTATAAAATGCTGACCAAAATAAAAGGAGAATTGACTCCTTCCTTCATATTCTGTGAGAATGACAAGCATTTGTTGCTGGTATTGCCTGAAAATCCAATGAGGAAATTAAAACAGGAAAAGTATTGTTTGGTATAAAAAAAATCTTCTTGCCTTTCCACATGGTAAAACTCTGAAATAGGTACAGAGGGAAAAATCAACAACAAAATTCCTGTTTTGTTGTCTGAGTTAAAGGGCTATAATATTTGAGAATAAAGAGAAAATAGAAAAAATGCTGTTAACATGTGAATATTTTATATTTACTATATTATACTAAAATATAGGAAATACATGGTACTGGCTTATTAAGAGTATATATACTATATATATTTACAAAATAGTATAATACACTGTTTATAAAACACAACAAAACAATAACATAAAATCAATGAAATCCCCATGGAGATTTTCTAAGAAAAAAATGAATATATCTGTTCTACTACATTAGGGATTTATACCAAATGATAGTTCACTGTTCTCTGGGGTTTTATTCTATAGCTTTCTATAAGTAAGTGTTTTTCCAAATAAAACAAGAAACGTAAATTTTAAGTCTTATATTCTAGGTTTCTTAAATTTGCAACACAAGCAGAATCTAAGTTTGTAATACATATGCTGCTCTTAGAAATAGGTACATAATTGGGATGAATATATATGTGTGTGTGTGTGTATGTATAATTACTTACATATATATGTGTACATTTGCATATGACTAAAAACAACGTTATGCCTTGGGTCCACCGCAATTTCAGACAGTGGTCAGAAGTCTTTCATTATTTTTCTGGGTTCTCTGACTACTTAATTTACCTTTCTCAGTAGCTTCTTTTCCAAAGTAGGGAATGTATGTCTCACTTTTTGCTATTCTGATAAAAATTTTCCATAGGGAAGTAAAACCAAGAAAATGTTGCTTACTCTTAAAGTCAGCATATCTGGTATTCTGGTTAACAGGTGGATGGAGCTATTAGTATGATTTTGGAATTTAATTATTTACTTTTTTGTATACCACAGTCTTTATTTGTTTTAATTTCAAATAAGAAAAAAATCAACATTGAAACTCATATTCATACCTTGGAAATTTTTAGAAGCTGTAGCTATTAGAATCCAGCAAAACTAGAAGGAACCCACTCTTTTTGAGTCAGGTTTTATAGGACAAGTCTATTATCTTCGGTTTGAGGAAATTGCCAGACATTTAAGTGTAGTATGAAAACACTTAAAACTAATGACAAATAACTTTGGGTTGACAGTTTTTAATTGTGTGCCCTTTTTAGGGACTGAACGTTGGTGTCCCCCTAAAATTCTTATGTTGAAGCCCTGTTTCCTGTATGGCTATATTTGAAGATGGAACTTCTAAGGAAATAACTAAGGTTAAAGTCACAAGAGCAGGACCTTGATCTGATCAGATTAGCGTCCTTATCAGAGACTCCCGGGAACAAACTTTCTCTATAAACTTTCTCTCCTCAAGCAGGCACGGAGGAAAGGCCATATGAGGAATAGCAGGAAGGTAGCCGTCTGCAAGCCAGAAAGCACTCTTACCAGAAACAGAGGAATGAAACCCTGTTGTTTAAAACACTCAGTCTGTGGCGGTTTGTCGTGACAAGCAAAGTGGACTAATACAGCCCCTATTAAATTCCATTAGTTATAAAGCAGTGGTTGACTGCCAACTGGAGATGATTTTGCCTCCCTCCTCACCCCTAGAGACATGGGGCAAGACTGAGAGACAATTTTCATTGTCATAACTGAGGACAGGAGTGCTGCAGCCATTTAGCAAGCCAGGCATGCTGCTAAACATCCTACAGTGGACAGAACAGCTCCACCGCAAAGCCCTGTAGGGCCCAAAATGTCAAGAGTGCTGAGATTGAGAAAGCTTGAGCTGCCTTTTAGGATGCCTATGTTCTTGTAAGCTAGAGCAAGTCCTTTAGGGAAACAGGTAGGGTATAAAGAAATATACATTCAGGAGCAACAATATCCTGTGTGTTAGGTACAACTAATTTATTTTCAATATTTGCAAGCCCATAAACTGTAATTTCTAGAGTTAATCCCAAACTCCTCTCCACCCAAAGGAAAACAAAACAGTGAGTCTGTACAGCTGTGCATGCAGGTTTGCAGGCATACACTGTTTTCTAAAAGTTAATCTTGTTTTAAACTGCCATAAACTTCCTACCACAAGATGCTTGTGATTTTTAAGTCGATATTCTACCTATGTAAATTTATTCACCTTGTATTAGAATTGAAAATCATAAATTAGCGGGGTAGAGCCATAAGATACAATTTCAGAAATGCATGAAATGTTATTTCTTGACTGCCAATTTTTTCCCCTTTGGCAAAAATATTGTGAGCTATTTCTATCATCTTAGCTGAAAAAATAAAAAGAAAGAATTTTCAATAGGAAGCTACCAAGTTCCTTTGACAGAGTTTCTGCCCGGTATCTGAGCAATGAGTATCGCCAGAAAGTGCTTCAAAAACATTTGTATATCTCAGTCGTCCCAAAGGAAATATGGGTTTTGTTTTAACAATTGAAATAAATGGTTGCAATTTGAACAGTTTTTCCTGAAAACCAGTATTTCTAGTGAAAATTGGAAAAGACTTACGAGTGTAAGCTGGTACCCCTATGATTTTTTCATTGCCCCTTTATTTCCAGAATCTACCTAAATATGACCCAATAATTTTAATTCTACCACATAGTTACCATTTGGCAGCTTAATGAGATGTCTTTTCTTTTTATATTCTGAACTCTTAAATCACAATATGCCTTTTATTTTAGATAGAAGAATTATAGCTAACAATGGGAGATTAGTTTTTCTAGTTTTCAAATAGAATTTTGATTTTTTTTTGTTTTATTAAGTTTCACTGACTTCTAAGTAAGACATTTCATTTTTGATTGTTAGTTCTTAAATAAATATTAAAAATAGCTAAGAAACCATTTCATCATATCTCTAAATTGCTATCTATAGTTAAATTCAATTTTATCTTTATTTACAATTTATATCTCACTATATACATTATATAGTGCATATACATATATATCATTTTTAGGTATGTACTATATATGTTCTTACTATGAGTTATTTAAAAGTACATTTTACTGGGGCACCTGGGTGACTCAGTTGGTTAAGCATCTGCCTTCAGATCAAGTCATGATCCCAGGGTCCTGGGATTGAGCCCCACATCCTCTGGCTCCCTGCTCAGTGGGGAGCCTCCTCCTTCTCTCCCTCTGCTCCTCCCCTCTACTCATTTTCTCTCTCTCTCTCTCTTTCTCTCTTGCGTGCGCGCGCTCGAAAAAAAAAATTTAAATAAATTTGTAAAAGTGCACTTTATCAAACTACAATGTTTAAAAATTAACCAGGTGCTTATTTTGAGGCTCACACATTTAATCTAAACATACATTTTCCTTGTTGTAATCACAAACTCATGCCCATTTCAAAAGCTAATGAGAAAACCCTTAAATTCACAATTGAACAGTTTATAACTTCAGAAATTAAAGACTTGATGAGTTGATCTCTTGAATGACCATGATTGGTCTCATAGAGGCTTTTAAGACGACACAGGGAAAATTTTGACTTTTTTGGAAAGATTACTTTTAAAGATGTAGAAAAATTACTGGAGAAAAATAGACTTAGTCTGAATTGATACTTTACTGAACTTCTTCCATTCCCTTAAAATACATAGTATGTACCTTACAACTATATCTTTGAAATCTGTGTTCAGTGAAGCTGTAAAAAGCCACTTTGAGTGGCATGGAAGGTATTTATGGTATAGACCCTATAGAGTGGCCTGCCAGTCATCTGGGAAGCTCATTGATAATAAATGTCAGTGCAATCAACAAAAGCAAACCACAGCAAGGTAACACTGTAAGAAATGTATCAGAGCGGCATTTTCCGTAGTGGGTGTGGCAAGTACAGAGCGGATGAATAAGGGCCCCGCTTGCATTGTTAATGACTGACAGGCATTGTCACTGGGTTTTGCCTTTTGCATTATTTTAAGTACTTTTAACAGATCTAGTGCTAAACTAGGCAACTGCTGTTCTTTATTAGCTTATTGACAGCCTGTTACAGCGGGAGCCACAGATGTAGTTGGCCCACTGTCCTGCTCAACCCTTACACATCACCAGTGAAATCAGTGGGGATGTTGCTATTCGACCAAAAAGGTATGGCCACTCAGAGCACTTAGCTCCTACCCGGTCATACATCAAGTAAATAACACAGCTGCTATTCTGCTCTTCGAAACCAAGCTGTGTGGGATAAAATGTACAATTATGTAGCAGTAGGTGGAATAGCATAGAGCAATCAAAAAGGAATAAAAACTACTTTATATTTTAGCATTAATCCTAGCAGCTTGATTTATGGTCTCTTGGGGTGAAATCTCTGGATGATTTAGAACACAGTTTCTTTACACAGATTTGCATGTGTGAGTGCTAGATACCGGTGGAATTTCTGTACTTAGATTTTTAGAATGTATTGTCACTGTACAAGTTTTAGGACACCAAATACATTGAAACTCTACAAAACTCCAGTCATCCCTGCTGAAACAAAAAAACAAAAAACAAAAAAAAACTTCTGTTACCTCTTCTCCCTTTATTATGGCCATCTTTATTGGGTGTTCAAGTTACTGGCCTCTGAATAAAAGCATCAGTAACTTAGTACAGCTCTGAATCAAAGTTTGGTATTAGAGTTAGTTTTAGTTCTACTATTTTCATTGCCTTCAGGATGGAGTTGGAGTAGAATTCACCTTTAAAGATTTGTTAAGAAGTGTCCATTCATTGATTTTGCAAATGAGTACCGAGGCACGGTGCTGGGAACTCAGGTGTGGACTGTGGACGGACCTGGAGAGGTACCAGGGGTGTGTTCTCCTTAATTCTTCACAAGAGGTATATTGCTGGTGATTCTCTCCAGAGTTTTAGGCAGTCCTCTAGAAGAGGATGTTTATTCTAACTTTTTCTTGACCTTTTTATTTGTCAAACCACAATTATTCAGCTGCATAGTCAGCATAAAACACGATCTGAATTCCCTAGGAAGCTGAGTTTATCTAATGTCAACTGCGGAGGCCGCTCTGGTTTTTTTCCCCCACATGTCAATGAAAAATTCACGTGGCTTTGCAGAATTGTGTTTTTGTAGTGTTTTTTGCTCTATCAGGCTAACCTGGAATACTATGACAATGCAGGTCCCTGGGCTCCCTCCACCCCCCCCCCAGCCCCGATCTCTCTCCACAGACTGCGTGGAAGAGGCCTGCTTGACTGCCTGTTTTTCACCAAATATCCTCTGTTGATTCTTAGGAACAGAGCTTTTTGAAAGGGAAGCTTCAGCGCAGTCAAATCAAGACATGTATAGAAAGGTAGCGTTTGTAAGAAATTAGAATGGCATTTTTCCTAAGTGTGGCAAATGCAAAACGAAAACCAAAGGTCTGAGCATCTCTTGAAAGGTCTGACATGATCTGACACAGAATGTGTATAGCGCAATACGATTTGTCTCCATGATTCCAGTCTGAACTGTGTTCCTAGGGAGGAAGGACTGGGTGGTGTGTGTGGTGGGAAGCACTCAGATGAAGAGTTTAGGAAGATCAGTGTTGGTGTTGGTCAGGCCTAGTTCAAGGCCGAGAACTATCTCTGTGCTATTTGTGGAGCTGTAGAAACTGATCAGAATGAATTGACAGTAACCGAGTCCTGGCGGGGTGGGGGGTATAACCTCGCTTATTTCCCTTAAATAGATCTAATATTAGTAAGAAACATGATGTGAAGATACTGGCAACCAGAGTTTCCCTTAGAGCCAAATTGTTCTTTGTCCTGAAAAAAGCAGGTTTTCTCTAGGACACCTCACCTGGGTAGCCCTGAGATCACATCCCGTGTTAGCCAGGAGCTTATTTGCATGGCCAGGCGTTCTCTGTGGTTTCTTTTGTGACTCTCAGTCTTGTTTTTTTAGTACAAGTTACTTTTTATCTGGATGCTTTCAAGCTAATAACATGTTCTTGATCTCAACAGATAGCAAGCATGATTTCATATGGAGTAAGTCATAAATATATAAATGTTACTTTGTGGACATATCAATAGGCATAACTAAGGGATTTTACAAAAATTACCTTCATGCCAATATTTTGGTCTTCTTTTGTGAGATACATGATTAAAGGGGTGGGGGTGGTGGCAGATAGCAGCTCCTGACCTTTACCTTGCCCACAGAGTGCCGTGCAGTGCCAAGGCCATGACATACACATCATGTCCTCTGATCTTCATAATAACTATGTGGTGTAGGTCCTATAGCGATTTTGAAATGGATACAAGGCCTGAGACTTAAAGAAGTTTTGTTTGCAGTTCCTGCTACTAGGCCTCTCCCCTAGGTCTTAGGACCTGTCAGTTCCTTGGTATCAACTACTGTCTTGTGCTACCTTTGGATTTAAAGTATTATTAGCGATGCTTTATTACATAAAGGTTGCCAAAATGAAAGGCAGTATCCTACGAGATTAGCCCTTTGCAGAAACTTACAAAACAAGCCAGAAATAGATCTTTCAAATTAGGGTTGTGACAAGATTTTTATCACAAATGTAAGCATGCTGAGTCAGTTTACAGTATGAGGTCAAGTTATGGCAGATGAATTTTTCTTAGAAAAATCAAAGAAAGCTCAGGAAAGTGATTGATGCTTCAGTTGAATCTTTCTTTGACCCTCCCAAGCAGTTCTAATTAGATTTATCAGTGAAAGAAGTTGTCAGGGTTATAATTGATGAGACCTTTTACTATAAAGGCTTGAGAACATATTGAAATAATATGGAAACAGTGGAACGATGATAGTATTGAAACAATATGAACTAAATCCCTTATATATTATTTCATATTACAGACTTTAATATATATTTTTAATGAAAAGAACTGTCCCAAAAGAAAGGGTATATTCACATTTCTTATTTTTTACTAACATTTTGTTCCTCCATTTTACATTATATAGCTTTTGGAGGATATGTATGTCTATTTCCTATTGCTTTATAGCTCTTGGGCAAAGGAGACTAGCTTTATCTTTGAAAGGTTAAAGGTTACATTTTCACCATTGTTTCATTATACTTACTAATCTCTATGTATAGGGGAACATAAGGGCATTTTCTTTTTTCACCTGTAAATTTCTTAATACATGGGTTTGTAAAGCTTAGTAGTAATTAATTTTATTTGTTAATACTTGTAAAGTGATACTTGTAAAGGTGCTTAATGGAAGATACAGTGTGCCTTGAATCCTCTAAGTTCATTTCCTTAGAACTCAATACAAGTAAAAATAGATGCTAAAACTTCATGATTCTTTTGGGTTCATTAAAGTTAACCAGGAGATTTGGAAGGAGCTAATAGTCTTCATTTCATATTCTTTATTTTAAGATTACACTGGCAGTTTATAGATTTTTAAACTTAGAACTAGAAATATTAGTGCTAATATTAAAAGAAGGGAAATTCTTTAAGCTTTAAGACTTTTTTTGAATGTCTTAACACCTCATTTGGATAGTGCATTTGGGTGAATTCATTACTTATTCTCAATGCATGCTAAGTGGGTATGTACAGTGCAATGTGCTAGAAACCCATGGTAGATCCAGGTGGTAGGTTTGCATTATCTTTATTTTTCAAGATTTGCTGGTCTAATCTTTTTTAAATGATATTTTCTGCTTTTGTCTTTTAGGGTCGTTGCTCCAGGGAGAACTGCAAATATCTTCATCCACCCCCACACTTAAAAACTCAATTGGAGATAAATGGGCGCAATAACTTGATTCAGCAGAAGAACATGGCCATGTTGGCCCAGCAAATGCAACTAGCCAATGCCATGATGCCCGGTGCCCCATTACAACCCGTGGTAAGCACATCTCCAGTTCTCATTCATTGAGTTTGTAATTCCAAGTGCTCAGTTTCAGTATGAAAGTAATGATTGCACTCAATTAAGTGAACATAGGTAACAGTATCATGTGTCTAGCATTTTCTAGCAAAATTACCAAGCAAAGCCCGAAACAGTTTTCACACTGCAAAGTTAACTCATCTTCTTGTTCAGTCATGGGGAAATTTAAATATGACATGTTTTCCCCCTGAAATTCTCTTCACATGAAATCCTGTGATTTGCAGGTATTAAAATGGTCATCAAACTCATCACTATAGTCCATGTGCATTTTCAGGCTTCCTTTAATAATAGTAATACTTTTGCAATTTGTTATAGATCAGCTTTAGTTTTGAGAAAAATTCTCCCTTTCCTCCTTCCTTGAAGAGGATCTGTTTGCATCATTTTCTTTATTGAAAAAGAGCTTCTGTTATTCTTTCAATCTCAAACTGAAGTTATTTTGTAGTTACAAATGCTAGCAAAATTCTGATAGTGGTGAATCAATATCATGCATTAAAAGAAAACTAATCAAGGAGAGGAGAGGCAGAAACTCCCAGGGCTTTTAAGCAAAGAGCTAAGTATTTTAAACTGTAGGTGGTCATAGAGAACATAGAGATTTAATGTTTACTGAGCAGTGTGTATGGGAATAACTTTTCATTCTGATCATATTTATTTATTTGGGGGGTTTGGGGGAATGTATACCATAAACGACTTTAATAACCTTTACTCCCATTTATTCATAAAAATGTAAGATTACTATCATGAGTAATTTTAGATTACAAAAGGTATTCTGATATTAATTGTGATATAGTAATTCTGTATTTAAATGCATGTTAAAATTTGTAATGATCAGAATGTATCTGTCGGTAATTTATGTCACTAACTTATATGCAATATTATGGGGTTACGGGAGTGTGAAGACCCACATTTTTCTGATATGCTAACTGTAGCATGTGTGCTAACTAATTTTTTTCCTAATACATTTTAACACCTGAACTCAATGTAATTATTATTCTCTCTTAGAACTTAATGCACCAATCATTCCAAAAAAGAGGGGGGGATTGCATTTCGAGGTGGGAGGGATCTCCATATCACATCGGCAGTGATACCAATTATCAGTACTATACAGTTGAGGTGAGAGAATATTATAATTCTGTGTCTGTTTTAACCTGATGTATTTGTTTTCCATTATTGGGGGCTCAGTTAAAAATATGATATCTTAAACTTATTTTTTGTGTCATCTGACATCTGCTAATATTATATCTGCATTGGGATAGCATGAAGATTTCCATTTGGTTAAAAAAAAAGTTTAGTTATAATCATTCTCACTAGCATAAAACACAGGACAGGAGGTGTCTTTAACAGCTGGCCCTCTCACACAGTTTCAAAGATCTGATAAATCCTTGGGGTGGCTACTACTTTAGCTGATATGCGATCTCTCCTTGATGTGAAATACAAATGTTTCACTTAAACATTTAAAGCCTGCTTACTGTCAGGCTCAACCCTCTTAGTGACCAGCAGCACCTCTGGGCCATACTGCTGGAAACAGAGCTGGTCATGGCATTGAGCTCCTACTCACTGTGACATCTTGGCCCATTTCCTGATTTAGTCCTTGAGCTTTACTCTCAAGGCCATTCCAAGGTCATTGTATGGGTAATCCTGGGACCGACTGTAAACGATTATGCTGTCTGCGAAATACGGTAACAAATGTGTGGTGTGCACAAAATCACGAAATCATAATTTCTGAAACCATCAGACAAATCACATGTCCTGGTGTCTTTGTTGGAAAATTCTCTACTTAGACAAAACATTTATTTTTATTAGTTGTGAGCACATTCAGACTTTATGTTAATTTTCCCTGGTATGACTAGATTTGAATGCTGAATTACCCTTCTGCTAAAGGCATCCTGAGATCATAGTCTAAAAATATACTCTGTTCAGGGTGGCATTTTTGTAATAAATATAGAAGTCATTTTAATTATTCAGTTTTAAAGCATTCAGAGCTTTAATGACTGTAGAGAAGGCTCTAATCCAGGAAATTTGCCTTCAAAATCCCACCTGAGACTTTTCGATCCTTTGTGTAGTCAGCCAGGCTGATGAGAGTAATCATACTGAGATTCAGAAATAAATGAGATGGTCATGACCAGCTGCTTACTGGAACTTGAATGCTGGGTCACCACATAGGGATGATGACAGGGCTGGAAGCAGCCAGGTGACTATTACGGGACATGGTTGTCACTCAAAGAGGATGGCCACTATTACAGATGTTAGTGTTTGAAGGCACAGTACACACTTAGATTCAGCCCAGGTAGGGGTTCTATCGAAGGAGATGATACTGTGAGCAGATCCATAATATCAGGAGTGGTGGGAGTACCTGAGCAGTTTCAGGGTTTGTAGTCGAGTCAGTGAAGCCTCTTATCTTTTTCGGGCAAACCAGTTTGGTCCCTAAAACTATAGCTGAAGGAGCACGAAGAGGAGGAGGAGCTGGGGAGTTCTAATCAAATCCGGAAGCATATCCTATTGTGCCTGGCATATAGGGAGATCAAAAATCGTTGATGAGGGGCACCTGGGTGGCTCAGTGGGTTAAAGCCTCTGCCTTCAGCTCAGGTCATGATCTCAGGGTCCTGGGATCAAGCCCCACATCGGGCTCTCTGCTCCGCGGGGAGCCTGCTTCCTCCTCTCTCTCTGCCTAGTTGTGATTTCTCTCTGTGAAATAAATAAAATATTAAAAAAAAAAATCATTGATGAGTGAAAGAATGAAGTAAGGAGTTTCCTGAGTACAAGGAAGACAGGCAGAGGTTTGTGTAGTTCACCTGGCCCTGTGGTTCCAAAGGAATCATCAGCAGAAGCCAGAGTACAAGCCCCATTATAGAGATGGCAGCGTAGTCTGGGGTGTACAGCTGGGTTTATGCTAACACACTATTAGCAGAGGCAGCCAGGGCCTCCGTGATCTACTGATCATAAACCCAGCCCACTTGGTTGGGTTTTCATCTTTTCAGAAATTTTGATGACACTGAGCTGACTTGGGAAATGTAGGGCTTTAAAGGAGAGTTTCCTGGTTTTGTTGACTTTATTCTATTGTGATGAAATGCACCAAGCCAAGAATCAGAAAGAGGACTTCCATTTTGGGGGCAGAGACAAAACTCTAAAGGCATTTACTGCACTCACTACCTTTTGTATCATAAATCCACACCATCGTCTATAAAGTAGATAATATTATCTCAGCTTTAGAGATGAAGACACGAGGTTCAGAAAGGTTAAGTAATTTGCCCAAGGTACGTAGCTAGTGGTTAGTAGGGCCAGGATTTTAACCCAAGTTGTTCAGGTTCTGGCATCCATGCTGTAGAAACACTAATGTAGAAACATCCCACCAACCAGCTCTGGGTCCTTGGTTGATTCAATTAAGACATCTGACTTCATTAATATATAGTGATAAGTTTCAATATGTTATCTGCAAGTTCCTAACAATCTCATAATTGTTTCCATTTCATAAGATGAGAAAAAATAGTTGAAAATAAGTAATTGAATTTACCTATGTGTCTACTCTCTAAAATTTGCATAAGAAATTATTAAGTAACTGGCTTTAATTCTATTATCATTTCCAAGCCCCTAAGGAAAATGTAAAAAGATCATATTTCTCTTTATCATATGATCTTTGAAGAGAAATGAAAGACCTATAGTATTTGGTTATCCAAATATAAAATATTAAATATTTGGATTTTTTGTAAGTACTACTTAAAAAAAAAAAAGTATTACTACTTTGCTATGCACTATCTGATGCAGAGATAATCCAACCAGAAAACTAAGCAACCTAACCAAATATAGACCATATCTTGTGGCTCACAACTTGGAAGCATCTGGTGTATTTCTTTGATCCATCCCAGAAAGATGTCTTCAGCAATTCTCTTGATTCCATGCTTTTGTCATTGCCCTTGAAGAGCTCTGCACAGCCGTGTGTATGAAAAGCTGTATCCATGTTCTGTACTCCCACTCCACTCCTGTGCCTTTCCCTAAGGTTTGCTCCCAAACCTTAGCCTTGGCCATTGGTAATTTCTGAGGGCAGCTCCCCATAAGGTGTACACACCTCGCTGCCTTGAGGTACATAACTCAAGTTGAATTCCTGTGCCTTTCATGAATTTGAAATAGCCTAGTGATAAGAAATTCAAAGTTATTGGACTTAGCAAAAAAGTCTTGGGAGCTCCTTTGCTCTTCCTGACGCCTCACCTTTGCTGTCCGGGTGTTCCTGCATCATGGTTGTTGGTGGCTGCGTGCTGAAAGTTTTGAAGTCATCATTTGTCACATTTCCAGGAATACCTAGAATTCTTAAATTGGTTTTTAGTGCTTTACCCTCCAGGCTTCCCAACTAGTGTCTGAGATAAGGCCACTTTGTGAGAAAGCGTTTCCAGTAAAACGTGGCCATGGCTGTCATCCGTGGTCCATGTACCTGTCCTTCTAGTGCCAGATTCGGTCAAGGAGCCGTTGCTTCCTGGAGCAGCTCAAGGATGGGCCGGAATCTTAGGGACCGGGCCACACGTACTGACACCTTCTTGCTTGATGGGCCAGAAGTGAGTCTTCTTTATGTAAATGTCTGTTACTTCAGTAAAACTAGATTGAAGTGGCAAGGTGACATTAAAAATAAAGCCAGGTGGTCATTGTGATTGGCCCAGTCAACAAAGTCTAGAAGCAGACTTTGAAGCAGTATTCTTATTTTATTCTAGTCATGTGCTGCATTCTTGGGGAGAAAAAAAAAAAGACTTTGTAATGTGATTTGTTGAGAACTCCCATTAGCCTTTGGCTATTTAATATTTAAAATAATTGTTTACAGGAATGTCTCTCATTTCTGTACAGGGTTGTGTGTACCCAGAAACATGGCTTTATACACCTTGATTATGTGCTATCAAGTTAAAAAAAATAACTTTTTTTTGGTACTGCTTGCAAGTTCAGCCTTTACAAACACACACACACACACACACACACACACACACACACACACACACGCATGTATGCACAAAGGTAAAATCTAGAAAAATCATCGTATTCCATAAATCACATCAAATGCTGATTAGATACTATTTATTATATATATTCTATCCATTTAAAAAAATCACAAACACTGTTTCACATAATGCATTAAAATAAGTTAGGGCTCCTATGATATTTGCAACATTACAGCATGCTCATACCACAGTGTGGAAACTTAGAAAGCTCAGGATTTAAAAAAAAAATGCAAAACAAAACTAAAAGGCATTATACTTTTCAAACAAGCATCCTACGCCAGTTAACGATTATACTGTCAAGTGGAGAGGAAGTAACATTAAATCGCTTTCTTTTACGTTCACATAGATTTGCTAGAAAATTTTTAATGCATTTGCTAAGTGAGTTTTTGTGCTGGAGAAACACAGCAAAAGCATTACTTCCGACACGAAGCCCGTGTGCAGAGGAGCTGCGCCGATGGCAGCTGCTGGTGCCATGCAGAGTGAGGGAAGCCTGGTGCAGAAGACGCACTGGGACGCCTGTAGTCAAATTTGAGAAGAGAGGGTTAAGTAAACAAGTGTGGTGATCAATGCCAAATTCGAGTGGTGAAGAGTTCTATGGTAACAGAGGGTAGGGAAAAATAAAAAACCCTCTTCATAGTTGGAGATGTGGGCGGATCAGGGGAAACTTGAAGAGAAAGAGTCGTGATTCTTGAAGCGTGATTAGGAATTAAACAGAAGGGCTGGGCAGGAACAACCTCCCATGTAGAGGGAAAAGCATTGTTCAGAAGAAAGCTGTGAGGACACATGTCTCCTTGGAGACCTCGCATACAATCAGAAATCTGAACCTGTTTCTGTTTTTCAATAGTAGAATACCATGTAATGTATAGAAGGGGAATGACCCAGGAGATTTTTAAATAGTCCTGCTGAGATTGTGATGAGTGGGGAGTGCCAGGGCATTCGGGGGTCGATGTTCTCCAGAGGATGCTAACGGCCAGCCAGCCCCGAGAACCACTGGTTTCAGGATCACCTGGATCCAGACACACCTGTATCCAGATCCTGAGTCTTTCATGCTCTCCTTTGCGATGAACACGTAATCTGTGTGAACTCTTTTCCTTGTCTGCAAAATGGGAGGGACTAATAAAACCCACCTGACAAAACTGTAATTCTTCACACATTCCTTCATTCACTCCTTTAGTCTGTGTATGTTTATTGAGTACTTATTATGTGCTAGGCATCTAGCTTGATCCTGGGGATTTAGCCGTGAGTGACACAGATAGCAGCCCCTCCCCAACTCACAACTGGAGTTGTTGCCTTTGTTTGCCCAGGGAGTTTTATTTTACTGTTACATGAGTTAAATAGAATAACATAGGTAAAGCCCTTAGCACAATGCCTGGCACACAATAAATGGGAGGAATTATGGCAATAATCATGTTTGCACACATTTAGCTAGGGTCATCATGTGAAATTGAACATCATTTTAATTTCTAATAAAGCCTGATTACTTTAATGGAATCAGAATGTCTCATTTAAAACAAACAGGGATTAGCCCATAAATGGTTGCAGTTTGCTTTTCTCTGCTGAGGGTGTTCACTTGCAAAAGGCAATCATAAGCCAACGTTCTTTATGCCTTCCAGGAACAGAGATATCTGTAAGTCATTATTACAAGGATGTAGTCAGTATCAAATACTCCAATTACGTAGTTATATGTTATCCTGTGGATACTGCAGAAAAAATACAAGGCACTTGATAATACCACAGCATTAACGTCTGCCCTCACCGTTCTGCGGAAACCCTCCGTGGGATGGCTTTTGGAAAGGAGACTTGGCAGTTCAAGCACCTCACTAATCTGATTGGGCGCTGATGGGGCCACGAAGTGACCTACCTCCAACAAGGTGCTCTTTGAAAAAAGAATGTAACAAATTTACAAAACCCCCAAATAAAGGAAGGAATGTTGCTCTTTCTGGGGGCAGCTTTTGGGATCAAGTTTCAAAGTATAGAGCTATTATTATTGATCCTCTGCTGGTTTAGCAAATAGCTCCACTTATCTGAAGAGGGAGCAGTTGGAGAGAATGCTTGCTGAATAGTTGATGTTTCAGATTTTTCAAGCTGCTAGATTTTACTTGGGTGACGGTGCCCTAAAATTCTTCAGATTTGAATTTGCTCTGCTGCATTAAGTCAGAAAATCAATTCACGTGACACCTCTATAGAAACAATCCAGCAGGAAAATTGTCGCCGGTTAGTGAGATCAATATTTTTATTTAGGAGAAGTATTATTTTATCTGTGATATGCAACCGCTGCCTTAGATGCATCATCGATTATAAATTTATTTTATTCATTGGGATTTAATAGAGCTGCGTTTTATCGGTCACTGGTCTTATTTTCTTAAAATAAGAATGCTTTTCTTAAAAAAAAATGCTTTTCTTGCCTCCAAATATGTTTGCAAGTTTGATCTCTGCTTCTGAATAATGTACAGTGACATAAACATCTCCGTAACTTTGCAGAGTACACATTAAAAATCCCCTATCTGGAAATCCCTGTTAATTCATAGCAATAGAATATGAAGAGGAGTGATACAGACTGGCTCTGCTCTCCAATTTTAAAACTGGGCTTCTGGTCTTCTATGCTCAATTTCTTATAATTTTTAAATGCCTGATAGAAAATCAGAGTGCTGGTCTGGTTGAAATTGCACATAGTATATCTGACAGTGAATGTTCGACTTGAATGTATTTGAAGAGCAGTCCAAGTACGACGTAGGTTCACAGTACAGGTCAGCCCTTGCCGGGGCACTGCCCTTAGCAGCCATTAGACCTTGGGGCAGCGTAAGATGAGCTGCTTTTCAAGTAACTGTTGACTGACAGAGATTGCTCTGGGCCCCAGTTTCTGACCGATTATTGATTGTTTGTATGTGGAGAGCTCAGGTAGTTTCCCACTGTCGGTGTTTTGGGCAGAGCTGGGGGTGAGGATCAGAGGTATTCCTTTAGGCCACTTCATCAGGCAGGAACCCTCGACCTGGCAGGGCAGCTAACCATGGCATTCAAACCAGCACATCTGGGGGCATAACTATAGCTTGAAAATCCCAGTCGAATATATGGTGTATTGTTTCTTCTCTCAAGTGAATCAAATTATGTATGAAGTATTTTATTTTCCCTGGTCTTCTAAGTAAGAGTGTATACACCAGCTGCAAAGATTTTGTCCTAAAACAATTTGTGAAGTCAAAAGACGAGTGCATCCCTTAGAACAGGGATTTTTCAACCTACACACTATTGACATTTGGAGCTGAGTAATTCTTTGGTGTGAGGGGCTGTCAGGAGAGGTTGCCAGTCACTTAGCCCCATCCCTGTCCTCTATACGTAGACACAACAGCACCCCCAAGCTGTGACAATCGAAAATGTCTCCAGACATTGCCACATGTGCCCTACACATGGGACATGTGCCCTGCCAAGGCAGAAATCACCCATAGAGACTTGAGAACCACTGCCCCAAGAAAAACAACACTTGAATTCCATTTTGCTCTTCTTAATGTTGGACAAGTCAGGGCCCAACTAAATAAGGACTAAATAAGTTTATTTTTAACAAACATTTCTCTTGAGCTGCAAGAATTTTATTTATTTATTATTTTTTACTTTTCATTATGTTATGTTAGTCACCATACAGTACATTGTTAGTTTTTGACGTAGTGTTCCATGATTGTTTTTGAGCTATAAGAATTACTTTTACCTTTCAATTGCATAGAATTTTATTCCAAAGCTCTCTCTCTCTCTTTTTTCTTTTTAAGATTTTATTTATTTATTTGACAGACAGAGATCACAGGTAGGCAGAGGGCGGGGGGAAGCAGGCTCCCTGCCGAGCAGAGAGCCCCATGCGGGGCTTGATCCCAGGATCTGGGATCATGACCTGAGCCGAAGGCAGAGGCTTTAACCCACTGAGCCACCCAGGCGCCCCCCAAAGCTCTCTTGAATACTATGTAAACTCAGGGTTCTTCTAACTTCTTACTTCTGTAAGAGGGAAGAAGTAGCTACATTCTAGTATTCCCCTCATTCTAAAGAGTTTCTATGATTCTGTTCCTTACCACAGGGTAAAGAAAATTAATTGTTTAGAAGTCCTTTAAAGAACAGGATCCATTTTTGTCCCTGAATTTTTGGGGTTTGGAGACAAACATCATTACACAAAATAGTAAACTTCAAGAATTGAAACTCCATTGAATGAGGAAGTTAAAAATAAACCACCCATCAGGTGGAAAATTGTTATGCAACATTACGCTTTAAAAACTGGAAAAGCAAATCACTAAAGTAGCTTGCAGGTAAATTATTTAATTCTACTCAAGAACAGATGTATTTCCTGATATGCACATCTTCGTATCACAAGTAGAAACCACCCTCCTATATCCATGAAAGCATTTGTGGCAGAAACCCTGTCTTGTGACATTTTAGTCAGTACTACCTTGTGTATTTCCTTGAAAAATCTTGTAGCCTTTGTTTAGTTTTCTGTTTCAGACTTCACATGCAGAATGGTTTCTCCCTAGTAAGGTAAATACTTTGTTAAATATTTCCCAAGGGTGTGATAAGCTGGTGGTATATTTATAGTTTCTCCAGAAAAACATGCAACAAGTGAATATGCCAAACGCTGTGCCTTACGTGTTCAAAAGAAATCGTGTCATCATCCTCTTTCCCATATCCCATGAGATTTATTCACAGTTTATATTGACTGTGAAACTCTGTTATCCGCTGGGAGTCCTGCTTTATTTATTCCAGCTAATAGGACACTTGCAACCCATTAACAGTTGTAAACAGGTCTTTCAAGTTCATCTGACATAGCAATTATAAAATATATTTCTTAGACAAGTTTCTGGGATTAAATCCGGGCAAAAATGGAGATGAGGTGACCACAAGAAGTTACTGTATTGAATAACTGGTCTGTTATTCAAAGAGAAGTTACAAGTATTACAGACTACAAGTTTCAGAATCCCAGCAGAAGTTTAATGGGTAATTCACTGATTATATTTTAGAAAATCATGGACTTGATGAATGCTTATTTTAAAAGATTCTTATCCCAAATGGGAGTAAATAAACACAGAATTAAATGGGGGAGGGGAGGAGGAATGGATCATGGAGTGGTGGATGAATGTATCGATGTATACTGTGGGATAGTGAATTCGAGCCAGGACCTGTACATTAAATTTTGCTTTTTATTTTCTTTTCCAGCCAATGTTTTCAGTTGCACCAAGCTTAGCCACCAATGCATCAGCAGCCTTTAATCCCTACCTGGGACCTGTGTCCCCAAGCCTGGTTCCAGCAGAGATCTTGCCGACCGCACCAATGTTGGTGACAGGGAATCCTGGGGTCCCTGTACCTGCGGCTGCTGCAGCTGCCGCACAGAAATTAATGCGGACAGACAGACTTGAGGTAGGAGTGATTAGTCGGTTTCTTCATGGGCTCCATTCTGATTTTCAAAGTGTGCTGTTTGTTGGCTTCTTCCATGGCCATGAAGGTTAAAAAAAAATTGAAGAAGACATTTTGGTTTAGTGTCTGGAGTATTTTAGGAGAATTGAGGTATGCTATGTTTGACAAATGGAATGTGTGTAAAGACCACAGCGTCCCTTTGCATAAGGGTGGATAGAAACTTGGACCGGGGTCAGACTGCCATTCACCTCCTTATGTCTCAGGCTCCTTGTCCTTAAAATGGACGTCATGATGGCACTTCCCTTAAAGAGGCTGATGTCTGGCACATAGCAAAGCTGTGAGCAAAGCACAGAGCTCCCTAAATGTCCATTGTTGCTACTATTAATAACAAATTCTCTTCCTCCCCTGATACTTGTTGTCACAACAGTTTGCTAAGTGACTATGTATCAAGCATTTTAAAATTTATTATCGCGAGTTTCTCGCAGGCCCCACAGTATTTTGGTTGGAATAGCAAAGCCTCTTTGCTTGCAAAGTGTGTTCTGTTCCAAGTTTTTAAATTGGAAGTTGCATCATGCTCAAAGTCTCAGAGTCAGGGATGATCAGATGTATATGCTTTGCTATTGCAGCATGAAAGAGAAATGAAAGGTAATTCTTACATTGAAGTGGTTGTTCAGAATTTCGGCATGGCTGTAAATGAAGGGATTTGGTAAACTCCAGATGAGGGGGGAAAAAAACAATGGCAACATTACTGTACAGTGAGACTCTGAAGCCTGCCATTCTTGTCCAACTAAGGAACAAAATGACTCTTCTTCTTTTCCCTGGTTAGGATGAGGCAATACTTAGGACTGAGAAGTTTTGAATGTTGTTAATCACTGAGAAAGAGGCAAAATAAGACTGTTGTGAGAACATAATTGACACTCATAATTGATCGGTTGAGCAGGAATCCATTTAATAAGCACCGATTTCTTGTTGATAGGGTTTCACTGCATGCACTGCAGAAAGGATCTCAGATTTCAGCGTAGTTCTAACTGCCACCACCTTTTTTGATGGTAGTAATAACAATAGTTGGTATTTCTTGGGTGTTTACTATCTACCAAACACAGCATCAACCCATCACATGCATCGCATAGTTCATCTTCAAAACAGTCTTTTTTTTTTTTTTTAAAGATTTTATTTATTTATTTGACAGACAGAGATCACAGGTAGGCAGAGAGGCAGCCAGAGAGAGAGGAAGGGAAGCAGGCTCCCTGCTGAGCAGAGAGCCAGATGCGGGGCTCGATCCAAGGACCCTGGTATCATGACCTGAACCGAAGGCAGAGGCTTTAACCCACTGAGCCACCCACGCGCCCTCAAAACAGTCTTCTGAGGAAGATACTGTCATTAGCTCCATCTTACAGGGCAGTAAATTTAGGGGGAAAGTTGGGGCACAACTTATTTGAGGTTGTAGAAAGGATGTTCAGGTTGGGTATGAACATAAAACTCCATTCTTTTTTTTTTTTTTTTTTTTAAGAAGTCCATTCTTAAACATTGTATAACTCAGTCCTGTACAGGTGATAAGACAGAGAGGAAGCAAGCAATTCTGGCTCCAGTATATTCTTTAGAGTTGTTTGCTTGTTCAGACTTAGTTCTTAGCTTTCGTGAATATTTTGAAGAAAGCTACTAATGACGAGAGGACCATATGGAGAACTGAGAAGGGACTCTGAGACCTTGGTGGTCTGAGACCTGGCCCCCTGTGGACCAGAGACCAGGGTGTGCTAGAGATACACTTTGCTTTGTGGGTAGTTGGTCGCTGTGCAGTTGCACTTGTTGCACTAGTAAATTCATGCTGTTTGCAGATAAATAAGAGGAACTTTAGGAAATTGTAAATATTTAAAAATTACTGGATGCTTAACATGTGACTCACCTTCCCCCTGCCCCAATCTTTCCGAAGCGTACCCTGGGTTCCTAATGCGTAATTGTGGATTGAAGGGAACCAGTAGGCAACACGGGATGAACTTTAATGAATTACTTATTAGGAGGAGATGATACTTAGGAAGCTTAAAAATCTCTATTGAAGTCTCTTTCAAGGCTGAGCTATGTGGTCAGAACTGCTATAACCTAATCCTCCCACAGTTTTAGGTAGTCCATAATCAGTTGTACTTTATAGAGTGTTTAATTAAAGTAATGACTTTATCATTGGTTTGGGGTTTCTGTCTTTTGTCTTTTTTCTTTTTCTTTTCTTTTTTCTTTCTTTTTTTTTTTTTTTGGTGAGGAGCTGCTGTGTATATTTTGTCATCTTCTGCTTTACTCACAAGTGGCTGCTGCTGCAGGACTGTCATTTCCTCTCAACCTGAATTCCTCTGATCTAAATGTTTGATGGTGGGAGGGCAGCTTCCTATCTTATTCTGGCATAGAGGATCTGCTCCAATGTCAAGGTTACAGTCTGTTAGCATATTACAGTGTGAAGTTCAGGGGCATGGTTTTCTGCTCGGCACTGAGATTCCAGACCCTTCCTCTCTTCAGCTTATTTCCTCTCTTACTAATTCACTAGGATCCTAGCGTACCAGGACCTAAATGACTTGGCAGTGAGGGCACACACTTATTTGCCGATTGGCCACATGTTTATTATTTCGGCTTAAATCTATAGTTTTCCCTCATGGAACTCTGAAGTACGTGTTTTGAATTTTGAGTTCCTTTTAAAGTGAAAGAAGCTTAAGTTAGTTTAGATATCGGCCAACTCTTCTTGCCACTTCTTTCTCTCTTCTCGCACATTGTTAGACCATAAAGACATTAAAATGCCATAGATTATCAGCGTTCTAGTTCTTCTGTTGAAAGAACTGACATATTTACAGCACCTGATACGAGTCTACAAAAAATGTTAAATCTTAACAATGGGAACCCAAGAATAGTGATTTTGCTAATTAAGTGAGTAGCCTTGGGTCGAATTTCTCATCTTTTCTGAGCTTCATATTCCGCACATATAAAATTAGAGGATTGAAAGAGATAGTCTATAAGACCGCTTCCAGTGAGAATATTCTAAGGGACATTTAGGTTATCTTTGTGCTTTTCATGCCACTTTAAGCTATTGAAAATTTTATTTAAATATAATATTTAAATAATCCTATTTAAGTATATAAATACATATTACAAATTTTATTAAATATATAGATGTAAAACACACACATGAACTTTGTATCAGTATACCTATTATTCATCCTTTATTGGATACCTTTTAGTTAGGAGTTTAGTTAGTTGCTACTTTCTGTACCGTAAAATTCAGTATTTATGGTATTCTGTAAAGAAGAGCAAATCTTTTCAATATTGGTCACTGAAATGTGAAGCTTTTAAAATTCCATTCTGTGACTTTGGGATACCTTTTTGTAATTTCCAAGCAGCAGCTTATTTTCAGTGATTGTTTTCGGGAATTGTTAAAATCTATAACTACTGGAAAGGACTAAGGTTTTCAGTCATATCTATACTGTAGCAACAGTATCCAAGGGAGAACGAGGGAGCATCTTTCAAGTAAAGAATATTGTGAGGAATATCTTTGAAACCTTTTAACTGCTGTCTTACCCTTAACAAGAAAAGGTCCACATCAGGATAATGCCAAGCTCATAAATGATACCCAATAACTTGCTAAATGAATGCATAAATGAGCCAGTCAGCCAGTTAATTAATTAATCACAAGAAGACATGACTTTATTCAGAGTTTAGTGTAATCAAACAGAGAAGATAAAGCATGACAGATTTTTAACATTTGTTAACATTCTCCTTGGGAACGTGTTTACATTTTGAACATTCCAGCTATAAAATATGGCATCTCGTTCATGCCCCTGGTCCTAGAGCAGTGGTTTTCAAGTTTCAGTGTGATTAGAATCACTTGGGACGGTTGCTTAAAATGCAGACTGATAGACTACATAGACCGATACAGTAAGTTTGCAGTGGGGCTCGGGAGTCTTTTTACAGATCTGCCCAGTGATTCTAAACGTCAGTAGTCGGTAAAATACTTAGCCCACAGGATGCCAGCACCTGCTATTTAAGTGTTAACTTTTCATCATTTACCTTATGTCCAGTCATTTGTGACTCGGAATTAAAAACCTGCCTCCTCCAATACACTGAACGTTTGACATTTTATTCAGTTGCTAAGAACAGAGTGCACATAACGAAATATTTCAAGTAAATTGATAATTATTAAGGTCCTTTATACTGCTTAATAGCATTAAACACTAAACAAAAAAATTAACCGGTGATCGTGTATTTCAGATGCTGATGAAGATACTAGATCACTATTTGGTTAAGTGCATCATTTTTATAGCAACTGTCTATCTGAGGAAAACATAGGATATATTCCAGAAAAGGTGGGCACACCACTTGGCTTCTGATGTTTTCCAGTTGGAGTTGGTTTGTTTTTAAAATAGATTATTCTTGTGCTGGAAGTCTTATTCTACTGACATAATCATGACACGAGTACCTAATTTAGGCCATTGGATGCTGATCGCTTCTTCTCTTTATTGACGCAGAAGAGTCTGGTGACTTTTTGCATGCAGGCATAAAACAGTATGGTCCTGATTGACTACATACAAAAAAGAGCATTAAAAGCTAAATGAGGATTCGAGTAGTAGTAGAAGGCATGTCTAGCTTGAGATCTTTATGGGAGTTTAACAGGTTTGTCATGATCTATTACATAGAAAAGTCATTGGATTCAACATAAGATTAGAAAAGCGGATGCTTTTAATGAGAGAAGCTTATTGATAGGATTTTTTTTTTAAAGATTTTATTTATTTACTTATTTGACAGACAGAGATCACAAGTAGGCAGAGAGGCAGGCAGAGAGAGAGGAGGAAGCAGGCTCCCTGCTGAGCTGAGAGCCCAATGCGGGGCTCGATCCCAGGACCCTGAGATCATGAGCTGAGCCGAAGGCAGAGGCTTTAACCCACTGAGCCACCCAGACGCCCCTAGGATTATTTTAATTTTGTATTTTTGTGGAGGGTGTTTAGCTACTGCTTGTCTAATTTCTTTAGAACATTACTAAAATATGATAAGTTTCAAGCACACAGGTCTCTGTAGTTTAGTTTTTTGTTTTTTGTTTTTTTTTATCTGTCATAAGGCTTTAGAATAGCTCTTTACAATGTCGTCGTATCCCCTTTGAAACATCTAGTCCATCAGTTATGATTCTCTGTGGCTAGCTGGAGTTTTGTTTGGGGAGGAAAGAGTTGTAAAGTTGTAAGTTGTTTGAAATACAGTAATTACTAAGCTTAGCCACTCATTTTTGCTGTTCTTCCACTCATTTCTTCCTACAACTTAAAGCTATTTCTCTATCTTCATTTATCTATTTCCCTAACTTCCCTATCTTCACTTATCTAGAAAAAGTAATAAAAGTAACTATAGGTTTCAGCATTTTGGCATATTGATGAGCCTGTTGGTTTATACATTCTTTCATAGGAATGACTAACTGAAGACCTGGAAGTAGATTTAATGGAAGGTTTTTTTGTTGTTGTTGTTGTTTTCAGTTGACCATTCCTATATATTCCTATATATTCAGATTTATTTATTTATATTTTTAATTACATAAGGTAAAGTGACAAACTCTTAGCTATATTATCTATGGAAATATGCTTGTGTTCTCTGGACTAATGGTAGTAAGAGGTTCTGCCTTTTAGATTTCAAAGACAATTCCCATTTGATCTTAACAGAAATCCTCTGAGGTAGCTGACATGGGTGTCTGAAGTTTAGGTGGACCAAATTATTAGATAACAGATATTGTCAGATATCTGTCTTGGGAATTTAACTATACAATCAGCTAAGATCATTACCCATAATCACCAGAATTTTAAACTGTGGAGATTATAATCCTTTTTGAATTGAAAATACAGATAATTCTTGGCATTAGCTTGTATACTCATGGCCACTAATGCTGTAGACACCTTGATAAAATGATTGATTATCCAGTATTCCTTTTTTAAAGTTTCATATAGCTCAAGTTAAATGGGAAATAAAGTCTATGGTGCTTATTATTGAACAACAGATATATATATATATGTATATATATTTATATTTATATTTAAGGGATATATATACATTTCTTAAAATATTGATATATATATGTGTGAACTTATAGTAAGTTCCATAATAGTTGTCATGAAACTTTAAAATGACTTCCCAAAATATTAAAATAGTCCCTTTTCCTGTTACGATAAGCTCTCTATTCCTGCTTTTGGAAGTTATCCTCCAAAAATGACCGAGTTAAACATGGTGAGCATAAAACATATTACTTTAAAGTGCTTTCTCCTTAACAAACATGCAAATGAGTGTCCAGTTTTGGAGAAATTCAAATATTGCCATTAATGTCCTGAGAATCCCAGTGCCTTAACTTGCAGAACATTGATGAATTTAATACCACATATAAAACCTATTAATATTCTGAACATTTTGAAATATGCTTCTCACATTCATTTAAAAAAAAGAAAAAGAAAACAAAATCCTAGAGATCAAATAACAGAACTGTTTCTTTTAATCCCAGATTTGTATTGTGTGTTTTCAGCTATCTATCCATTATCTTATTCAGTATTCACAATTCCATAGCTGGTAAATAGGAATTAGATAGAACCCACAATTTTTTTTAGATTTTATTTATTTTTCTGGCAGAAGGAGATCACAAGTAGGCAGAGCGGCAGGCAGAGAGAGGGTGGGGGAAGCAGGTGCCCCACTGAGGAGAGAGCCTGATGCGGGGCTCCATCCCAGGACTGTGAGACCATGACCTGAGCCGAAGGCAGAGGCTTAACCCACTGAGCCACCCAGGCGCCCCTTCACAATTTTTTTTTTAAGATTTTATTTCTTTATTTGACAGAGAGAGAGACAGTGAGAGAGGGAAAACAAGCAGAGAAAGTGGGAAAGGATGAAGCAGGCTTCCCCCTGAACTGGGAACCCGATGGGGGCCCTGGGATCATGACATGAGCCGAAGGCAGACACTTAACAACTGAGCCACCCAAGTGCCCCAGAACCCATTATTTCTGATTCTAAACTCTATTTTCTTTCCACTATACATACCACTGTCACATAATTAACAACAACAAAAAAAGGGTTACATAGAATAATTCACATTTTTTTGGGAAGTTTTTCTAAGTACTTTTTTCTTTTGATTTTTTGCATAGATGGTTCTAAAAGTGGAATTTAGTATTTAAATGTCCTCAATGAATATCTTTATTGAAATGATGGGTTTTAATTTAAAAGCAGACTTACCTATTTTGTATGAAAATTTATTAAACTTACCTGATTTACAACAAATCCTTCCTTACTGTTTATAGAGTAAAAGACTCAGCAAACATTTTCTTGATAGAAACACATTATGTGTTTAGCTAAATAGTTGAGGTTATTTTAATCTGTTTGAAAAGCATTTACCAAACTATAAAAAGTACTTCTATTTGTTGACCCACTAACGCCATTTCCACAGATCTAACCTTAGAAAATGGTTTTTTAAATGTCAATAGTGGTGAATATAGTCTTTGCAATATTATTTGCAACATGAGAATACCTAGAAATAATCTAGATGATTTCTGGAAGCATTACCTATAATGCACCTTGGTTTGATGGAATCTGATGACGCCATCACAAATGATCACTGTGGACACTATGTAGCTTACACACACTGTTGAACAAAACCAGGCCACCAGGTAGTAGCTATGCCGTCATTACAACTGTTTGAAAAATGTGTGCCTGCAGAAGACTGGATGAGAAGAGAAAAAAGAACCACCGTGTTGTTAGGATTTTAAACCTGCTGTGTTTTAAATTCTCTGTGTGGTCAGTCATACAATTTCTTACCCTGATTTGAATTACGAGATCAGATTTGTTGACGTTTTGTCAGCCACTTCTGTCATTTGCTAGTATAATACTACATCAAAGAGACTTCCTTTGAGGATCAGCATAGTCTAATTCTTGAGTTCATCAAAGAAACCAGGCCAAACCCAAATCCAACAGTCAAGAGATAGATCCTGTATTATTGGTGGTGATCGTTAGACAAAAATATGTCTTAAAAGCCTTGGGGAATTTGCTCTGGTCAGAGAGGTACCAGAGTCACTGATGTGTTCTGGTGTGTGGCACACTTCTCTGGCCCCTCTGGCAGATAGCTCTCAAGAGTACAAATTTTCAGAAGAGATTTTCCATTTTTTTTTAATTTTTTCAAAAGCAGAAATAATGGGAAAACATCTATTTCAGTATATTTATTCTGTTCCATTTCTCATGTTGGGAGAACTTGAAGCTAGGAGAAAATAAGACTGTAAAAAAAAAGGCATCTCATGCCAAAGTAGTTGACTAAATCCTTTGAATCTTCGAAAAGGCTGGTTTTAGGACAAATTCTAAGTGGATTCCTACTTATCGGTCCCCTTAAATACATTTTGAATTCTCCTGAATAGCATCTTGCAAAAGAGGAAACAGTAGAAAATTATAATAAACCGGTCCTTAACCTACAGGAACCACCGGCTCACATGCATGAAGCAGAAGGAGAGGAATGAGAAATGTGTATTAGAATGACCATTTGTATGCATTCTGAATCTCAGTTTATATCACCGAAAGTGAAAAGAATGTTGAGACAGAGAAACAAAAAGTCAAAAGCCCAGCACTCAAGTTTAGGAGAATGACGCTCAAATGTCTGGCATCAGGCACTGTCATAGTTGTTTTTTGGAAAATAACAAATCTTATTAGATTTTAATAGTTCTTTAAGAGCCCACAAATAGGCTGCTGTCAGATCTTTCTTGTCAGTGAGGCAGAGTAAGGTAGATTGACAGACAGGGTGTCAGCTCGTCTGTTGCCGGTTCCTTCGTGAGCATGTTCAAGAAAACAAGAATTACTAGAGAACTAATCCCAGAAGTATGCATTCATATAGTTTCCTATTGCAGGACACTGCACTGACTCGACACAAGGGTAGCGTTTTGTTCATACGATAGTATAAATTCAGCCTAAATTTCATATATGTACGTGAGAAGTTTTTGTTCTCAGCTAAGTGTGTCTCTCTCGTCCTGGTTGTTTTGTTAAGTCTAATCCAGTTAAGTGTTGGTTAGGGACTAGGAATTTGTGGTGTAGAAAGCTCCGCAGCTATTTCCAGTGCTCAGCCAGAATGGAAGATGCTAGTTCAGGGGAATAGCTTTGATCACTTCCACTTTTCAAATTATAAACTCCCAGTTAGCCTTGTTTTCTTCTGTTCGAGAAGACAGATGCAATGGGGAAAAAAAAAAGCAAGAGGGTCTTGTAAGTTCCTAAGTCATCTTTGGATTCTTAATATGTCTCAGAGTGTCGGGCCTGTAGTATTTGTTCAGTAACTTTTTGTAAAGTAAATAAAGTGAATGAGGTGATGAATAAAGTCGGTTCGTTGCTGTGTATATGGAACATAAGGCTTCAGCTAGCTCGAGGTTTAAAAATAGTTCAAGGGGTCATTTACAGTGCTCATTTTCAGATGTAGCATGATATAAATTATAGCATTCTTCTTAAAAGGAAACACTGCTCAATAAGGGGATGTGGATATAATGGGTAAAAGTACCTAGAATTGAGTGTGATCTTTTCATGTTCACAAATGCCAAGAAAACCTGTGCTTTTAAAATCATAACAGGGTTCCCATTTCTCTTTCTTACTGTACTCCAAAATAAAGCGCTTGGGGTCTGCATATTTTCTCAGTTTGTGAAAAGATATGTGAAAAACAAAAACTGTTCCCTTGAAGCACAAAGTGGGAGCATGGAAATATTAAAGACATTCTGTGTTTTGGATGGCCCTCTTGTGGTGAAAAGGTCAAACTACCCCAAGTGAAGAAGGCGCTGCAGCCATCATGACAAACTTCAATAGTAAGAGTCAAAATTGAGCAGACACATGAGAAATGATCCATTTTCACCCTTTCCCCAGGGACGCCCTCCAGAATTAAGAGATACAAAGCAGATAGTAACAAAAACTAATCTTTTTCCATCTGCTTCATGTAACTACCAAGTGAATGTCTAATGATCAGGAACACAACTCGTGGAAACATTTTACTAAAAAGCTGTCAGATTTTACTTTTTATACTTTTACTTGTAAATAATTGCAGATTAGCACAGAAGTTGTAAAAATAGTTCCTGCCTATCCACCCACCCAGTTTACCTAAACACTAAACCACTCGCACGACCGTGTCATCACTTACAAAGCAAGTTCGGTGATATTCTGCAATTAGCCAAATTCAGACTTAAGTCAGATTTCACCAGTTGCTCTCCCAGGATCCTTTCTCCGACCCCGGGTTCGTTCACTCTGTGGCAGTACCTCATCATCCTTTGCCCTTCATGGCCTTGACACTTTGGGAGAGTACGGATTAGTTATTTTGTAAAACATTCCCCCACTTCAGTTTGTCTGATGTTTTCTTATGATTAAATTCAGGTTATGCAGTCTCGGCAATAATACAACGGAAGTGGTGTGGTAGCCTTCCTCTTGGTGTGTCCTATCAATGGGTACATGATGCCATTATGTCTTCTTCCTGGTGTTATTAATTTTGATCACTTGGTTAAAGTGGGGCCTGCCAGGTCTCTTCAGTGTAAAGTTACTGTTTTTCCCTAATTTAAATTAGATGTTATATCATAATTAGTACAAAAATGCATTTTCTTTCTCATGGAAGTCCTACTAAAATGGGGTTATAATTTGTGTACTCAATGAAGAACTCCTCAAGGTTATTTGGTGCTTTTTTTTCAAATGATATTTTCCCTCTTCACAAGTGTGGGCTTCTGCCACCAGTCTTGCACACTTTAAGTTAAAAATCTTCAGAAGGATTCTCTTTGCCCATGTTGACTGAGCCCCCTGCGCTTAATGACCTCATAGGTATGTCGAGAGTACCAGCGAGGCAATTGCAACAGAGGAGAAAACGATTGTCGGTTTGCTCATCCTGCTGACAGCACAATGATTGACACCAATGACAACACAGTCACCGTGTGTATGGATTACATCAAAGGGAGATGCTCCCGGGAAAAGTGCAAATACTTTCATCCTCCCGCACATCTGCAAGCCAAGATCAAGGCTGCCCAATACCAGGTCAACCAGGCTGCAGCGGCTCAGGCTGCAGCCACCGCAGCTGCCATGGTGAGTAGCGGCCTCAGCTCTGTCTCTGTTAGCAGTCAGTCAAGCAAAGTGAACCACTATATCTGACTACAAGCTATTCATTTATTAACCTTAAAAAATTTTTTTATTTCTATTTTTTTTTTTTTTTTGCTGAAGATATGTTTGTTCAGGTATCCCAGACAATACATAATGAGGTTACCATTCACAGATGTGAGGGTAACTCCTCAAATGGTTCCGATTGCTCCTACCCTTGGCCTAACTCTTAATACTCTGTCATATTCTGGATATAGGGTTTCTGAAATTTCCGCTTTGTAAAGAACACCTGTCTCCTTTCAACTTAACGATATTGCCATTTTCGGTCCTCTTATTTTTCTGTGTGCCATCTAATCAGCCATTGTTCCCCTTCGGTGTGTTCTTTTGCACATCAAGACTCTTCTCTACATATATCTTGCTTTTAACAATAACATAATCTGGAACTATTTAGGAGGATTGCTTAAGCAAAGTTGTTCCGAGGATTAGCCACCAGATTTTCAACAGTGTGCTCTCTAGATGGTCTTACATAATATTGTGGCATAGACTTAATTGTCAGACTAGAGAATCTTGACTATGCCATCCTACAGGAAGAAAGACAGTCAGCAGTACTCAAGGAGTTAGAGATTGGATCTTTTAGAGCAGATACCTATATTCTTAAGGTAAATTTTAATGTGATCTAATAGCTGATTTTAATGAGTCCATTCTTTGTTCTTTGCTTAGCTGTTTTAATGTTGTCCTTTTTTTTTTACATAAATATATGACTTAATCATGAAAATAGTCATAAAACATACTGTGTGGTATTCACAGCACAGTAAAATAATCACGAGAGAGGTCTTTTCTGTGTTTACGGATACTTGAGCAAAAATACAGAAGGCAGACTCTCTCCTCCTCTCTTCCTTTCACTCTTTTTTTTTTCTGTTAGAGTATCTTGTTTGTAATTAACTACAAAGAGGAGTTATCCTCCCAATAACAACTCAGTAGTGCCTTTATTGTGCATGCTTAGTCTTGTTATTCGTTGTATATGGCATTCCGATGATTTGTTTTTTTATTTGTTTTTTCTCACCTACCCAAAAATGCACTGCTGCCCCCATGATGCACCTCTGCTTGCTGTTTATGTTAATGCGCTTGAACCCCACTGGCCCATTGCCATCATGTGCTCGCTGCCTGCTAATTAAGACTCAGTCGGCTGTCAAATCACTGAAGCGACCCCTCGAGGCAACCTTTGACCTGGTACTATGACCTTTCACCTTTTAGCTTGGCATGTAGCTTTATTGTAGATACAAGTTTTTTTTTTTTTTATCAATTTAAAAATATATATTCCTTTTCTGTTATAAAATTGTAAAGTACAGTGAAAAACTGAGTGTGGTTTCCTGACAAAATTAGTGGAAAGACTATACTATAAGTACCTGGACGGATATCATACCATGAAAGATTCCAAAAGCCCAGCAGCCCACATTCAGTTTAACTACATTGTAGAATGTTCTAGTCAAATACTTTAAGGACATTAAAAATGTATTTTTGACTGTATATTTATGTACCTGTTTGGTTAGCATGGCTTTAGTGATAGAATTATTTATTTTTTAATATTTATAGTTCAGTGTTTAAGAAAAAAAAAAAACTTGCATGCTCTGGGACATTTGCATGTCTAGATAGGTCTGGTGGGGGAGGAGCAGAGTGGGATTAGTTTTTATTTTACCCGTTTCGGTCACTCTGTACAATTAACTACAATTAACATTGCTTATACTCGTCAATCCTCATGGAGCTCGCAGTGCAGCTTTTCTTCTTTCCCCAAATCAGTGGCTTCTCACAGAAAGCCTGAAGCATTATGGGACTCAAAACACTTTAACACATTATAACATGTGATCTTGTCCTAGTGGGGTTTTTCTTTTTTTTGTTTTGGTTTGGTACGGGGTTTTTTTTGTTTTTTGTTTTTTGTGGGGTTTTTTGGACAAAAATAATGCTTCTTTTAAAGCTTTTATCTCGCCTTTTTTTTTTCCTTTCATTTTTGTTGATTGGATTTTTCCCCCACCCTGGGTAGTTCAGTGCTCTGCTGCTTGCTTGCTCATGCTTCCTAACAATTTTAGCCTTCAACTGATTTTTCTTTTTTCTTTTTCTCTTTTTACTGGTATTTGTTTTTTATACTCATTCACTAAACAGGGAATTCCTCAAGCTGTACTTCCCCCATTACCAAAGAGGCCTGCTCTTGAAAAAACCAACGGTGCCACCGCAGTCTTTAACACTGGTATTTTCCAGTACCAACAGGCTCTAGCCAACATGCAGTTGCAACAACATACAGCATTTCTCCCACCAGGTAAGGGGTCTGAGCTTGTTCATGAATGAATCTGATGAGCTGCAGGGAGTTGTGCTGGTAGAGCAGATAAGCCACGCCCCCAATAATTTGCTGTTAGCCATAGATAAGGTGAAAGGTAAGGTGGTCCACAGTGGAAACTGACCTGAGGTATCTCATGTGATTTGCCTTAGAAACTGAGAATTTTAGCTTAATGAGAAGCGGATTAAAGATCAGTGTGATGTTCTCTAGATTTGTTTTTGTTTGTGTAATTTGGAATTGAAATACAGTTCTCTCTTTTTTTTCCTCTTTCCTCAACACTGTTGTATGTCTGTCAAGCTATTTTATGACACTTTCCTGCTGTAAGACCCCTTTGCCTTCATGATTCCATAGAGTAAATTTGAATTTGATGAAATGACACTTCCAGTTTTGATTTTTATTTTTCAGTCTTTTTGTTTTTGAGGTGGAGAATAAACAAAACTGGCTCTGTGTTCCAGAGCTCATAAAGAGTACTGGTACCAATATTGGTACCAATCAGTAGATTGCCTAAAATCATTATTTGCTCCTGAGCTAATATTAAAATAGTTCTAAGTGCCCAGGGAAGTTTACATCTACTATTGAGTTACCCATTTGTGATTTCAGTTGATTTCAACTTAGTCACATTAAACATACTCTAGAGCTCTCCACAAGGGTATAAAATTTAGAAACATTAATCGGTCATTTAATTACTTGAAAATTTATTATTTTTGCTCTTCGTGCAGAGGAAGAAATACATATTAAACTTACTATAATCTGGAAAAAAACATACTATCTCAGAAAATATACATTAAACTTCTCGTCATCTGGAATTCAACTAGCCAGAGACTCTAATCCCATTTTCCTCTTTCCCTCTTAACCTTTCTAAAATAATTACCATGGCTTCAGAGATTTATTTAATAAGATGATTTTATCTTACTAATTAATTTAATAAATTAATGACGAGGTATGTAGGTCAGAGGTCCAGCATCATTAGTATATTACCCTATATTGACAGTATTTAAATGCATTAGGTTCATAATGCCATGAGGGAATGTGATCATTTATTTTTTTAATCATGAACAAAAGAATGAATTATATTCACGTTAGTTTTTACTATGAACCACAACTTTTTATACAGTGCATCTCTGAAAGCTGGCCATCCATATGTAGAAATTGTAGCAGCATTCAATGAATTGGAGTATCAGGAGTGTTCTGTGAATTAGACTAACATGTGCCTTAGGCACCATGGATAAAATATTTGTACTCACGAAACAGGACCTATCAAAATGCAGATTGTCCATTTTAGAATACAAATTAAATCATTTTGATCTGCAAGGTATTTATTACATTCAGAGGAGAAAATCTCTCTTATATTTTAAATATTTCTCTTACCTTTTATAATATTAAAACTTTTTTCTCAACGTACATAGGTTTTTGGAGATTCCCAGAATTTAATCTTTTTGCTTTTATATAAATTGCCATGCCTCTAGATTTATGCCATCTTCAATAAATAATCTGTCAGTTTTTCTATAGTCAGATCACTAAACAAAGTTTAAAGAGTTTGTAGGTAACTACCATAATCTCTTTGAAGAAATTAAAGATTATCTTTATCAGTTTATTTTCAAGGAATGAAACATTGCCATTCAAAGTGAATGTCTTTAAAATCTAAAAATAAAAAAAAATCTAACTTATTCCATGTATTATTTAAAGAAATCTAACATTTCTGTCTTACTAAGTGAGTTTTACGTTAGTTTCTCCAACAACATTCTAATGACTAAGGACTTTTCTAAATAAGCTTGACCATTAACTGCATTATACAATGATATTTATGATAGTAGTCTCTCCCTAGAAAGGTTTTTAGTCTGTGGATAAGACGGAGCAAAAGATGATAGGTAAGAATCAAGTCAGGGTAGAACAGTAAATATATTCATATTCCAAAATCATACTTATCTCTCTGTTGAGAAGCTAAACATTGTTAATTTAAATACAATGTGTCACATTATGTTGAAATGTGCTGAAAATGTGAAGACATATTTGCATTTTTTGATGAATTTTGCATCAGATATTCTGTATTCTGTTCTTGATATTTTAACAAATATATGAAATTATTGCAATAGTAATATAAAATTGCACTTATTTATAACCCAATTTTAAGGGGCTTAACCTTTATTAGTCACATAATCAGAAGTAGGTAATACCTTCATCATTCTTTTAAACTATTGTCATTATTTGTCATACGTGCTTGAGTACAAAAAAATTGGTTCTATGACATTAAAAGGTTAAAACAGAGAGCCCATCTTTACTTCTGTCTAACCACTTTGTCAGACAGCCAAAAGGGAAAGAAATGTAATGCAGAGAATGTAAACTAAAATGCCTCAGGGGCCACGCAGGAAGCATAAACAAATGGAACAAGAAATAAATTAGGAACTTTGGGGTTTGGGAGGCACTGGGGAGCACAGGCTCAATCTAAAGGTGAATGTTTTGACTTAGCCTTTAATTGCCTCAGAGGAATATCCGCCTGGCAGGTTGTACCTGTTGTACACTGCACATCCTTTGCTGCTCCATTTACATTGTAGGGTAGTTGTGCCTCTGCCTCCTGTGGTTGGTTGTGCAAGCCTGCACAATCTAATGTAGTGGCCCTGATGTCCAGAATTGCCAGATCTTGTGAGTTTTCTTTTCCAGTTATTCACCTCATTTGGAAGTTTATATGTGAAATTTCTAAATTTAAAAAATTTTTCCAACTATTTCAGTTTTTTAAAAGCTCATTAGGAACTACAGGAAATCCATCCTACCACAAATCCCTACAATCTCATATTTAGTACCTGGGAGAAAAGGAAGTTTTTTTCCAAAGACTACATTATTCTGCAGACATACAGATGAATTATATGATCAGAGCATCCTAACTGCCCGCAGTATAATAATCTGGAAGGTCTATTCTGGAGGCTGTATTGGAACTGGAAAGAAAATAGAAGTTATTTATTTTTTGCTGCTTAGAGTTTTAGAGCCCTGCAGTCTCTTGCTTCAGTAATAACTTCAGGGGTATGTAGGTCTATTTTGTTGAAGTTACAGTGAAGCATAATTGTCTAAGTCATTAAAGGAGGTGACCATGTGTACAGACTAGGTTGCCCGCAAAAGATCAGGGTTCAGCGGCAAGCCAGGTAGCTGGGTAAAAAAATTACTATATTTCATAACTTTTAATAACAAAATTGGACCTATGTGGCATGTACTCATCTTTTGTCCCTCCCTGCATGCACGCATCCATTTATCCATCTATCCTCCTGACCATCTATCTCTTCTTCCCTCTTATCCCCTTCCCTCCCTTCCTCTTCTCATTCCCTCTTTTCCATCCACCCAGCCACACACCCAGCCACCCATCCATCCATCTGTTCACTGAATCAATGCCACGTGGCGTACCTGTATTGACACTAGTGATTATAAACTTATAACCCAGGAGCTAAACCTAGAATCAAGAAATTTTTTGTTTAGCAGTGTTTAAATAAAAACATAATGTTAATCCTTTAGAAGGTCTCCATTCTCTCCAGTTCCAAGCCCTAGGGCTCTCTACGGCCTCTGGCCCAGCTGTTTCACATATTTTGTTCAAAAGAGCTAGCTTTATCGAGTGTTTGCTCTGTGCCATAGTACACTGGATGCGTTATATACATTATCTCATTTGTTCTCACAACAACCCTGAAAGGTTAGCATTAGTGGTCCCATTTTACCAATGAGTAATTTGGGACCCAGAGAGGCCCAGTGATTTGCTCCAAGTTGCATGGCTTATAAGGTTTAGATAGAACTTGAAGTCGGGTCAGGTGGCTTTCAGTCAGTCTCTAAACATCTATGAGCTCTTTACATGAAGTCCTAAAAAATGATTTGGCCTAAAAGATGAACTAGGCCTTAGTGATAACCTGACTCCATGATTGGGGTTCTGTACCCTCCATCTCACTTAAAAAATAAATGCAGATAGTAGATTAAGTTCACATTCAAGTTTCTTTTTTTTTTTTAAGATTTAGATACATACTACTTTTTTTTTTTTTTTTAATTTTCACCCTTTAAGACTAAATTATTTGTACATGTGTAATCTAGGGTCTACTTATGTTGTAGGTATGAGTTTCACCCCCCGAGATTAGAGTAGGTGAGAAATATCACTGCTATGTACATCCGTTGTTTATTTTCTTGGATTTAAATTCAGACCACCTCTAAATTCTAAGCTCACGGTGTTGGATAGAAATACCAGACATTGCTAGGATTCCAGGACTCCCTCCTCCTCCCTTCCCTCATATCTTCACCCTCAGAGAGAGATCCTGTGTGGTCCAGTAGGGTAGACAGGCTGCCCATTCTCCATCTTTAGCCAGCACTGGTCACGGCTGTTGTGATTCTTGCCCGAGCTTCTGGGGTCTCAGCGAGGCAGGCACTCCAGAGTTCCTGAGGCTGCCTTGGGTACAGGTATGCCTGCCTGAGCTCCTTAGCCTCAAGAGCAGCCCATTCCTTTGACAGCCCGTGCCTGCGGGGTGGTTGTGGAAGAACCCGCTGTGTGCTCAAGGACTCTCGACCCTGCAGACCCCTACCCTCTGTATCTTGAGGAATTTTTCTCCCCATTCTCCCTCACCATTTTTATTTACTTGCTGTCCTCTGAAGACGACCTCTCTTCTCTCCTCCTGTATACTCCTCTCAGTGTGGACTTGTGGTTTAAAACCATCTAAAAATAGTGTGCTTTAAGCAACTTTAGTTTTGGCTTGTGTTGTGGTTTACCAGACTTAGAGAAACAGAAGGCTAGGAACTTTTCCTTGGGGGTGGGGAATGGGAATGAGAGGGGAGATGCAGGGGCATGAAAACAAAACAAAACAAAAATTCCCAACTTGTCACTTTTATTATAATTAATGAAATTAATGCAGATGGCTTACTTGAAACTCAGTGTAGTGATTAGAGATCAGGCTTGGGAATTTAAATCCGGCTCCACCATAAGTTATAATCTCTCTTTATGCCTTGTTTTTCCATCAGTAAAATGGGGATACTAATGGTAATTATTTCATAAGGTTGCGTTTAAAGGAGTGTTAAACATTTTCAGAAAACAATCTCTCAAAGCACTCTCATCGTAGGCAGGTCTAAGAGTTTAGAATAAAGCCTGGAAGGTAGGAAGCACTAGGTTTTATTTGTTATTTCTTGAAGTCAGTAGTGCAATCGAATAGAATTCAAAACACCGAATAGAAATGGAAATAAACTGTATGAGGCTGTTGCTGTTTCGGATATCAATTTTGAGACTAATTCAATTGATTGTGAACTTTCAGCCCTAAAGGATACAGGTTTAGTCCTAAATGAAACAAATTTTAGAAGACCTTAAATCAGCTTTATACTTCTAACCATACATAGGCTTGCATTATCACATCCAAATTCAAACCTCCAGCCAAATCTCCATTAAAATCCTTCCCTTCTCCTTGAAGTATTTTTAACTGTGCAAACATTGCATTTGTAAATTACCTTCCTACTTGTTTTTCCTGCATCTTCAAACAGTAATGCATTCCTCAGGAACACATCGTTCTGCTATGCAAATATCTTCATAGGGGAAATTTGAAATTGACAAACACATTCACTTAAAATTTACCTTGTGTGGAAAATTAAAAAATTTCAATTGGCTCTTTGTGCATCATTATTAGTAAATCAACTCGCTTGATGTAAAAATGGATATTATGGTCATTTCGAAGTGATTTTTGGTTTTGGTAAGTGGGTCCTACAGCATTATGTCTTCATTTTTGTGAGTTATTGCACCTGGCTAGTATTTTCATTGCTGCCTTATGTTTATTTGCTGCAAATCCCTCTCAAAACTGTGTGCACTGGTTATAATGGTAACGAGGAAGATAACTCAGACTAAAATTCAGATCACAGAAGCTTTAGACAGATAGGAGAGTTAACTCATTTTCGGCATGTGCAGGCTAAATTATGCATGGGATGAAATATAACGGACAAAGTGCAGCCTAACAATAAACAGTAAATTTAAAACATACAACCTGTACAGTACTTAAGTTGGCTTTAATATTCCTGGAATACCACATTACTGTTTTTCATTCATCTTCTCATCCTCTCTTCTCCCAGTCCCCTTACCCCCACCTTGAGAGGATAATGATGTCCCAGGATCTAGACCCAGGATTAAATTTCACTTGTTCTACTGTCTCCAGTTAACGTCTTTGTTATTACTGGTCTGTTTTTGTTGTTGTCTCTCACAAGTCTTTGACACGGTAGTAGTAGCTAATGATAGAGATCTTCAAGTGTCTCCAAAAAAAAAAAAAAAAAAGCCTGTCCGGGTAATATCACTCACCTGAGAGGATGCCTCCCCAGCTCCTTGACCGAGCTGGATCACTGACCCTTGGGCCCACGGTCTGATTGTGATAACAGACTAATTGCAGCTGTTACAGGGAAGCCAGCCCAGTGTTTCTCAATGGCAGCTTTGTTTTGTAGGGCCATCTCTGACAAGACTCAACTGGCAGATATTTTTTCTAACAAATGTTCATCCCAGATGCCGCTAGTGTTTAGATAGGCTGTGCCAAGATTTAGATAGAAATATAAAATCATTTGATATTTTAAAACCTAGAAATCTAAAATAATCTCATAGAAAGAACAGTAGTTCTTTACGTGGGGAAGGGCCCTGTACTCGGGAGAAAAAAATTACATTTTGTACTGTTTATATGTAGAAGAGAACAGGGACTATATACGTAACATCTTAACACCGTGGTTGGAACAATCGAAACATCACTGCTAAGCCTCCATATGTGATGGATAGATCTTCATTATCTCCCATTCAGGGTTTTCACTGAAGCCTATTCAACGATTTTTTTTGTATGTGCAATTTTGTAGAACATTTGCTCTTCTAAGAAGTCCTGAAGGTCTACCCCAGTGGTGAAAACCAGTCTGTTTCCCCAGATACCTTTTAAGCAAACCACTTTGAAAAGTGGAGCAGAGCCCCTCTAAATGTTTTTTCTACATTTAAATTCCAAACAAAGGCGAGGCTGAAGTTTCACTTTCTCTTTATGTGTAATTTATTGCCTGGTATCCCTCCCAACAAAATTCCTGTACGGATGGATGGTCGCCACCCCTTCCATGTCTGTGTGGTTGCCGCTACGGTGAACAGGGAAATAAAACCAAGGGAATGAAAATGAACGTTTTGGTTTTATTACGTTGTTAAGCCAGTTCTGTGCATTGGATTACCTAGCATTTCCATAATAAATAATTTCCCTAATTATTTAACGTGCGCAATATAAAGAAAATGTTAATACAGTCATATGTTAAAGTCAGAAATAGCAAATCCGCCAGATGGCTAGTAACCAGATTAAAACAAAACAAATTACAATACGATTTTTAAAAGAACGAAGCAAGTTCAAAGTTCTCCCAGCATACGTTTATTTATAGGCAGCGATGAGGAGAAACAAAGTGTACCAGCACACAGTTAAACTGGCTTTTATTCTTCACTTGAGACTAGTTCTAATTGATCACTGTGCTATTGTATGATTTGATTGTGCTGACAGTTACATGCCACTGTTCCCATAATAACAATTTTTCTTCTTTGTTCAAATGAATTTCCTAATTACACGTGTGATGGGATGTTTTAATTCTTTTCCCTTTTCAAATCCACCTTCCTGTTGCAATGCATGATGGGCAGGCTCAATATTGTGCATGACACCCGCTACAAGTGTTGGTAGGTGCCAGCTTTGTTTCTTGATTATCTTAAACCTGTGGTGCACCTCACAGCCCCTCAAAATCCACTGCTAAGTTTAACTTATATCCTATTGGGCAAGTCCATTTCCCTTTTACTAACACCTGTCAATTAAATGCCATTTTCTATTTAATTGACATGGACTCACATAAATGTTTTCTTTACACACAAGTTTCCTTTAGTCACCTTTGGTGGATTTTGATTGGACTATGAGTTCTGGTGTATAACAACAAAAAACAATCTATATCATAAAAGTAATATATTGTGTATTTCTATAATAATAAATAAGAAAATACATTCATTCAAACGGATAACTGTATAAGTGAAGTAAATACCTGTATTTTGACGTAGATTTTGAATGTCTGACTATGAACACTATATAAAATTCTTGTTTTTGACGTAGCAAATTAAGCCTGTTGTGTCAATTTTCTTGATTTGATGGTAACAAGCTTTTTTTCCCCTTTTTTTTCTCTTTCATCCCCCTTCCCCTTCTCTCCTTGGAATGTTGTCCTGCTTTGCGCTGTGATTGCATGTCACTCGCTGGTGATGATGTCCCGTCACATGGCTTATTGCTGTGATAAATACCATGCCCAATTATCTCCTCCATGTTGCCATGGTTTCCATATTGCTACACTCTTCTGTATGTTTGCTTATATGATTTTCCCTCCGAAAGTTCCCATGGTGCACGGTGCTACGCCAGCCACTGTGTCCGCAGCAACAACATCTGCCACAAGTGTTCCCTTCGCTGCAACAGCCACAGCCAACCAGGTTTGCTAATTTACAGCTTTGTTTCTTAAAAACCAACTCTGATAGGGCTCGATCCAACAGCCCTTACGCACCGGATTTCCCATTGAGGTCAGTGGGAATCGTGTGTACGTGAGGGCTGTGGTGGGTGCTTTAATAGCATGGGGTTTCAAAGATACCTCTTGTTGGCCTACACATTCTCTCTACGATGAGCAGCAGAATGCTTTTATGCCATTGATAAGTGCTCCAAAGTTGTCGCGGCTCCATTTCTAAAGCTACTAAAATGATATTTACACAAGCAATTCTCACTGGGTCTCAGTTGTGCAGGTGTTTTTGGCCGATCGATCAAAAATGCAGCTAATTTTAGGTGTTTATTAAAACAATTGGCATATACCATTTCTTGTGCTTGCCCAAATTCTTAATAAAAAGCAAAATGTTCAAATACGTTCTATATGCCACAAATGACCAGTCTTGTAAATAGAGTTTGTTACAAATTGATGAGGGTTTTGTTTGATAAGCAGGTTGTATATTCAAAATAAATTAAGTTGGCATCCAAGTTTTGATTCTCAGTGCTCTTGAGGAAAAATAAATACAAAAACAAAAACCCTATGCACTCTTATTTTTGTAATTAGCCAGCATAGATTTTGGAAAGTTACGAAGGGAAAAAGAAAAAAAAAAAAGACATCAAAGACGGTAAATTGAGTCATTCTGCGTTCCGTACAAGTTCAGGGAGTAACAATTTCACAGTTTACTCGTAAGTAAGTGGGATCTGTTTCAGAAATTTGAATTTTATGACCTATAAGAATGACTATATGAAAGAAAATGATTATTAAAATCTTCAAAGTTTTAAAAATGGACATCGATTCAGCCAGCATTCTCTGATCCTATTTTAAATTGTACTCTGGAAAATAATGGTCGAATCAAAGTCAGACTTAGGTAAAGTAGGCTTTGGCTTTAACTTATAGGTGTTTGTTATGAAAGCAAAGTTCAGTACAGTTGATAGCATGTGAAAAAATTTAGAGCCAAATCCAATTTTAGATCACCCACAGACTGTGGTTAAATGTAGCCAGATGAAGCAAAAGAACGAGCGTCAGATGGGAATCAACACATAACCCTTTGGGCAGAAAAGGCCAATTAAGTGCCATCTGAATTTGTAGCTAGGGCTGTGAGAAGTAGGCATCCTGCCCTCCCCAGGACGCCACGTCCTGTCGAAGAACTGTAAACTATTAGTGTAGCCATTATACCACTTTCAAAAGCAGCCTGCCAAAACTGGATGTATTTTAAAGTTTCAGACAGGCTTTAAACATTTCTTGGCAAAGAACCATTAGTTTTTCTGAAGCTTGTCAAAATAGCCCTGGATTTGTGCTAACACATCAGACTCATTTACAAGAATACTAGATTGTGCATATGTGGCATGTTAGTAAGTAATCCATGGCAGAAATTTCTTAATGGATTCAACACGATCCATTTATGGTGCAAATCGATGATGCCGAGCTCTGTGAGTTTACCATGGATGACGACAGAATTGCTGGTGTAAGCGGAACTATAGCCAAGCAAATTCCAACGTGCCCTGGGCCACCTGGGTTGTAGGGGGACACTTTACTTTTTGCATTGTGCTGTGACCATTTCATGCATAATCTTGGGTCTTCGTACTGTTTTACAACCAAAAGAAAGAAAAGGGAAATGGATATATATATACACACATATATTATATCTACATATACATACATATGTATATGCCTACAGTATATTAGCAATGCTGGAAATAGCTGATGCCACAAAATGCAGCCTGCATGCATGCAGAAGTTTATAGCTGGCCCTTCATCTGCATCGATTGGTGTTGAAGGTCCTTGGTCTGTTTCGACAGCCCCATCCTTGATGCTTCTACACTGTTGGGTGCAACATCCTGTCCTGCAGCAGCAGGAAAAATGGTATGAGAAGCTTCATTATGCTTGGAGCACATTTTCGTGCCATTTGCCGATGCCGTACAATTGTGTAAAGATGTCAGCTGAGAAATGGAAATAAAATAGAGACATATTAATTTACACTCCAGACTGTGGATTGCAATCTGTTGAATTAGTCTAGGACATCTAAATTGAGACAACAACGAAATGCCTTCATGGACGCGATGTCGCTCTTCTCCCACCAGCCTTGCGGAGATGGGATGAGCGCCATTTTGTAGACAAGAAGCTTTTAACCACAGAGTGATTAATTAAGTGCTTGGCTCAAGGTTCCACAGCCAAGAAATGGGTCCCCTCGGGTTAGAACCCGTGCTTTCGGTCCTCTGACTGCCTCTTGCACTGCCTGCTCCCGGGTTAGCGGCCACAGTTCTGGGTTGGAGGAGAATCAGGCTACAAATTGGAAGTTCATTGCTTTGGGGACCATTGTGATGAGGCACCTATTCTATATTGATTTCTTCCTGTATTTTCTCTCAACTTTCACTCTCGTGCCCATTTATAATACGATAAATTGTGCCATCAGGATTCAGAAATAGGTTCTGAAATGAACCTCGGCTCCTCTCGGGTTCCTTTGAAGTACTCCTTTAAAATTATTACCTGGTATTTTTAATTTGGAAAAAAAAAAGCTAGAAACCATAAGTAGAATGAAAATGAGAAATCGGTTGCACAAAAGTAGGCAAGGCATTTCCTACTTTGATTTCTGGATGACTCCCTATGTGAAACCACAGGTGTGTGTGTGTGTGTAGGCCAACAAAAAGGGCTTCTTTCAATTACTGCTGTGCATGAATTTTTGATAGTTTTACTTCTCTTACTTCCTAAAAACTGATAACATTTATAGACTAGTATTTAACACAAAGATTTTAAACAATGAGTTGCTACCTTGACGTTAAGTCTACATTAACTTACTGTTATGTTGGCCAGATAAGGACTGTCACCTCACAGCTGAATTTCACTTCTCTTAAAAAAAATTTAATATTAAAATGTTTTCATCTCTTGGTTGTTGGCTTGCTTGCATGGATCATTCATCAGATAATTTTTTGTTTGCTAGATACCCATAATATCTGCCGAACATCTGACTAGCCACAAGTATGTAACCCAGATGTAGAATTTTCATCACTAAACAGTAAGTTCATTATGTCATACATAGTGTGTATTTATTTGTAATGGTTTTTTAAGATAACCTTGGTATTATGTGCTTCAGAAAATTTTGCAAAATTTTTATGAGAAAATGTTTATATGTTTTATGTTATTTCAGTTATTTTTTTAAATTCAGTATCTTCATATGCTTAATTGAACACCTGCCTAGTGCCTGGCACAGTTTTCTAAGTAGAAGGTACAAACAAATTAAAGCTTAAATGAATGAATGAACTTTGGACACAGCGTATGTTTCAGTACTGAAGGTTTTGAGTGAAATAAGGAAGGTCTCACATTTTTATGTTAAATGGGTTATAAAGAATCTTAACATACACATTTAGAATACATATGTTAATATGTGAATATACATAATACTTAGGGAAAATAAAATTTGTTGATTAGATTGTTATTTTTCGTAAAATAAACACAGCATGAAGAAAGAAAAACATGACTTAAAACTAAATGGATGGTATCGATCAGGGTTTGGTAGACTTTTTCTGAAAAGCTCAGGTGGTAAATATCTGTGGCTGTGTGGGCCCTGTGGCTTCTGTTGCCACTCTCCTCTGTTGCCACTCTTCAGCTCCGCCCCACCCCCAGCCCCCAGCAGGAGAGCAGCCAGAGGTGATATGGAAATAGAGGGGTGAGTCTCTGTCCCAATCAAACTTTATTTACAGAGCTAGGTGGCAGGCCCAGTTTGGCTCCCAGGTAGCAGTTTGCTGAGCCCTGGTGTAGGTCATCATTTTTTTTTTAATATTTTTTTAATTTTTTTGCTAAATCCTAAAGGAGAACATGTACCCTCTTGACTCCATGCTTCACCATACACACACACACACACACACACACACACATGCACAGGGTTATTTGAATATAAAGTGTCGGACTTTATTTTTTTTTAAGATTCCATTTATTTATTTGAGAGAGAGAGAGCGAGAGCATAAACACGGCAGAAGGAGCAGAGGGAGAAGGAGAAGCAGGCTCCCTGCTTAGCAGGGAACCCCACGTGGCACTGGATCCCAGGACCTTGGGATCATGACCTGAGCCAAAGGCATACACTTAACTGACTGAGCCACCCAGGTGCCCAAGAGCTGGGCTTTAAATAGATATATACACACACAAAATCTAGGCATAGACATGCACATATCCAGATGAATTTCAGGTACTTCAAAGTGGTCACCTTAGAGGGTTGTATAATTCTGAAGATGTTGCCATTGCTCAAAAATAATCTGAAAGTCTTGTGATTTCCCTTCAAACACATTGACTGAGATACTTGTGAAAGGTGGCCAGTTTTCATCCTGAGAGGATCTGCTTCATTCAGAGTGCATGCATTCAAGCTATCATATATGCTCAGAATTTTTTTTTTTTTTTTTTTAAGATTTTATCTGTTCGACAGAGAGAGATCACAAGTAGGCAGAGAGGCAGGCAGAGAGAGGGGGAAGCAGGCTCCCTCCTGAGCAGAGAGCCTGATGCGGGGCTCGATCCCAGGACCCTGGGATCATGACCTGAGCCAAAGGCAGAGGCTTTACCCCACTGAGCCACCCAGGTGCCCCTCAGAATATTTTTGATACTTGAAAACAGCCACCACATTTAAAACAATCTGGTAATAAGATGGGTGATCCTTCTTGTTGTTTCCCTTCATGTATCTGTGCATGAACACATTTACAAATGATTTTTTTTGTGCTGCTCTGTGTTACCATGTGCTGCCATGTCAATGAGATCAGGATGAATAGACAATGAGATCAAGATGTAAATTTCAGCACACTATATTAAAATAAGAGAGGTTTGAACAAATTTCTCTTGGAGCAAAGATGAAGGAGCAGCTTTTTTCCAGCAGAGTCAGAAAACAAGTGAATCGGGGCGGTGACAGTTGCTGTAGAGAGAAGGGAGGCATGAGGGCCTTTCTGAAGAAGGGACAGTGTGTTGAGTGAGGAATTGGTGGTGGAGAAGCAGTTCTGAGGCCCTTGTGATCATAATCCATCACGATAAGTGGACAGAGATTGAGCCCAGGCAGGAGAAGAAGATAGACAAAATTTGAGAGCAGTCCAAGAAGTACTACCAGAGATATGCTGCCAGCATGAATTCAATTCTTAAAAATGATTTTTGTCTACTTCATAAGTTTTCTCAATAACCTGATAATAAATTGTCCTGAACAAGAGCCACATTTTTGAATAAGCAACGCTCATTACTTTGTAGTATGTAGGTTTGGAAGAACAGTTCTCCTTTTGACATGTTTAAAAAAAGAGGGACTTCAAACTTTTGTAATCAATTGGGTATGTTTCAAATGTATTATATGTAACTATGTTTAGTTCTAAGCAATAACCCAGGTTGAAAAAAATGATACCAAGTGGCCGTAAGTTCACCAAGTAGCAAACCAGTGGATTTGTCTGTCCTGAAGCTTCGACTCTTAATGTTGTGTTTATTTATCAAGTGATTGCTTATTTTCATGAGTAGTCGTAATATTAAACTGGTCATTGAGTGTAGCAAAATGGTGACTTCCTTCATTTGCACGATTGTATTCTAAAGCATACCTTTACTATGTAAACATCCTCTGATGAGAACAAAGATCATGTAAAAACTGGAACTGTTAATTCACAAGTACGTGGTCCTATCTCTTCCACCTTCATTTGTCAGGAGCACAAGAGATTCCCCCCCCCCCCGACTTTAGCGGGGAAAAATCCCAAACTTTAAATTATCCAAAACAGTTATTTAAAGTATCATTTCTACCCCCCCCCACCATACACTGTGCTAATCAAGCACCCAAACAGGATGAGCCATGTTTAACAGGACTTAGTGTTGCATGGATTTTCATTTTGTAGGGCCAGGTGATGACTCTTGAAACCTATTAAACCATAAAAGAGATGAATTAAAGAGAGCTTAAATTCTGCGCCCCAATGACTGCGCTCCAAAAGAGCTCGACGACGTTCTGCCTCTTGATTCTCCAAATATCTTTTATACTTTTAACTCCATACTGGGTAATATTCCAGCAGAACCCATGATTTTATTAAGCTGTGCATGTCCTGTTACTCTCATAGAGGTGTGAATTTAGGTCCACTTGTACTTGTGAGGGGTTTTTTGTTTTTATATGAAGATAGAACAACATACGTGTATTTACCCTTGAAATCCAGAAACATAATTTTCATATTCGGTATGTATTGGCGACTGTTTTGCTGTCTGGTTTAACAAAGCTTATCTCTTTTTCCCTTGTAGATCATACTAAAGAGGAAAGGACAGTGTGCTTGGTTAGAGTAAAGGACGAGGTCATTAGCCATATTGTATATACCGTCAAGCAACACACACAAAACCCCTCAGCCACAAGACAGCCACATTTTGCATGTTAACCAGAAGAAAAGACAACATGGAAATCCACTGCACACTGTTGCCTATACACTTTGTACATTTAATTGATATTTGTGCTGAGGTGATATTCCTGTCTAAAAGAACAACATCGTCTTTCTTTTCTAGCACAGAGTTATGCATTAAGATATGCATACCTAATTAGTTTCCTATATATTCATGCCATCTGGAAAAGACAGACTATGGTGTAACCATGATTCTCTTATGTATTGGTACGTCTGTAGACCAAGATATAATTTTTTAAAAAATAAGTTTATTTCTTTCAAGGTTTACAAATAACAAAGGTGCACCTTGTATTTAAAATTGCCATTATAGACGAGAGTGTGCATGCACAGTCATTTTTGTTTAAGAGTAATATTTTTAATGTAATAGATTTTAAGATGTGGTGAGGGAGGGATCTGACAGAGATGAATGTGCCAAGCAAAACCACAACTGTGTATCTTTTAAAGCACATCATGGCTTTAAGTACCATGTTGTTAAGGATTCTCATGAAGTGCCATAGACTGTACATCAAATTAGAGTATTATTTCTTCAGTGTTATTGTTTTCAGAGCCACATTTTGTTGCTTATTTGCTAGTACTAATCAGTCAAAGGGCACCGTTCTTTTTTTTTTTTCTTTCTTTTTCTTTTTTTTTTTTTTTGGAAACCAAAGCTGTCTCAGAAATGGCCAATTTAACTCTACAGTAACAATAGACAGCACAACACAAACTCTCTCGATACAGATAAACTCACACATACTGGAGATATATATAATAGATATATATATATAAAATTATTTTAATGCATTGTCGTGTAATATTTATGCATACTATACTGTATAACATGTTATTCAAAAGGGATATGCCATTTCTGAGACACGATAACAAAAAAAATGTTTGAGGAAATTATTTTGCTTCTATTTATAGCTCTGTCAAAAGTCAAAAGACTATAAATGCTTTGCAAAAATGGTTTCACATTTGCTTAAATGCTTCATCACAGTCACATTTAAAATAGTGACTCTAAACAAAGAAGAAAGCAGCACTGTCATCAGATGCATGATAAACCAAAATATGAAAATGGGAAATGTTTAATTAACCTAGTAATTGGGTGGGTTAAGTACATGGGTGAATTTTATATGTGATTTGTTTTGTTTTGTTTTGTTTTGTTCAGATTAACTGCTTATAGCCTTAGAAAGCCTTTTACAAAATTAAAAAAAAATAGATGTGCATTCAGTTTTTAAGAATGGATTCATCCAAAGGAATTCCTTTTTTTGTGGTTTGGATGTTGCAGCTAGCAAAGGATATTTTTGCTCTGTTCAGCAGTTCTAAAAATTGCTGAAGTAGGGGCTAGGTCACTGGTAGTTATAGTATGGAATGGGAGAAGTGAAAGTTCGGTTATAGAACTTTCCATACTTCCAAGTTTACTGCAAGTTTTTATGCTTGAGAGAGATGCTTTCTAATATAAGACTGATGTGTTGATTTTACTGATTGTACTGTACATCTATTAAAGCCTTAGATTATTACATTACGGGTTGGAACCCATACCAATGTAATTTCAATCATGTTAAGAGAGTAATGGTGACTTCACATGTTATTGTAGTTAGTTACATTATAGAATACTACTTATTTTTCTTGTTAAAATGTAGTTTTTCATTTCCTACATTTATTAGATTTCATTTTCTATTAACAATTGAATACCATTTCAGTTTATAGACTATTGTTTTATTAGATTTTACCGATGAATTTTTCAAAATACAAAAAAAATTAAAGTAGTTTTTCCTTCATAACATACTCAGTTTTGAATTACATGTAGTGTCATACGAATATTCGTATTATTGTTAACTAAATGATTTATATTTTACTGATTTAATATTAAAGTGTAAGAATGTCAGTCATTGTTAGTTCTTGTCTAGTTTTCATTAAAAGAACAAAGATCTTTTATATGGATATCTTATAAATATATAATCATTGCTAAGTAAGAAGTTAAGTTGTTGCTATCGCAACAATCCTGGCAGACAATTGAGTAATATTTTGATGATTTATTTTGTTTGTAATTAGTTATTATAAGAAGATCTAGATCCTAGATATTAGAATAAAATTTATTTTCTACTGTATCCATTTCAAATGTTAAAGTATTGTTTAATATTTTTGAAATCCCTGAATATCAGGCCTTGTTATAAATAAGCTGCATAATCAATAAATAGAACAAGGGACTTTTTGTTGATAATCCAAATACTCAAAGTTTACGTAATGAGAATTATAGCGTGTGTGCAAACTCTTGAGGGTTGATTATGCTGCAATTTAGCATGTTGGAACGTCTAGAGAGAAGGTTGACTTTTTGCACTTCTGTATATAGTCAAAAGAGAGAAACCTGTATAATAGTAAGATCTTATTTTGAATAAAAACGTCTATAATTACAAGGAGTTTTGTTAAGGCTAATAAAATGACAGACTGAGCAAAATTGCTTGCAAAAGTGGCACAGAGTTAGCACTCCATACCCCTTCAAACATGTTGCTTTGCTTTATTGTGGACAGCTTGTAGTTTGCCAGGATTTTTTCAGCTGGAAAGATATGCCATCCTTCCGAGATCTCATGACTGACAAAAACTCCATTGGGCCAAATCTGCCTGAAGATCATTACCAAAAATAGCAGGTACTTCAACCATTAAGGTGAAATCATGGATCAGATATTCCGTACATTTTTCGAAACTACTGCATGTTTAAAACTTTCAACGAAAAAAACAAAAACAAAAAAAAAAAAAAAGAACTATACTAAGGACATATATGATACAAATCAGTTTCTGCCAATTTCAGTGGTTTATTGTTCACAAAAAAAAATCTTCAAAACAAGTATTGACTTTCACAAAATTTAAACCATAAGCAGGCAAACCAAACAGCACACCGTAGCTATAGTTGTTATGTGATTGTTTTTTAATTGCCGTAGGATCCTGTTCTTTCAGCAGGTGAAAAAAAACAAAACACAGTTCAAACTTCACGGTTTTAATTTTCAACTCAGAAGCACTCAAAAAAGCAAATGTAGTAATTAACGGGCACTTGTTTCATGAATTTGTGTATCCAGCCTTCGTTCCAGCTGGCTATCACGTTGCACTTACCAGCAACCCTCCCACTTTCATCTGCTGAAAGGACAGATGTGCTTGGTTTTACTATTATGTAATCACAACTTACTTTCTGCTTGTAGTTGCTTAAAATTATGTATTTTGTCTTGGGCTGCAATTTGTTTTATGCTTATTTTATTATTACTGCAGTAGTTGACTTTGCTGTATGGAAAAATAAAGTGAAATTGCCCTAATAAAACTTCTCTTTCTTAAGTATATTTGCGTACCTGAGACTGAAGAGTAAATTATTTTTGCGCCTTTCAAGCACTCAGGCCTGTCTGTCTTCAGGAACGTGTTGATATGAAAATTCATCATTGATTTTAACAGATCGCGAGGAAGGCGTTCGCTGTTTTTCTCAGTAACTGCCCTTCAGTGCCAGGAGTGAGAATCGGAATTGTGACGTGTTGCCCAGTATTTTCTGAAAAATCTTGCCCTCTCCTCCCCTGACACTTTTAAGTACTGGCTGGTATTATTTTGAGTGTAGGGGAGGGAAACCTTAAGGAGAAAAAATTCTCTCTTATCAATTCCAGAGTACTGTGTTTCTATTAAAGAATTTTTTTTAAATTTTTTTTTTGGTCTGACTTCCCCAGGAGACTAACACCAGAAAATCAGGCAATCTAAGAGAATACTTCAGTAATGAAATAGTAATTGATTCAGGGGGATAAAAGCGGTTACACACATACAGCTGAGCCAGACCATGCCATAACTCCTGTGTGTGTGTATGTGAATTTTCTAAACAATGAATTAAAAATTTGGAGTGAGGGTTATCCCATTCACAAAAATGTGGAACTGATTAAATGTCAAGCGGTTTAAGTTCTCTTGATCTGTCAGAACAACATCCCATCCCATATCTGGTATCCCATATAGCTTTACATTTTGCAATTTCCACTAATAGCCAGTGAAAGCCAGAGTTCCCATGTGAAGAAATTTGCTCATTTGTTCCTTTAGTGTTGTTCTATGTGATTTCCTTTTCATATTTGGCTAAAGACTGCGAATTCTCTGGTGTAGATCAGTGGTGTTGTTTTTTTCTAAAAGTAAGATATTACTTATAATTAATACAATTCTGTTACTGTTTGAATTCTGTAGAACATTTCTGTTATGAGATGTAGAACATCTCAGTGGACCCAACTCTCCGGGTGCCACTTATCAAAAATAGAGTAGGTGTCCTGGAGATGAGTGTCTAAAGCAGGAGTTTGTAAACTTGAAGAACATCAAAATATCCGACTCTCTCCAATTAGTCACAGTATTTTGGGTATCTTTTAATGGAGAAAGAATGACAGTAGTGAACAGCAATTGTAACATTTTCCGTACTTTAAATGATGCTGTATTTTATTAATCACAGCAGAAAAATGGTGTTTCAGATACACTCCAGGCAACACTTGAAGTTCAGGAGGAGCTATTACTACGGGGACCACTAGGGGTCCTCAGCTCACAAGACGGGACCCTGTCTTAGCCTGCCTTCCTTTCTTCTTTCTTATCTGAGGAGCAAAGTCATTTGCTAGAGCTGTTCTTTCATTACAGACCCTTGACCCTCACAGAGTTTACACTTTGGAATTACCCTGGAGGCCAGTGACATGGAGCAATCTATAATGTCACTGAGGCGCACTTTGAACAGTAGCTTCCGTCACACAGGAAATAGTCACTTAACGGGTGAGCAAACCTGTGGGGCACTTAGCACCAAGATTTTGTAATTTTTTCTACCTGCTTTCACTCCATTCTCTAATGAGCCTGAGGCAGTCACTTTAAATATTTGAGGTACTCTTACGTTTTGGAGAAAATAGGGTGTTGTAATGTCACTCAAGGATTTGGAAACTATTGAAAGCCTAGGAGGTATCTGCTTTAAAAGTTTAAAGTCTACTGTACAAACATCACAGAGGGGTCCAAAAATGTGAAGCTGATTAAATGTCCAGCGATTTAAGTTCTCTTGATCTGTCAGAACAACAGAGGGCCTCACTGAAATGGCTTTAAAGTGGCGCTGTGCCTTTTGCTGGCACTGGCCCAGCCTCCAGCTCTGCATTGTTGCCATGGTTGGTCCCAACCATCCCTAGAGGGGGCCTGGGCCCCAGCAGTGCTTGGGGTGGGTGGTAAATCCGCAGCTTCCTTCAGACTGTGGCTGGGTGAGGCCATGCTGCGAGACAGCTTCCCCTCCAAACCTCTTAGGAGTTGGACTGTAGGTTTCTCCTAGGGTCATGGGTGCTCTGAATCCCAGAACAAAATCCCGATGTGTGCCAGGCCTGAGCAGGGCCTGGGGCTCTGGATCTCTCCTTGTCCCAAGCCCGACTGCCATGCATCCTCAGAGTCATCGACACTTGTCCGCTTAGAATGGCGCACAGTACACCGGTCTGGAGGAAACTGTACGCCTCTTGCCTGAAGTCCTATAGTGAGAGTAGCAAAGCTAAGCAGAAACCCTAGCTCCCTCCCCTCTCCCCGCACCCCGCTTGAAGTCCCATCATGTAACATGACTTCCGGTTCAGGATGAAAGAGGAACCTGCAGCCTGCCGCAGAAGCTGAGCAAAAGAAGCCGCAGTAATTGGTGTCTAAATATCAGTCAAAATCCCGGCCCTGAATGGGGTCTCAGGAAGAGGAGGAAGAACCTCAGTGTATGCTCCACTTTGCTCGACCCCTGGGTCCCTTTTTCTCACAAGTCCAACCAATTCCCAGATGTGGACTTCGGTGGGCTCTAAGGATAATTATAAGTAGCAACATCTGGGGGCGGGAGGAGGTTAAGGAATTGGGGCACAAGCTTTTGCGTGGTAAAGCTAGGTATTACCCAGGGAGACCATGTCACAGATGCTGGTAGTGAACAAACAGCATAGGAATAGAGCGTAACCTCCTAAAATGACTTTTTAAGACACATGTTTACAATCTCCTCAAATTCATAAAAATCAAAGCTTTGCATTAGAAATGGCACTAAAGCCCCCGGGGGAGGGGGGCTCTGAAGGGCTCTGGAACCAGACCACCTGATTCATCTCTCCACTTTTCAACACTTTGCATTCCTTTAGCTGTGACTCAGTGCATCCTTACTAAAACAGAAATCGTAACAGGAATATTTACCTTGCACTTGCAGGATCTTCAAGTGGTTCCCAGACTCTGCTGCAGTCTGGAATTATCTGGCAGATCTTTACAAGTATTGATGCTGGGTCCCACCCCTAGACCTTCTGACTTCATTGCTATGGAGGCAACTCCCGGGTTAATATACATAAAGTGCTTAGAACAGTGCCCGACATACAGCAAGCACTTGGTACGTGTTACCTATGACTGCTGTTTTATTCTGTTAGGTCCCCCCAAAACTGGGTACCCCAATAATGGGTCCGTGATTAAAGGAGCGAGACTGATATAAGGCGAAAGTCAAGCAAAGCTTTATTTCACGCCAAGCATCAAGAATCTAACCGAACGTTCAGGGCCGCACCCGTTACAAGAGAGGGCGACCCTTCTCTGTTTCACAGACTAGCTTTTAAGGGCAAAGGCCATGCGGTTGGGCCTGGCCACACACAGGTGGCCAACGAAAATGTAACACACACAGGAAACTCCTCAGTGATGCTAGGTGACCAATTGAATTACAATTTACCCTAGTAGACGTTAGAACCAGCCTATTACACCTTGATTAGGATTGGCGCCAAAAAGGCTCCCAGAGGGCGGGGGTCCCTACTCCTTGGTAACCAGGGAGACAGTATGCAAACCCCCACTGATCAGATGTCTCCACCTGGCCTGAAGCACCCTGGTATCTGGGCTTTGTTACCTGGAGCTGGTTTCCGGGACTTGTTTCCAAGTAAATCCCCTGGGGGAAGGGGGGGGCAGGGACAGTTTCTAAATAGGTCCTTACAATTCTTAGCCATTTTGTAGATTATTCCACAAGATCTTTAACTTGCAGTCCTAGTTCTTAGGTTATGCTTCCCTTTGCAAGAAGCCTGAGGCCATATGCTGTTATCTATTTGTGTTATCTATAGTTCTGGCTTCTGTTAAGTAGTGAAACTTTATCTTCTAATTTACCACAGCTCCTGCTCATTGCTGCACTGGCAGTGAACAGTTCAAAAATAGAATTAAGTACTTTTTGACTCATTCTAAAAGTTTGTACTTCATTTTCCAGCATGATATGACCATAGAGCCTACCAAAGCCATGTCAGTTTGAAAACAATAGTTCAGATATAGCAAGGCTTAATTAATTTGAGTTGTCTTGTATTTAAATTGTGCTTCAGTGCCAATAAAAGAATGGATTAATTAATAATCATAAAAATCTGCCTTTAAGCAATGCATTTAAAATGTTTATTATATTGATCAACATAATCTTCCCATATCATATTTTATCATAGGGTTATTTTAGATGCTTAAAAGTAGCACTGACTCAGCTGTATACACACTATAGTTAGAATCAAACTATGTTCCGGGCACTGTGCTAGGCTCTGAGATAGAAGATTGAATGGCAACAAGCTCACAGTGTAATGACTAAAATAAGATCTATAGAATACTGAATACACACAGATTTTTTATTTCCCACCTCCCACAACTGTCTCAAGCCCACTAACTGTATCACAAAGTAATTTAAAATAACATTAAATGAAAATTACTCTCCTTTTGAGTGCAAAAATCTGACTACCTCTCTGGTTACCCAACACATTTTATCCTTAAGATGTAATCTGAATATTGAAATATTTATGTATGATTAAGTATGTTAATTCCAACAGTTTTTATAATGGCAAACTCAAGAACAGTCTTGGTTTCAGTAGAAAATGACTAAGCAAATTATCACAGAGTGTTATGTATTTAAAAAACATTTTCAAAAATGATGTAATTACATGGGAAAGTAATTTTAGTGGTGGGATTATAGAAGGCTTTATAAATCTTCTGGGTTTTAGAACTTCTAATTGTTTTTAGTAAACGTGTTGCTTTTTACTTAAATCACTTTTGATACATTTCCTTTATTTTTTACTTTGAATCATTTACATTGTTTCTTAGACCATCCACCCACTTAAGTGACTCAGTTTGCCGGATCCAGAACAATAATATATCTTACAAAACATACAAAACATACAAAACTTTACCTACTATTGTTAGTTGAGAATTATGTAAAGTATCTTGCCAACTCAGTAAAATATGTATGTTGTTTTAGGGAAGAATAGTAAAAGGGTATTAATAAAACCTCTCAGTATAATCTTTGATCACAATTCTCTAAAACTGTAATTGGTTTCTGTGATTTCATCATCCTGATTTACATTCTATTTATACCACAACTTTCTGTTTTAAATCAATCAAATCAATAAATACCTATTTATTTAGGTAGTTATCTCCTCACCTTCCTGCCCTCCAAAAGATACTTCAGTTCATCAACATTGGTGAATATAAATTACAATTTTATTGAAAAGGACAACTGTCTTTGGAAAAGTTGGAAGACAGGAACTTTCCGGAAAATCTGCTAACAGGGTAACCACATTATTAACCAGGGAGTGGAAGACAAGGTGCCGCTCTCCAGGGAGGTGGCATCTGAGCAGACCTGAATGAAGTAAAGAAGGTTTAACATGACCTTGGAGGCATACCTTTTCCAGACATCTTTCCTGCTGAATGCTGACTCATCTTTTCTGCTCCAGGAAATCCCACTGCATCTAGAAGCATGCTCCTGGCATGCTCCTTTTTTGCTCCTGGCATCACCAAGGGGACATTCGTTATTCCTTGCTCTATTTTCTCAGGGCTTATTGCTTTTGCATCTGCTTTCGTACTTCTTTTATTCTTCCTGACATTACAAGTTTATTATTTATGAATCTGAATCTCCCCAAAGAAGATTTACGAATCTTCTCCTCCTCTCTTCCCAGGAGGGAGGAACCAGGTTTCCTCATCTCCGAAGGGCACTCAGGGCTTAGCACCAAGTTTTGTATTTAGTAGCCACTGGCCGAATGTTTGAATTTTAATTCAGTCTATCTCCTAGCTTCAACTGAACATGCAGATCAGGAACATTCTCTTGAACTCCGCTTTTCAGGCAGTGAAAATAATGTGACCACCGAAAATCTAGAAAGATTGATCAGAATCTCAAGGTCTTTCATTTTTTGAAAAATAGTCCAGAGAAAAGAACTGGTGTTTCCAATCCCACACCCCACTCTGAACCTCCTTCACCATATGACTGACTAGAGTAATTTAGAATGTGTTGAATTAAACTTCCCTCCCTTCTTGAATAAAAACTGTGATTACTGAGCTCATTATCTATGGAGAAGAGAATGTAGGCAGGGATATTCTTGTATGTGTGATATACCTTATGAACATATTCTTCTAAGAAGTCTGTGGCGAGAGAAGAAACCTTTACAATATTTTTGCATACTTTAAAAGATTTCTAAGTCTGGGAGTGAGAGCCTATTGCCTTGCATGCGAATGTCTTTCCCTATCATCTGCGGAACGTTTTTTATTTATATATTCCTTTCCTAGGCACCTCAAGCCTGTGTTAATTAACATCAACAGTAGAGCATAGGAGGAACATCAGACACGTATTTGTGAACAAATTATAAGAATTGCAGCCAAAATTGATCTGTACAAAATATATACCTACAGTCTGAATGCTTTTTAATATATTTATCTTGTTTTAATTAGTTTCTTTTTTACTCCTTCCTGTCCCCTTTATATTATTTCACAAGCCTCAGAGCTCGATCATTATTTTTGGCTCCTCAGCTTCCAGCAGAACCTTCCTGTGAAAAGGACTATTGAACTATTATTTCATCTAATATGACTTGAAAAGGTCTGGGAAGCCACTCCATTCCCCCACAAACAATTTTCCCACCTGTTCACTGCTAATTAACCCCTGAATAAGAGATGAAATTTTCCATTTTATAGTTAACGAGATTTCAATGCTTTAGGAGACGTCATGGGAAAACGACTCGGATTCATTTCTTTTCTCTCTCTCTCCATCCCTCTCTCCTACATTGTCTTCACCTTTGTCCCCTGTTCTCTCTTCTGTAAGAATTTAGAGAATGTTAATCTGTGTCATGCACTATGGTAGACACCGATGACAATACATTTAATCTGAATCAGTCCTCATGCTCAAAGAACACAGCGAAGAGTTGGAAAGATGTCAACAAATAGCCACAATTCAAACTGATAACTTATACCCTTAAAGACTATGCAAACTGCTATGGAAAAGAGAGAGAAAGATCCCTGCTTCCTAAGGAGCAATGGAGAAGAAAGAGCCAGAAGATGATGAGTCTATGGAAACAAACATTTCTAACTTTACAGTTTTCCCATGTCTTGCAACTTTCTAAAAGCTTTATATTATTTATCTTCCATAGTTACACAATATCCAAACAATATCCAAAACTTAAAGTCAATGATGTAATGATCACCTGGGTTTTGGTCCCACAAAATATGATAATACTATGTCTTTAACCTGAATCGATTGATGTGTTGGCAGAAGGTGAGTATCTTTTTAAATTATCTGATTTGCCAATATCAAGTGCATCCCCACCACGTGCCTGGGTAAATGGTTACAATATTTTGAAATAGACATAAGAGAAATTATTAAAATTCTTACCTTATTCCATTAAAAAATCTTCCAAAGCCCCGATTTATTTACCAGTCGTATTTCAAATATGAATATTGAAGTTTGAATGAGTAAACTAGATCACCACAAAATTTCAACCACAATTTAATCATTCATATTAATATTTTAATTTTTCCTCCAGCATCGTTGTCAAAGGAAAATGGATTGCTCTTCATTTGATATTATTTTTCTTCTTTTGCTGACCCTCTGGGTGGAGGTTCCCATACTCCTGAAATGAAGAAAACTCAGAGCAGTCGTTGTTCTATCTTGTTAATTTCCAAATTACAAACACTTTGTCCTCTCATAATTGCAAAATCCTTGAACAAACTAATCAATTATTTGGTCTTTTGAGAGTTTTTAAAGACCGTAAATTAATGAATTACTAGAGTTTAGCACTTTTGACTGAAAAAAAAAAAAGTATTTATTGGAGGATTGCTCTGGGCTAAGCAGGTGTTTATGGAGTTTCAACAAATAAGGCACCACTCCTGCCCTGATGAAGGTCATAGTTCAGTTGGGAAAAGGTACAAAGGCATACCATAGAGGAGCTAGAAGCACTTAGGGGACACGGTGATTGGTGGGGTCATGCACTGTATGGGGCTTGAGGTGACTTGGCAAGCTTTCCCGGAGAAGTGCCAACTAGACGATCGGCCGTATCTAGGTGAAGAGGAGGGAAGGGCATCCCAGGCAGAAAAGGCCACCTTAGCTAAAGCACAGAGGAAATGGGTAGAAGCCATTGATGTCATGATCAACTAAAATCCAAGGCACAGAGGGGTCAAAGGGAAAGCTGGACAGGCTGGAATGGGATCATAGAGCCCTCACAGGTCTCAGTAAAGAGTTTATACTTTCAGAGGCCATCTATAGACAGATGGAATATTCTGGTTGCCACTGGCATTTGAGGAGGCAAAACTAGAAAGAGGAAAAGGAGTTCTTGGTGATAAAACATGATGGTCAGAATTAGGATAGTGAGCAGTTATGGCATTCTAGGAAGTAGACGCCAAGATGGATGAAACAGGCACAATGAAACAAAACAAAAAACAAACAAAACATACTGGGTAGGAGGCAGGAGAAAGTGGGAAGGACCCGCATATTGTTCTATTATCTGACATGGTGGAAGAAAGAGGGCAAAAAGGAGGATAAGGTAAGGAGTTTGAAACTACGACACAGTTACAAGGACGTTTCAGCCAGGCTAACAGAGACCCCGAGTCAAAGTGGCCTATTAAAGAAGCCCCACATTTTGCTATTTCGTGTCTGCATTTTGCGTTTGGGGGTATGAGGGAGAGAGAGGCTTAGTTTTACTATTTGGTGGGGGTGGGGTGGGGGAGCTTGGTCAGAAGGTAGCAAGAGGGACAGGAGTGACTGGCACTCATACTGGGAGGGGGGCTGGTTTGGGCAGTGTTTGGAGGGGGAAGGACTGCCTCAAGACCTGTTGGGAAGGAGAAACTAAAGCCAGCCCCAACTGAGACCAACCTAGGGAGGTGGGAAGGGGAATTGGGTCTGGAGGAATGAGGGGCCACCCCATCTCAGGCTTGACAAAAAGTCCTGGCCTTGCCTTATTTTTCCTTGTAGGGTCTCAATCTCTCCTGCTCCCTGGGCCACACAAACCCCAAGCCTTGCTGCTCCAGAGAGGGCATGCAGTGTGGAGGCCTAGGTATGTGAAGACAGTGGACAGGGAGCCTAGGGGAGTTAGGGAGCACAGGGTGGGACCCAAGATGGAGAAGGTGACAACCCCCTGGACAGTTAGTTCCTGGAAGTGATGACCACAGAGAGTGCCCTACCTCCCTGGGCATCTGCATGCCCGAAGGCCACTTCCGTGGGATGGACCAGGTATCCTTGCCAGGATACTTGTTGGGCAATGGGCTGGGGTGTGGGGCAGTGTTTTCGGTTCAGTGCAGTCTCCATGCTCTGCTGGGCTATGGGCTTCTTCACCCGCTCAAAGGACTCTGTGTGTGTATGTGAAACGTTCCATCTTTAAGACCACTCTCAGAATGGGGATGGCCTCTCTGGACTCACCTTGCCAGGCTGGCCCCTTGACCTTGTGGAAGGGCACTGTGATGTTGCCAGGTACAGGAGCTCAGTGAGGAGCAGCAGTGGCTTGGCTCCAGCTGCGAAGTCCCCAGACTCTCATATACTTCATCCCAAGCCGCAGGAGCTATTCTGCTTCCTCAAATGTCATGTCTGCTTTGGCTCTGGTGGTGACAGCCTTGATGGTGAGGTTGTAAGAGTTGGCTGCGGATACCAAATTGGCCTGTAGGTAGTTGGCGTTGCTCCTCTCCTTTTTCCAGTTTGCTAGTGCCACATGCTCAGGCCCTGTGAGCATCTCCAGGCCAGGCTCAACCATGCAATGCTCAGGATCATCTCTAGGCACAGGGAAGGTTGTAGAGGGCAGTGTCTGAGGCCTTGGCTGTACTTGGAGTCGGCAGTGACTATACCCAACTCTCCCACATCCATGACTTGGATGCTAAGGTCCAGGGCCTGGATGATGTTATAATAGCCCAGGTTAACACCCATTCTGGATCTTCCAGAACCTGTGTGTGGTTCTCCAATGAGGTCTGTAGTTGCAAGGACGAGGCCCTTGGTTGGGTGATTCCAGGAGGCTGGGCCTGGGACCAATGTCTTATTCCTCAATAGCGGATTCTCCTACATGTCCAGGCGTTCCTCCAGGCCAAGCTGGGCTTGGGCTCAGGCTCCAGGAACTGCCCATCTAGGGCTGGGATCTGGTAGGCCTCCTCTAGTGGGGGCTGCCCCAGGAACTGGAATGGTGGTATCTGGCTCAGGTCCTTCTTATCCTCTTGGTGCGCCTTCCTCCTCCTTCTCTTTGCATCTTCTACCTTCACCAGATCCTTGAAGTCCTCCAGTGTTGGGATGCCATCTAATAAGGGGTTAATTCATATCTGAAAAATATAAAGAATCCCTACAAACCAATAGAAAAAAAATCTGATTAAAAAATGAGCAGAAACAAAAACAATGAATACTGTTACGCTGAAAAAAATAAATAAATTTTTAAAAAAATGAGCAGAGCTTGGATTGGAAGAATAAACATTGTTAAAATGTCTATACTGCCTAGAGCAATCTATACTTTTAATGCCATTCCGATCAAAATTCCACCGATATTTTTCAAAGAGCTGGAGCAAATAATCCTAAAATTTGTATGGAGCCAGAAGAGACCCCGAATTGCTAAGGAAATGTTGAAAAACAAAAACAAAACTGGCGGCATCACGTTACCCGATTTCAAGCTTTACTACAAAGCTGTGATCACCAAGACAGCGTGGTACTGGCATAAAAACAGACACATAGACCAGTGGAACAGAGTGGAGAGCCCAGATATGGACCCTCAACTCTATGGTCAAATAATCTTCGACAAAACAGGAAAAAATATTCAATGGAAAAAAGACAGTCTCTTCAATAAATGGTGCTGGGAAAACTGGACAGCGATATGTAGAAGAATGAAACTCGACCATTCTCTTACACCGTACACAAAGATAAACTCGAAATGGATAAAAGACCTCAATGTGAGACAGGAATCCATCAGAATCCTAGAGGAGAACATAGGCAGTAACCTCTTCGATATCAGCCACAGCAACTTCTTTCAAGATATGTCTCCAAAGGCAAAGGACACAAAAGCGAAAATGAACTTTTGGGACTTCATCAAGATCAAAAGCTTCTGCACAGCAAAGGAAACAGTCAACAAAACAAAGAGGCAACCCACGGAATGGGAGAAGATATTTGCAAATGACAGTACAGACAAAAGGTTGATATCCAGGATCTATAAAGAACTTCTCAAACTCAACACACACAAAACAGATAATCATATCAAAAAATGGGCAGAAGATATGAACAGACACTTCTCCAACGAAGACATACAAATGGCTATCAGACACATGAAAAAATGTTCATCATCACTAGCCATCAGGGAGATTCAAATTAAAACCACATTGAGATACCACCTAACACCAGTTAGAATGGCCGAAATTAGCAAGACAGGAAACAACGTGTGTTGGAGAGGATGTGGAGAAAGAGGAACCCTCTTACACTGTTGGTGGGAATGCAAATTAGTGCAGCCACTTTGGAGAACAGTGTGGAGATTCCTGAAGAAATTAAAAATAGAGCTTCCCTATGACCCTGCAATTGCACTGCTGGGTATTTACCCCAAAGATACAGATGTAGTGAAAAGAAGGGCCATTTGTACCCCAATGTTTATTGCAGCAATGGCTACGGTCACCAAACTGTGGAAAGAACCAAGATGCCCTTCAACGGATGAATGGATAAGGAAGATGTGGTCCATATACACAATGGAGTATTATGCCTCCATCAGAAAGGACGAATACCCAACTTTTGTAGCAACATGGACGGGACTGGAAGAAATTATGCTGAGCGAAATAAGTCAAACAGAGAGAGTCAAGTATCATATGGTCTCACTTATTTGTGGAGCATAACAAATAACATGGAGGACATGGGGAGATGGAGAGGAGAGGGAGTTGAGGGAAACTGGAAGGGGAGATGAACCATGAGAGACTATGGACTCTGAAAAACAACTAGAGGGTTATGAAGGGGCGGCGGGGGAGTGGGGGGGTTGGGAGGTTGAGGGACCAGGTGGTGGGTAATGAGGAGGGCACGTACTGCATGGAGCACTGGGTGTGATGCCAAAACAATGAACACTGTTATGCTGTAAATAAACAAATAAAAATTAAAAAAAAAATGAGCAGAGGAGGGGTGCCTGGGTGGCTCAGTGGTTAAGCCTCTGCCTTCGGCTCAGGTCATGATCTTAAGGTCCTGGGATCGAGTCCCGCATCAGGCTCTCTGCTCCGTGGGGGGCCTGCTTCCTCCTCTCTCTCTGCCTGCCTTTCTGCCTACTTGTGATCTCTGTCTGTCAAATAAATAAAAAAATATTTTTAAAAAATGAGCAGAGGATTGGAATAGACATGTTTTCAAAGAAAAATACAGATGGCCAAAAGGTACATGAAAAGGTGTCCAACATCACGAGTCATCAGGGAAGTGCAAATCAAAGCCACAATGAGCTATCATCACACAGGTGTTACAAAGGCTATGATCAAAAAGGCAAGGAATAACAAACATTGGCAAGGATGTGGCAAAAAGGGAATGGTTGTGCACCACTGGCGGGGATGTAAATTGGTGCAGCCACTGTAGGAAACAGGAGTTTCCTCAAAAAATTAAAATTAGAAGTACCATACAATATAGCAATCCTACTTCTGGGTATTTATCTGAAGGAAATGAAAACAGAAACTTGTTTGGGGAGGAACAAGATGGTGGAGAAATAGGAGGCCTAACTTTCATCTGGTCCCAGGAATTCAGCTAGATAGTTATCAAACCATTCTGAACACTTACAAACTCAACAGCAGGAGATAGAGGAAAAGAATAAAAGCAATTCTATGAACAGAAAGGCGATCGGTTCCTGGAAGGTAGGACAGGTAGGACATGTGGAGAGATGAATCCGAAGCAACAGGAAGATAGACTGTGGGGGGAGGGGTCGGATCCTGGCAAGTGGTATAGCAGCAGAGCACAAAATCAGAACTTTTAGAAGTCTGCTCTGTGGAGGGACATTGCTCCAGTGACTAAGCAGGGGCGGAGGGTGGACCCCTCATCGGGACAATGTGGTCTCAGGACCCATGGGGTCACAGAAAGACCAAGGGTGCCTGAGTGTAGCAGAACTCCAAGATATCGGAATGGGGAAGCCGGCTGCAGAGATGGAGCTCAGCAGTGGGCTCTCAGCTCAGGGTTACCTTAAACCGTGACCTGAGGCACAGTCAGGCCACTGCTCCTCGAGCAGGGACCCCACAAGTGGCAGATCCGGGGAGACCCCCTCCTTCCTCCTCTGGGAGGAGCAGTGCAGGAACATGTGGCAGAAATCTGCTGAGTTTGGAGACTCCAAGCGGGACTGTGCACCAGAAATGGAAATGCTGGATCACAGGCTGGGTGAGCACAGAGCGTGACTGGAGACCAGGGAGATGGAGGGATTGACTGCTTTACTCTGACAGTGCACTAAGGAGTGGCCCTGAGCTCTTGGCTCCTCTGATTGGGAGATTGGGAGGCCACCATCTTCATTCCCGTCCTCCAAAGCTGTAGGAAAGCATTCATGGAACAAAACTGCTGAGCACAAACCCAAGCAGATTACTTACCCTGGTCCCTGGCAAGGGCGGTGCAATTCCACTTTGGGCAAAGACATTTGTGAATCCCTGCAACAGGCCCCTCCCCCAGAAGAACAGCAAGAACATCCAGCCAAGACCAGGTTCACAGATCAATGAGAACTGTGGAACTCCAGCAGCACATAGAATTCATGGCTTTCCCCCCATGATCCTTTAGTCTTTCAAAGTTAAATTTTTAAATTTTGTTTTTTCTTTTTTAAATTTTTAAAAATTTTTCCTCTTTCCTATTTTAACCTTTTAAACTATTTTATCTTATCAATACCTTTATAAAAAATCTTTTTAAATTTTCATTGTCATAGTCATACTCTATCCCTTCATTGTATTTAACTTTATTTTTTTGTTAACACATAGGTTTTTCTTTCTTTAAAATTTTGGAATACAGTTTCTTCTAACAGATCAAAATATAACCTAAATCTAGCACATGACTTTGTTCTAGTCTCCAGCCTGATCACAATCTTTCCTCTTTTTTTTCCTTTCTTTATTCAGCCAACTTCTTATCTTATCAATTCCTTTTTAAAAATCATTTTAATTTTCATCTTTACAGTCATATTCCATCACTTCATCGCATTTACCCTTATTTTTGAATATATATATATATATATATATATATTTTTTTTTTCTTTAAAAATTTGGGAGGCATTTTTTTCTAACAGACCAAAATACACACAAAATCTAATGTGTGTCTCTGTTCTATTCATCAGTCTGATCATATTCTTTTTTTTTTCCTTTCTCCCCCCCCCAACCCATTGTGGGTCTCTTCTGATTCATTTGGTGTATATTTTTCTGGGGTTGTTGTTACCTTTGTAGCATTTTGTTCTCTCATTCACTTGTTCTTCTCTGGACAAAATGACAAAACGGAAACTCGCTTCGAAAAAAGAACAAGAGGCAGTACCAACAGCCAGGGAGCTGAACAATATGGGCATTACTAAGATCTCAGAACTAGAGTTCAGAATGACTATTATAAAGATACTAGCTGGGCTTGAAGAAAAGCATAGATGATACTAGAGAATCCCTTTCTGGAGAAATAAAAGAACTAAAATCTAACACCATTGAAATAAAAAAGGCTATTAATGAGGTACAATAAAAAATGGAGGTTCTTACCACCAGAATAAATGAGGCAGAAGAGAGAATTAGTGACACAGAAAACCAAATGATGGAGAATAAAGAAGCTGAGAAAAAGAGAAATAAACAACTACTGACTCAAGAGGGGAGAATTCGAGAGATAACTCATACCATAAGATGAAACAGTATTAGAGTAGTTGGGATTCCAGAAGAAGAAAGACAGAGAGGGGAAGAAAACAGGTTTCAAAATCCAGGAGGCACAGAGAACGCCCCCCTCAAAATCAGTAAAAATAGGTTAATACCCTGTCATCTAATAGTAACACATGCAAGTCTCAAAGACAAAGAGAAAATCCTGAAAGCAGCTCAGGACAAGAGATCTGTGACCCAAAAGGTAGAAACATTAGATTGGCAGCAGACCTCTCCACAGAGATGTGGCAGGCCAGAGAGAACTGGCATGATATATTGAGAGCACTAAATGAGAAAAATATGCATCCAAGAATACTATATCCAGCTAGGCTGTCATTGAAAATAGAAGGAGAGATAAAAAGCTTCCAGGAAAAACAAAAACTAAAAGAATTTTCAAACACCAAACCAGCCCTATAGGAAACATTGAAAGGGGTCCTCTAAGCAAAGAGAGAACCTAAAAGTAGGAGACCAGAAAGGAACAGAGACAATATACAGTAACAGTCACCTTACAGACAATACAATGGCACTAAATTCATATCTTTCAATAATTACCCTGAATGTAAATGGGCTAAATGCTCCAATCAAAAGACACAGGGTATCAGAATGGATAAAAAAACAAGACCTATCAATATGCTGTCCACAAGAAACTCATTTTAGACCCAAAGACAACTCATATTTAAAGTGAGGGGGTGGAAAACCATGTACCATGCTAATGACATCAAAAGAAAGCTGGGGTGGCAATCCTTATATCAGACAAATTAGATTTAAACCAAAGACTTTAATAAGAGATGAGGAAGGACACTATGTCATACTTAATGGGTCTGTCCGACAAGAAGCTCTAAAAATATTAAATATCTATGCCCCTAACACGAGAGCAACCAATTATATAAGCCAATTAATAGCAAAATCAAAGAAACACATTGACAATAATACAATAAAATACAATAATAGTAGGGAACTTTAACACTCCCCTCACTGAAATGAACAGACCATTGAAGCCAAAGATCAACAAGGAAACTTTAAACTTTAAAGGACACACTGGAACAGATGGACATCACAGATATATTCAGAACATTCGATCTCAAAGCAACAAAATGGACATTCTTCTCTAATGGCATGGACATTCTCCAGAATAGACCACATCCTGGGTCACAAATCAGATCTCAACCAGTACCAACAGATTGAGATCATTCCCTGCGTATATTCAGACCACCATGCTCTGAAGCTAGAACTCAATCACAAGAGGAAATTTGGAAAGAACTCAAATACATGGAGGCTAAAGAGCATCCTACTAAAGAATGAATCGGTCAACCAGGAAATTAAAGAATTAAAAAAAAATCATGAAAATGAAAACACAACTGTTCAAAAGCGGTGGTGTATAGCAAAGACAGTCCTGAGAGAAAAGTATACAGCAATACAAGACTTTCTCAAGAAAGAAGAAGTTCTCAAATACACGACCTAAACCTACATCTAAAGGAGCTGGAGAAAGAACAGCAAAGAAAGCCAAAACCCAGAAAGAGAAGAGAAAATAATGAAGAGCAGAGCAGAAATCAATGAAATAGAAACTAAAAGAATAGTATAAAGTATTATTATTATACTATTAAAATAGTATAAAACTAAAAGAATAAAAGAATAGTAAAACAGATCAATGAAAGTAGGAGCTGGTTCTTTGAAAGAATTAATAAGACTGATAAACCCTTGGCCAGACTTAGCAAAAAAGACAAGAGAAAGGACCCAAGTGAATAAAATCATGAGTGAAAGAGGAAAGATCATAACCAACACCAAAGAAATACAAACAGTTATAACAACATATTATGAGCCAATATATGGCAGCAAATTAGACAATCTGGAAGAAATGGATGCATTCCTAGAAACGTATAAGCTACCAAAAGTGAACCACGAAGAAACAGAAAGTCTGAACAGACCCATAACCAGCAATGAAATTGAAGCAGTAATCAAAATCTCCAAACAAACAAGAGCCCAGGGCCAGATCACTTCCCAGCGGAATTCTGCCAAAAGTTTAAAGAAGAGGGGCGCTTGGGTGGCTCAGTGTGTTAAGCCGCTGCCTTCGGCTCAGGTCATGGTCTCGGGGTCCTGGGATCGAGTCCCGCATTGGGCTCTCTGCTCAGCAGGGAGGCTGCTTCCCTCTCTCTCTCTCTGCCTGCCTCTCTGTCTGCTTGTGATCTCTCTCTGTCAAATAAATAAATAAAATCTTTAAAAAAAAAGTTTAAAGAAGAATTAATACTTATTTTCCTGAAACTGTTCCAAAAAATAGAAATGGAAGGAAAACTTCCAAACTCATTTTATGAGGCCAGCATTACCTTGATCCCCAAACCAGACAAAGACCCCATCAAAAAAGAGAATTACAGACCAATATCCCTGATGAACATGGATGCAAAAATTTTCACCAAAATACTAGCCACTGTGATCCCATTCACCATGACCAAGTGGTTCAACATCCACAAATCAATGTATTACATTAATAAAAGAAAGAATAAGAACTATATGATACTCTCAATAGATGCAGAAAAAGCTTTTGACAAAGTACGGCATCCTTTCTTGATCAAAACTCTTCACAGTGTAGGTATAGAGGTACGTAACTCAATATCATAAAAGCCATCTATAAAAACTCACAGTGAATATCATTCTCAATGGGGAAAAACTGAGAGCTTTTTCCCTAAGGTCACAACACAGCAGGGATGTCCACTATCACCACTGCTATTCAACATAGTACTAGAAGTCCTAGCCTCAGCAGTCAGACAACAAAAAGAAATTAAAGGCATCGGAATAAGCAAAAAAGAAGTCAAACTCTCACTCTTTGCAGATGATATGATACTTTATGTGGAAAACCCAAAAGACTCCCCTCCAAAACTGCTAGAACTTGTACAGGAATTCAGTAAAGTGTCAGGATATAAAGTCAATGCACAGAAATCAATTGCATTTCCCTACACCAACAACAAGGCAGAAGAAAGAGGAAGTAAGGAGTCAATCCCACTTACAATTGCACCCCAAACCATAAGATAGCTAGAAATAACTCTAACCAAAGAGGTAAAGAATTTGTACTCAGAAAACTATAGAATGCTCATAAAAGACATTGAGGAAGACACAAAGAAATGGAAAAACTAATATTGTGAAAATGTCTGTGCTACCTAGAGCAATCTACACTTTTAATGCAACCCCTATCAAAATACCATCGACTTTTTTCAAAGAAATGGGACAAATAATCCTAAAATTTATATGGAACCAGGAAAAAAAACAACAACAAACAGCCAGCCAGAAGAATGTTATAAAAGAAAAGCAAACCTGGTGGCATCACAATTCCAGACTTCAAACTCTATTACAAAGCTGTAATCATCAAGACAGTATGATACCGGCACAAAAACAGACACATAGATCAATGGAACAGAATAGAGAGCCCAGAAATGGACCCTCAACTCAATGATCAACTAATCTTTGACAAAGCGGGAAAGAATGTCCAATGGAAAAAAAGACAGTCTCTTCAACAAATGGTGCTGGGAAAATTGGACAGCCACAAGCAGAGAAATGAAACTGGACCATTTCCTTATACCACACACAAAAATAGACTCAGAATGGATGAAAGACCTCAATGTGAGATAGGAATCTGTCAAAATCTTTGAGGAGAACGCAACCAGACAGCAACCTCTTCAACCTCAGTCACAGCATCTTCTTCCCAGAAACATCAGCAAAGACAAGGGAAGCAAGGGCAAAAATGAACTATTGGGACTTCAAAAGCTTTTGCTCTATAAAGGAAACAGTCAACAAAACCAAAAGATGACTGACAGAATGGGAGAAGATATTTGCAGATGACATCAGATAAAGGGCTAGTATCTAAAATCTATAAAGAACTTATCAAACTCAACACCCAAAGAACAAATAATCCTATCAAGAAATGGGCAGAATACATGAACAGCTATTTCTGCAAAGAAGACATTCAAATGGCCAACAGACACATGAAAAAGTGCTCCTCATCACTCTTCATCAGGGAAAAACAAATCAAAACTACAGTGAGATACCACCTCACACCAGTCAGAATGGCTAAAAATAACAAGTCAGGAAATGACAGATGCTGGCAAGGATGTGGAGAAAGGGAACCCTCCTACACTGTTGGTGGAAATGCAAGCTGGTGCAGCCACTCTGGAAAACAGTATGGAGGTTCCTCAAAGTGGAAAATAGAGCTACCCTATGACCCAGCAATTGCACTACCGAGTATTTACACCAAAGATACAAATGTAGTGATCCAAAGAGGCATGTGCATCTGAATGTTTATAGCAACAATGTCCACAAGAGCCAAACTATGGAAGAGCCTATATGTTCATCAACAGATGAATGGACAAAGAAGAGGTGGTGTATACACACAATGGAGTATTATGCAGCCATCAAAAAACCTGAACTCTTGCTATTTGCAATGACATGGATGGAACTAGAAAGTATTATGCTAAGTGAAATAAGTCAATTGGAGAAAGATAATTATCATAGGATTTCACTGATATAGGAATTTGAGAAACAAGACAAAGGATCATAGGGGAAGGGAGGGAAATATGAAAGAAGACAAAACCAGAGAGGGAGATAAACCATAAGAGAGTCTTAATCTTGGGAAACAAATTGAGGGTCGCTGGAGGGGAGGGAAGGGTTGGAGGGAGGGGGTGGTTGGATGATGGACATTGGGGAGGGTGTGTACTATGGGGAGTGCTGTGAATTGTGTAAGACTGACAAATCACCAGACCTGTACCCCTGAAACAAATAATACATTATATGTTAATAAAAAAAGAGAAAAGAAAAAAAAAAAGAAAACATGAAATTGAAAAGATATCTGCATCCCCATGTTCACTGCAGCATTATTTACAATGGCCAAGACATAGAGAGAACCTAGGTGTTCATAGATGGATGAATGCATAAAGAAAGAGAAAATAGAATATTATTCAGGCATGAAAAAGAATGAGGTCTTGTATTTGTGAAAACATGGACCTTGAGGGCATTATGCTAAGTGAAATAAATCAGACAAGGAAGGACAAACACCATATGATCTCACTTATATATGGACTCTAAAAACAAAACAAAACAGAACTCATAGATAAAAAGAATAGACTGGTAGTTGGCTGGGCAAAATGAGTGAAGATGGTCAAAAGATATAAACTTCCAGTCACAAAATAAATAAATCTTGTGGATACAATGTACAACATGGTGACTAGTGTTAATATAGTTAAGAGAATGGATCTTAAATGTTCTTATAACAAGAAAAAATGTAATTCTGCATGACGATGGGTGATAACGAGACTTATTATGGTGATTATTTTACATTATATGCAAATATTGAATCATTGTGTTGGACACGTGAAACTAATGTCATATGTCAGTTATATCTCAATTAAAAAAGTGTTGATAGAAAAAAAGAATACAAATTAAAAGACCTTTATTTTCTAGCTGCTCTACAATGCCAAAAAAAGAAAGTGGGGGGAGTAGCTCATGGGAAATGTAGCCTTGGCATGAATGCAGTGGTGGATTGAGGAGGGAAGCAGCTAGGATTGTCAGTCAGTTGTGCTTCCTACATAGCTGGAGATCTGGGAGGTGCATTTCATGGCTGCTAGAGGGAAGAGAAAGAATATATAAAATACAGAAGTCTGGAGAAGTGATTTGTGATTGATTGAGTATGGAGGAGAAAGACAGAGAGGAAGGACTCAGGGTGACTGAAGTTTCTGGCCACCGGTGCCAAGCAATACAATTGGCGGAGAAAGAATGGGGGACTTACTAGGGATAGAGATAAATTCCTTTTTACCAGATTAAATTTTAAGTGTTTTGGAATATTTATGTGACTTCAATCAGCTCTCAGCAGGGAAAACTTATCTGAAGACACATGGGCTCCCGATGGGCCTTATGTTTATCCTCATTCTCAGCTGTCTATATCCATAAAGATGGAGCTATTTATTTGCCAGAACATCAGATTTAAGAAGCATTCAGTCTGAAGTCATTTATGTGATGCGACTTTATAAAATTAACTGTATTATACTAATTCTGTCCAACAAAAGATAACACTAAGAAATTGAAGAAGCTAGACAACAAAAGTCAAATACATGTTTGTTTTTTTTTTAAATTCCAGAAATTAATAAGAAAAAGACTGACAACCCATTAGAAAAAATGAGCAAGGGACTTACATGGATACTTTATAAAAGAGGATATTCGATGCAAGTTAAAAACAAAACGAGATACTACCACAAATCCACCCCATTTGCTGAAATGAAAAGTCTGCCCATATCAAGTGTCAGCAAGAATGTGAAATGCTCCTATATGGTTGGGTAGAGCACGAGTTAGTACAACCATTTCATGAAAAGTTTTATGATGTTGAAGCCCCATGTAACCTATGGACTAGCAAATCCACTCTCGGGCTTAGAAGTAACAGAAATGCCGTCAAATGCACCAGAAGACAGACACAGGAATACCTGTGGAAGCATTAGAACCAGGACAACAGCAGACCAGAAATGACCTGAATATCCATCAGTGATAGACCAGATGAACACATGGTGATATGATTATAAAATGGAATAATAATATTGATCAGTGAAGATAAACAAGTCCTAGCCACCATGCAACATGGACAAAACTTACAGCATGTTGACTGAAAGAAGCCAAACGTAAAAGAAAACATGTGCTATGACCCACTGATACAAAATTAAAGCCCCAGTAACACTATGGGTTTTTTGTTTGTTTGTTTAGATTTTATTTATTTATTTGACAGAGAGAGAGAGAGGAGCACAAGCAGGCGGAGCGGGTGAGGGAGAGGGAGAAGCAGGCTCACCCGTCGAGCAGGATCCCAGGATTATGACCTGAGCCAAAGGCAGATGCTTAACCAACTGAGCCACCCAGGCACCCCCCAGTAACATTATGGTCTTTAGAGATGTACATTTAGAGGTTAAAATGTCAGGAAAAGCAAGGGTGTGGATTGCAATCCAGAAGGGGCAATCAGGGCTTTTGTAAGCATGTAGGCAATGTTTATTTCTTGATCTGAGTGATGGTCGCATGAGTGCTCATGTTATTAAAATACATTAAGCTATAAATTAGTGTTTTAGAAGTAGTCATTCCACATTTTATTGTGTTTCACAGATACTCTGCCTTTCTTCTTTTTTTTTTTTTTTAACAAATTGAAAGTTTATGATAACCTTGCATGGAACAGGTCTGCTAATGCCATTTTTTCAAAAGCATTTGCTCAGTTTGTATCTTTGTCACCTTTTGTAATTCTCATAATATTTCAAACTTTTTCACTGTTACTGTATTTGTTACAGTGATCAATGGCCAGGGATTATGACTCACTGAAAGCTCAGATGATGGTTAGCATTTTTTAGTAATAAGGTATTTTTAAATTAAGGTGCATACCTTGCTTTTTTCAAGACAAAATGCTATTGCCTACTTCATGACCTACTAAGCATAACTTTTATATGCATTGGGAGAGCAAAAAATTCATTTGACTCACTTCATTATGATAACTGCTTTAGTTCAGTGGTCTGGAATAACCCCCAATATCTCTGAGGTGTCCCTATACCTTTTCTGCTTACTGTTGCATTTTTACAATAAAGAGATAAAAACCGAGAAGCAAAAAGGGACAAAATAAATACCTTAGTTCCTCAAAAAGAAAACTTATGGAGTAAGTTTAGAAGAAAATAAGAACATCTTTAACAGATGATAGAAAGCTAGGAGCTAATTTCTATAGCAACAATTTTAAATATGCAGATTTAAAAAATAAAATAATTTCTTTGAGTCACAGAACTTTTTCTCTTACCAAAATGTTTCAACAGGTAGGAAAAATAAGTTTAGAAAGAAACATGTTACATCTGATTATACTTAAAATTTATAAACAAACAAGTGGGGGAAAGAATATTCTTCAGTTTGATTGTTTCTCAAATACCTAATTAGTATCACAAGGGAGATAGCAAAGAGAAAACCTAGGAGAAAAGGTAGAATAACACAAACCCTGTCAAGGCTCTGTTCTTCATACTCATGAAAAGGGAAGCCTCAAAATGAGTTAGTGCATCCTATGATCCAGAGAGCACAAACTGTGCTATTTATAAGATGTGAGGTGAAAATCAATTGAATTTCTCATTTTCAGAGATATGTATCTTATTTTGCTTTTAAAAAATATCAAATATATTTTTGGGGCCATGCTAATGGTTACCTGTAAAAGAATTAGTAATTCAGAATCATAAGTCTATGGCCATGTTTATCACCAAAAAGTTGTTTGCCAAGATTATATTCTTAATGAAAGAAATGTCCAAGATTGCTCAAGCTCACATTTTCTTGATATATTAGTTCTTGGTTTGGGTTCTGAGGTAGTTTTCAGGTAGTTTCTTATCATCTTGCACTTTTTTCCCCCTTTTTATAACCAAGAGCAGAAAATGTGTCCAGTGTGTATTTCCAGCAGATGTCAGTGTTGGCGTTTGATGTGATCTAAGAAGTCCTCCAAGCCAGGGGCCTCACCTAGAAGATGAGCAGGGTTCTGTGCAGATCCTCAGTTCTCATGCAGTGTGGAAAGATAGTCAGAGAATTCTGTTCTTTTGTAGGATGTTTTCTTCAGAAATATACTGCTGTGAGTGAGGAGATAGATAAGGCTCCAACAGATTAGTCCATCTCTTTTAGTTTGCTCTTGTTCTAGTTGCACATAAATTGTATGAATTTATTCTTCCTTTTTCTCCAAAAAGTATATTCACTATCTATTTCTCTGTCTGAACTTCTTTCCAGAATGATGCTTTTTTTGGCTTGAGCAATTTCAATGTGTTTATCTCAGAAAAACATATTTAGCTCCTACCAGGTACCAAAGAAATAGAATATTCTAACTGCCTTAAAGGAAGCCTTGAAATTTGTAATTATGGCAGTAAGTTCTATCACAAGCTATGAAGAAGTTATCAAGAAAGCACAGAAGACAGGATAACAAACAATGTCTAGAGGAGAGAGTTAGACTTCATTGAGGAAGGCATTTGGAGTCTTGAAGGATGAATATGAGCTTTCCAGAGAAGGGTTTTCAGAGAAGAAATGACATGCAAAATTCTAATGAATGTTGGTCATACATATAACTTCAATACAAGTGGTTTGAGATCATAGTCCCAATTCTTTGGAGACTACTAGAAGTATATTCAAGTAGTTAAGAATAGTTTGGGATTAAGATCATCTGGGTGACTCTGTTGATTAAACATCTGACTCTTGATTTCAGCTCAGGTCATGATCTCAGGGTTGTGAGATGGAGCTCTGTGGTGGGCTCTGTGCCAGGCATGGAACCTGCTTAAGATTCTCTCTCTCTCTTTCTCTCTCTCTCGCTCTCTCTCTCTCTGCCCTTGATCCCCCTAAAAAGAAAAGAAAAGAAAAGAAAAAGAATAGTTTGGGATTAAAAACCATTTTAAAAGAGGTAAAGGACACAGTTTAGAGTCTATCTAGATTCAATTTCCAAATATTAGGTTATGATACAGGGAAAACTCTAATATTCTTGTTCATCAGTTTCTTCATCTGAAGAAGAGATAAAGATGACATCAAGAATTTCTAGGAGAAAGAAGACTAAATGAAATAAATATAAATTACTTAATACAGTATGTGGTGCATAGTAAGTATTCAAAATGTTAGCTATTATTGGTAGTTATTTTATCTTAGTAGTGGTAATGAAGAAACATTAAAGTTGACATTGAGTAGAGATACTCAGATTATAATTAGGAAAATAACTGAATCATTTTTTTAATCAATAGTTCGCTAATGTTTGATATTTATACAGAATTTGCTCTGTCCTTTATGAAAGAGAACATACCAAACAGGCATTTTAAGCAGTTGTCTGTTTTGTATGTCTTGTTGTGTGATTTTAGTTCAAACACACATGCTATCAGTGAAGGACAAACTCAGGTTCAGGAACACACCAAGAAAAAGACAGGTTTAAAGAACAAAATGTGAGAAATCTCTTCAAGGCAATAACAATGCTTAAGCACTTCCAAGAGAAAATCAGGGTTAGTGAGGATTTTGTCAACATGAGCCTGGGAGCCAACATCCTACTTGAAAGTCTGATCACTAGCAGTCTGCCTTCCCTCCTGTCTTAAGAAGAATAGTGACTCCTTTCATAGGCATAACTAAGAATGAAATGCATTGGTTGAACAAGAGAACGGAATTATAACCTTAGCTTCCGGGTTTATTGACTAGATCTCTATCTTTGTGAAGCAGGTGAATGATGTGGCTTAGTAAATTTGGATTGACCATGTGGTCTATGTCCACATTTACTTTATCCAAGTGATATGATTCAAAAAAATGAACTTAAATAAAAGGGGAAAATCAAAATTTCCAACTATAAGGGTGAACAGAATTCCAACGACAGAGCAGACATAACTTACACGGATTTTCCAGGCAATCAAAGTAAGAAGATTCACTGAATTGAATTACTCACATGAAAAGAGGAACATAAATTGGCAAGCTGATTCTGAAGTTTTATGGAGAAAGAAACATCTGAGAACAGCCAACACAATATTGAAGGAGAAGGACAAAGTTGGATGACTGGTGCTACCCAACTTCAAGACTTTTAAAGCTACAGTAATCAAGACAGTATGGTATTGGTAGAAGAATAAACAAATAGCTCAATGGAAGAGAACAGAGAGCCCAGAAATAGGCCCACATAAATATAGTCAAGAGGTCTTTGGTAATACAATGGAGCAAAGATGGTCTCAACACATGGTGCTGAAACAACTGGACATCTACATGCAAAAAAAAAAAAAAAAAAAAAAAAAAAAGAATCTAGACACAGAACTTACGCCCTTCACAAAAAAATTAACTAAAAATGAATCACAAATGTAAATAGAAAATGTAAAACTTTAATACCCCTAGAAGATAAACCTAGATGACCTTGGGTATGGCAATGACTTTTTAGATACAACACCAAAGACATGAGCCATGAAAGAAATAATTGAGAATCTGGACTTGACTAAAATTAAAAACTGGTCAGGGTGCCTGGGTGGATCAGTTGGTTAGGCGACTGCCTTTGGCTCAGGTTGTGATCCTGGAGTCCTGGGATCCAGTCCCACATCGGGCTCCCAGCTCCAAGGGGAGTCTTCTTTTCCCTCTGACCTTCTCCCCTCTCATGCTCTCTCTCTCTCTCTCAAATAAATAAATAAAATATTTACAAACAAACAAACAAATGAAAAAACTTCTGCTCCGTGAGGGGCACCATAGTGGCACAGTCGGTTAAGCATCTTACTCTTGGTTTCAGCTCGGGTATGATCTCAGGGTTGTGAGATGGAGCTCTATGTTGGGCTCCTAACTCAGCAGAGTCTGCTTAAGACTCTCTCTCTCTCCTCTCTTCCTGCCCCCCCCTTTCTAAAATAAAAAAAAAATAAATCTTTAGAAAAACACACACAAAAAAACAAAAAACAAAACCTCCTGCTCAGTGAAAGATAATGCCAAGAGATGGAAGAGAAGCCACAGACTGGGAGAAAATATTTTCAAAATACATATTTGAAAAAGGTCTATTATCCAAAATGTATAAGAACTCAAAAGAAGCTAATCTGGAAAGGCTACATACTATATAATTCCAGTACCTGATATTATGGAAAAGACAAAAGTATGAAGACAGTAAGAAGTTCAGTGGTAGCCAGGGGTGGATTGTGGGAGAAGGATGAATAAGCAGAGCACAGGGGATGTTTTTAGAGCAGTGAAAATACTCTATATAACATCTTAATGACAGATACATGCCATTATACATTTTCCAAACCCAAAGAATATACAACATCAAAAGTGAGCCCTCAAAGAATCTATGGGCTTTGGTGATTGTGATGTGTCATTGTGGGTTCATCCATGGTAACAAGTGTACCACTCTGGTAAATGATGCTGATAACTGGGGAGACCATACCTGTGTGGGCAGAGGGTATATGGGAAACTCTGTACTTTTCTCTCAATTTTGTTTTGAACCCCAACCGCTTAAAAAATGCAAGTCTTAAAAAGAGAGAGAAACACATCAGTCTCTCAAAGAAAGCCAAGTTTTTACAAAAGAGAAATTTTCTCACACAAGATATTATGTAAGAAATAGTGAGTTCAATAATTAAGAATATTCCCAAAACCATTTCTCAGTAGTTTTCCTACCACTTATCTTATTCGATATATATTTGGGCAAGAAAGATAGCTCTACAAAGTTTTACTTTTTTATTTTTATCTATTTATTTTTATTATGTAGTGTTAGTCACCACACAGTATATCATTAAGCCCTACAAAGTTTTAAACACATCCTTGAATTGTCCTTTTCTTAGAGTTAAATTCTAATTTACTCATAATGACAGTAACCTATCCTCTTCACATGTCCTCTGTTTGGCCGCATAGCATCTCCCAGCCTTGAACTTGGATGACAGGCACATTCTCTGTGCACCATAGCCACACCATCCCTTCATGCTCAAAATGGGAACTAATATTAACTACTCAGTGCTTGGGATTTTAGGAGTTCAGTAATTTGGGGGAAGAAACAACCTGTCCTCTACCATTAAGACTAAAGATGTTAACCCAAATAAATTCCACTGGACCTGGAAGGATTTGATTGACTCAAGCTGACAAGAAGCTATATATCCCTTGGTTTAAAATTTGAAATATAAATTATCATTGACACACATGTCTTGTTTGGTAGATGAAATCTTTCAACATGAAGACTATAGAAGGATACATTACAGGAGTTAAATTATTGGAAGCCTAAGTTTCGAAAATTGATATAACTTGGGGACAGAAAATATGGGATTTGCTTTATTTTCCTGTTTGTGGCTCTGGGTCAAAAGATCTGGATAAGATTCCTGGCTTCTCTTACCTGGCACCAAAAAAACCTTCCAGGAACAGCATGTGCGCAAAAATTTCAAAGAAATTTTCTTTGAACAAAAGCCTCATTATGCTTGCTGTAAACAAGTGCAAAAACAAAACCCACATGAATCTAATCACTCCCAGAGAAACAGAGTCAATTTTGTGATTGAGCTTTCATGATCCAGTCCACACTGGCCATCTTCTATGATCACTGCATTCACAACTAGACCCTGCCCAGGACAATTTTGCACACATCTGCTGCTACAGAACTCCTAATCTCAGTTGAGGGAACCAACTCCAGGCTTATATTAATCATTTCCTCTCTCATTCAACCTCTGGAACCTTTCTCTTGGACATTGAGAAGACTTGGCTGCTCTCGCACACCCCTCTGTGGTGCTGAGAAGCTACAATTTGTGTTTCTAACACCCCTCACGGGTTTCTTGAGCCTCGTTTTCACACCATTTAATGGGAGGACCTCAGCAAGGCTGACAATCACAAGAATCCAGAGGATTGGTGGTTGACAGGTCTTCTCAGTTCTTGAATCATCCTCAAATTGTTCTGAGAAGTTCTACTGCTACTCTAAAGCCCTGCCAGATTCGCCACTGTGGGGCGAAGGTGGGAAGTAAGATAGAGAACCACCAGTGATGAAATACTCTCAATTCTCTTCCTGAATTTATAGGAGTTTTATCTGGTCTGGAGCTGAGTGAAAGGAGGAAAAACGAGTTCTGGCTGATAACTGGTCACTTTCGAAATTATTCTCTCTCTAACATTGGTGGTAGGTTGAATCAAAAAGCTAAGAAGTTTCTATCTTCTATCTCTCCTCTCCTTCTGATGCCTCTTTGCTGAGCAAGATAGCTCAGATCACTTAGGCGAAAAAAGCTTCTCAAATTATTATTCCACCACATTTATTTTTTAAAAATTGGCCCAGAAACTGGTGAAGTTGTAAGAATGATCTGTCACATTAGCCAGTTAAACATTTGCAGGTGCTTTTGTAAGAAGGAACTTCAACTCAGTTATATTTGGCATATATGTTGGGATAGAAGCTTTGGCATATACCTTGGGGTAGAAGTTTTGTATCTATAAAAATATATATACTTTTTATATATGAAACAAATTTTTCACGAAAAATTGTGTTTCATGCAGTCTAAACATTTTCAAAACTGGAAGAAGAGAGATTATTTTCCTTTTTGTGTGTGCCTGTAACAGTTTCTTTGTATCATATGCACCTGAGCATTAAAAAAAGAGGGAGACGGGCACCTGGGTAGCTCAGTCGATTAGGCATCTATCGGCCTTTGGCTTATGTCATGAGCCTAGAGTCCGGGGATGGGATCAAGCCCTATGTTGGGCTCCCTATTCAGCAGGGAGTCTGCTTCTCCCTCTCCCCCTGCTCCTCCCTCTGCTTCTCCCATGGCTTGTGCTTCTCCTGCTCACTCTCTCAAATAAACAAATATTTTTTTAAAGAAAAAAGAGGGAGAGATGTTACGGTAAGTATAAAGGGTCCACTTGAGACATGTACAAACCAAATAGCCTTAGAAGTCATCTTGCCGTGGAGCAGACATATTAGTTCAGAAGAATATGTATTTTTAGAAGTGAAGAAAAAACACCCAGAAAATGCAATTGTACCATGATGAGATTAGTTACCACGTATGAGGTCCCAATGTGAACAAGGCACTGGACTCTGCTTTTGTCTGAAAATCTTTTCATTTACATGACTTCTCACAACTCATCTATTGAATAAGTATTTTTATCCTCCTTTGAGAGATGATGAGACTGAGCACAGAAAGGACACGTGCCTTGCCAAATATCACATTATTAATTCACTAAGAATTGAAATGAGGCCTTTGACTCCAGAGATCTTGGGAAAACCTGGTATTTTCCAGAGAAATGTCACTGGTCTTGATCATTTTCAAATTCGAATTAACCTGATTTGCTCACAATTATTTAAACTCATAAAAACATTTATAGAAAGGATACAGCTGATACACTTGGTCAGTGTTGGTTTGGGCTAAAGGATATATCAGGACGTATTATCTGTTTTAAAATCAATTTCTCTTTTTTTAGGGAGAAAGCAAGTGATACATTTAATTATAAAGATTCATTGATTCATTTGGATCCTTGAGAACATTTTATGAGAAACCACTGTTGGTCACTTGAATTTATCAGTTGAGAAAATTGCTTCCAAAAAAATAATTAATGAATGAGAAAATAGATACATCATTAATCGTAAATATCTAATATTGCATGGTAATAATATTTTTATTTTTATATTTGACATGTGGAACAGATGCGTATATTTTTTTTCCTATAAAATCCCCTCCTAATATTTTGGCAAATTTGGGTGATGCAAGTATCTTCCTATCTGAATGTTTTCTAGTATTGGAGAGCCCCACGGAGCTCCTTTGTTATGCAAAATATTTATTTGCTTCCATAAAAGATGGACAAACTGTTTCTAAAACCCCATGTCCTAGAACTGGGGAAAAGTAAACCTTAAAATTTATATTTGAGTTATCCAAATTATTCGTATTCTACGACAAAGATCAAGCAAGTACAGTGATCAGACTGTTCTCCTCAGTAGGAATCTGGCCCGGGGTTAGATTGGAAAGGAAGCAGCGCAGCGTAGCCTCCTCTCAGTCAATGCTCACAGTGACATGGTTGTCAGTGAGCGTCAGAGGCTTAATGTTTACAAACAAATTCAAGCCATGGTGCCAAGTTGACACTGAAAATAATTTACCTCTAGTTCCACATATCATTAGGGAAAGCGAGGTATGAATATATATCTTAGGAATAAACAGAAATGGTTCTGGGTTTTTTCAGAGATATATTTCCATGGGGAAAATAAGGAGGAAAAACGAATTTGGATACTTTCTGTGAGAACCCCACTGTAGGAGTTTTATACAAATGATAAAATTCAATATCAAAGACCTTTAGTGACCTCCAGTTTTGTTTTCCTGAGGGAATATCAGAATTTCTGAGTCTCCTGAGCCTGAGACAAGTTTGTGTGACATTGCCTCGTTTAGCCTCAAGGAAGCCAACAAGATCTGCAAACCGAGTGTCCGCATTCTTCCGCATGGGATGGGTATAGGTGTGTGGGCGTGTGGGCGCTCGTGCGCTCACACGTGCCAGATTGCTTCGATTTATAATCCCATATAATCAAAGGGGAACAGCTTTTTTTAAACCCTAAAGAAAAAAATAATCTACTAGTTATTTGAAGTTCAAACTTACTTATAGACGCTTCTGCCTTCTGAGGGATGTGGCAAATCTTATCAGTGGGGATAGACGTCTCCCTATTGTTCCCTTCCCTTTGATGATCAAACTTTTAGAATAGCATGGCACACATACAAATGTCCTGTGTAAGTCAGACATTTTTGTTTTAGTTGCTTTTTCAGTCATGTAGAAGGACTGTATTCTGCATCTTGATAACCCAAGGGCGAAGACATAAACAGCCCGGGGACTCTAGACACAAGTCAGAATCGCAAAGAGCAGGAATTATGAGCCAGGAGTGACACAGAAACCTAAGTCCTTGCAAGGCACAGAAATCATGTCCTAAGATTTGATAAAGGCGGCAGTATGCGTAGGTACGTGTATTCAAATCTGTGCTGTTTATATGGGTGTAGCATTGTATTAAGAGTCCAACTCCATTTTTTGATATTTGCCTCCTGACAGGGGACTTTAAGCCTCTCTGCCCCTTCCCAAACTTGGGCTAGCATCTGGAAGCTGATAACAAAGGCTTGTACTCCCATGCATCTGCTCAGGCAGGGGGTTCAAACCACACAAGAAATTCTCACTGCAGCCCCAGCTCTAAACAGCACAAGGACTCCCCAGCTGGCGCCCTCTCTCAAATCACTTTTGGACCCGCTTGGGAGGCAGCCCGCTCTCTCCAAAAATCTCATTATATAACAAATAGTTTCCTACTCTCTGGATGTAGGTGACATCAGCAGTCTCGACATTCAAACCAAATATTGAGTGTAAGTCCATCTCCCTCTATTGAGTGACCAAAACAAATATGCATGTATATTTGAGTATATACACATATTTAGATTTAAATTGAGTTTGAATGTATATGGAGGACATTTTTCTCGTGATCCTACTGCCAGAAAGAAATCTCAAAACTCACATGGAAGGAAGAAAGAGATCTGAGTAATATAACAATTTATCCTACATCCACGTTTAAGAATCCACACTGAGTGAATAGTAAATAGTCGAGCAGATAAAGAGTCATTTTAGAAATTAAGGAGCATCTGAAAAGAGAAAGAATCACTATTAAAGTACCACCTAGCACATAAAATTTTGTTTTACAATTCCTTCTAAATGTTAGTGAAATTTTAAAACCCTACCGTTACGGAGTATAAAGTGAGTCTTAGATGACTGTGGCCGGCATAGATGAAGATTAACTAGGTTCTTACACTTGCATGGCTCTGGTCAGAATCAAATCAAGAACAGAAATAGACAGATGAGATAAAACCAAATACGAAGTCTATACACAAAAAGGGAAGTGGGCACTATAATGGACGGGATTGCAAGGCTTACCTCTGTCAACTCTGGTGCACAGTAGCTAGATTGCTATGAGCAAAATATTATGACCATATGTGCTGGATGACTTTTAATCATACCGTGGTCAGGAAAAGAGTCTTGTGTGTTTTGTGAGGTGATAAGTAAGCAAATGCAGGAAAGTCACATGTTTAATATATGGCCACCAAGAAAGGACATTCCAACTATATGTCACTGGCATCAGTGCAGTTTCTTGAGAAAAGATGAAATTTTCAAAGCCTGTCCAAACTGGCTTTTCTGGATCATTCTACTTCTAGAGAAGTCTTTGAGGTTGAGGTCCTTGTATAGACTATCCAAAGCCTGTCCAAACTGGCTTTTCTGGATCATTCTACTTCTAGAGAAGTCTTTGAGGTTGAGGTCCTTGGATAGACTATCCAATTTTAGTCTTGGGCTCTCTGAGAAATAATTGCTCCCTCTGAAATATAATAAATTCCAGCCAACTCTCTTAGGAGTTATTAACATTTCATTGCTATATAAATGTTCAGCAGTAGAAGAAGGAACAACTGTATTCAGGGAATAATTCTGACAGATTATAGTGTGAGGTCTTGTTAAAGGTTGTTAAGGGTTATGTCCTCCAAATGATTTATCCATCACAGTAGGAATAGAAATATCACACAGCCTGAATAAGAATTAGCACTGCCATTTTAATTAGGTGAGCATCGGATTGTTAAAGACCAAAGACAATAATTACAATACAGAAGGTACTGCAAAACAACTTAAAATAATGAAGTTTTTGTGTCATTCAAATATGGTCATTGAATATCTGTTTGAATATCTGTTCAACCTATTTATTCTCTGCAGACCCCAAATACTCTCACCACTACCTTTACTGAGTGAAGGAAATTAGGTAAAGTTACTCAAGCTCCTAAGTGCGACCTTTTATAGAGATTATACTGTTCTTAAAGGTAATAAATGCAATAATTCTAGTTATTCCAGGAGAAAGATTGCAATTGTGTGAGAAAGACAATATGGCTTACAAACACCCACAGAAAACAATGGAATATGAGCAAACAGGACATGTTTCATTGAGAATCTCCTTAAACTACATCATGAATCAGGAACAATTAAATTATAAAGGATTCTACAAAACAAACTGCTTCCAAAGAAGAATGGATATCTTATAACGATGCCTGTGTCAGTGTTGGATTAAAAGGTAATAATGCACTACTCATACCTGCTTTGAAGATAAAACCTATTGGTAATGAGCAGAAACAAAAATCAAGGCCGTGGTTAAATGTTTTGAGAGACAGGAGCTAGAGTACAGAAGAATACTTTTCAGGGAGGTAATTAGACTTGTGGGAGTCAGAATCTTGTCAACGGTATGAGGTTCTTTATTCTTTCCCTCGATCGATTATTTAAGCCTATTGTAGGAATTTACACAATGAATAGTCAAGGTACAGAGATACTGAAGGACATGATATTGTCCAGCGATCCACTAAGAGTCAGTTAGTTTACACTGGAAAGTTTCCAATGTATATGTACTTGTTGGACGTTCTCAACTGGATTATTTTTATTCCAATTAAAGTCTTGGCAAGAATTAAGTGGTTTAGTAACTCTCAGGAATGACAGAGTCTGAGCAAATCATTTGGAGCCACTGCACACGCTGCACATCCAAATCAAGTCTCGGAAACAAAGCACACACACACAAAACCACAGCAACTCTCTATTGAGCACCTGTTAGGTACTCAGCATTCTGTCAGGTCCGTTACACATATAATGTCATTTAGTCCAAGGAAAGTTTTGTAGATGCTGTTTTTAAAGATGAGGGCACTGTGATCCTGAGAACTTAAATAACTTCTGGTGCTCACTCAGTGGTTAATGGAAAACCAGTGGAAGGCCCAGGTCTTACTCCACCAAGGTTCCCTTGGTCAATTCACACAGATCATGAGGAAAATATCTCCACAATTCCAGTTCATTAGTCATATTGAGAGGTAAACTATACACCACTCTCTGGCTATTTCCTGGTCACAAGGCTGAGGCTAAAGCTCAGAAATGAGACAGTATGAATCAGATCATTTTCTGACAGCTTCTGTGTGACAGATTTTTTTAATAAACATATCCTGGATTTGGTGGTTTGTCTTGTTAAAGTACTTGGGGGTGTGGGTCTGGTTTTGACTTCAGCAGTAACTGGATGTATGTATGACCTTTGGTAACTTACCCTTTTTTTAAAATTTTTTTTAAAGTTTTTTTTTTAAAATTTTATTTATTTGACAGATGGAGATCACAGGTAGGCAGAGAGGCAGGCAGAGAGAGAGGAAGGGAAGCAGGGTCCCCGCTGAGCAGAAAGCCCGATGTGGGGCTCGATCCCAGGACCCTGAGATCATGACCCAAGCCGAAGACAGAGGCTTTAACCCACTGAGCCACCCAGGCGCCCCGGTAACTTACCCTTTTTAAACTTCTCTCCCGTCACCTCGAAGGTGACAATAAATAATAGTCCTTACTTTATAGGACTGACAAAAAGAATTAAATGAGATAGTTAATATAAAGAGTCTAGTCAATGCTCAGTTATGTTTGCCAACTAGACTTAAAACCAACAACACTGGTTTCTATCAATAAGTAGAATTCTTGAAAAGAAGATTACAAGGGCTTTAAAAATTTGTTCCCGTGATTAAGTGATTACAAATACTTCTTTGTTGCTTAGCATTAGAGAGATCTATAAGAAGTTTATTCCTAAGAACAAAGGGCATAGAAAACAATCTTCAAAAGATAATACAATGAAAACATTAAAAAATTTAACCCTAATCGGTAATCAAAGAAATGCACAATAACACCAACATGCCATTTATTCTTTATTAAATTAATTGCCCTCAAAAAGATACCACCAAATGATTTAAAAATAGAGTAAAGAAAGTAATTTTATTCATCACTAACAAAAGTCAATATTTTGGAAGAGTAATAAAATAATATTTTTCAAATATAAAAAAGAATTAAAATTTTTAAAACATTAACTCTACTTCTGAAAATTCCCACTAAGAAAATTATTTAAAAAATGGAAAATCAACATAGATACAATTTTTATAGTAGTATTATTTAATTGAGTAAAAACTGAGGAGAGTCTAATCACCCACCAAAAAATTATTTGCAATAACCATGGTACCATTTCTTCTCAGCATGTTAAGTACCAATTAAAATTAATGTTATGAAGACAATATGGCATCATGGTAAGGCTTAGATAAAAAGGAAAGTGTGGTGTGAATTGTGTAGACCCATTAAGGCTAAATGAGAAACAGATGCCCAGGAAAAAAAATTTCCAGAAAATTCAAAATGGTCATAGTTATGTTAAAATGATGGAACTTGGGATCATTACACTTTTTAAAAAAATATTTATAATTTCAATATTAATTGTATACTATTAGTAAAAAAACAATTTTACCAAAACTGTGGGTAATAACAGTAGGCTGGTAACTCTTCTGATTATTATGTAACTAACAACTCTTATGACTAACTCAATTTTCTGAGTTCAGAAACTGATTTATTAATTACTGTTTTCACATGAATAAAACCAAAAAATAAGAACCAAATAATCAAATTCATCTTTTCCTACATTTTTGCTACTTTTAGAATAATTTCCCATCAAACAAATACTTTCTCAAAATGAGTCACATATGTGATCTAGGACTAATTACATGCAGGTATCAGTGCATCAGTCTTTCTATTGCTATTGATATTAACATGTCTCTATATGTTAAAATTTATCCCCAGTGATCAGTATCTTTAATTTCATATGTCTATGGACATTGGTAACTTGTTTTATCAATCTCTTACCTTAGGAAAGATTCTTTAGAAGTGTCAGTAACAATATGAATATTGCTACTTTATTGCAAAACTAATTTTTTAAACCCATTTGACATACCACTGACAGAATTAATTTTTTCTCTGAAAGCTACTGCTCTTATTAACTATTTAGAGTCTTTTTTTTCAACTCAGGTCCTCTCTTACTCACTATAGGATTTTGAATTTAATAGCGGGAAAGGTGGGGGGTAGAAGAATGTAGAAAAATCACGTGGTTAGCTATTACAGCAGATAGGGCTTCAGAAAGAGTCCCTTTCTTTTATTTTTTTGAAGATTTATTTATCTATTTGAGAGAGAGAACACGAATCCACGGAAGCTGGGAGGGCGGGACAGAGGGAGAGAGAGAATCTCAAGCAGGCTCCACCCTGAACAGGAGCCTGAGATCATGACCCGAATTGAAACCAACTGTCCACTGCTTAACCAACTGAGCCACCCTGGTGCCCCTAGGCAGAGTCCCTTTCTAATAACAGATAATCAAATTCAGGGCAATTTGACATTTACTATATGTTACATGCAGTGCTAAACATGCTGGACAGAAGCAAAGATGATTAAGATACAGTTTCTGGCAATAAGCGTATGTTCTAATAAGGAGCCCAGTACATATAAACAACAGCAACATACATATACAGGAATGAGTGTGTTCCATTTCTTTCAATTATACCGGGCTGAAATTTTGTGAAACTATTTTTATTTTAAGCAGCTTTAGAAAATTTAATGCACATTTAGTTCAAATTAATTTCTAAATTATTTTGTAATGTTTTATGTTTATTCCTAAATATATAAGTTATATAAGTAATGCTTGTGATTATCATAGCAAATTTGAAAAAAAAAAATCACCCTTAGTTTTCCGGGGGCTGATCAAAATGAGTTAAACCCGCTATAGTTTATCTTTCTCACTGATTACAGCCAAATACCTCGGACAGTAATGTCAAAAACAACCAACTACTTGACAACTCTGAAAATTAACAACAGAAAATAAACGGAGGGCATTAGACCAAACTTGAAAAATGCCCAGTAGAGGGTGAGTTTCCTGATTATTTCCCTTCTTTTATCTTTGTGCCATGAGCATGGGCAGCTTCAAGGTGCAACTGGGGATTTGGTACAGGAAGCAAATTTCAGAGAGAGAAACCCTGTCTTTCTAGTAGAAGGAACAGGAAAAGGAGCCCTTGCTCCAATTGCAGCCCCAATTGCGTGTAACTGTGGCAGTGAAAGCAGATAAAACTCCAAAAGCAAAACAAAACACAAAAGCAAAATGCAAAACCAAACAAGACAATAGTCAAGCCAGAGGAATAGGAAAAGGGAGCCCTTGAAGGCTGAGAATATGTGGCAAATTGCCCCGTGAAGGGAACGTGGAGAAGGCTCCAATTCTGCCTTTGAACTGACACAAGTCCCAGCTCCATTGAAGGTGGGCGTCTGTGGGACAGACCAAACGTAACATAGCATGGGCTTTGAAAGCTCAACCCTCACAGGAATTCTACCCCTGGAAGTCAAGGTAGCACTTCAAGTTTCAACTTAAGGAAGGTAGAACTTCAAGTTTCAACAAAGCAAGTAACTCAAGTTTCAACTTAAGGAAGTTTCAACTTCACTGCCACCACCAATCCAAATTCTCTAGTGGATTGTTACAGGATTCAGTATTCATGTCTCATAACATAATATTCAAAATGTCTAGGATACAACCCAAAAATACTCAACATACAAAGAACCAGGACACCATGAGAAATCCTCAAGGGAAAATAATTAGCAAATCAACAGATGGAAACTCCGAGATGAGCCAGACATTAGACTTTAAAACAATTATAACCAACCCTCCTTCTTCCCTCCCTGCCTTTCTTGCTTCTTTCCTTCCTCCTGATCAATTTTTTTCTTCATTTCTTAGATTTTTGGTCTTGACCTTTTTCTTTTGTAATAGAAACATATAAAGCTATTGTTTTTTTCTCTTTCGCCTGAATTCCACACATTTGCTTTTGCTGTTTTGAGACAGTTAGGGACCATGGGGAAAAAGCCCCAAGTAAAAAACTTCATGCAGCAGGACACTCCGTTGGATGTTACTATTACACCACTACTCCTAAAAACAGAACCAGAGCGTGGCCGCATAAAAAAACTGGACTTAAAACAGGATTCTGAGTCCGAAGAGCACCAATGAGCTGCCTGAATTGCCTGCCAATATAGACCAATCAGAACGAGGCCCTTCCAACAAATCAGGAAGAAGCCCTCCCCCATCCCCCTTCTTTCATTAACGTATTAGATCCTAGTGGGAACGTGGGTGGGAGATTTCTTTCTACAGGCAGGACCTCCGCTTTGGCGCTTACCCCGTGATGCTGTGTGTGCCTTCGGGGGAGCTGCAGCCTGGGTAAAGCCTTGCTTGTACCTTTGAGTTTTGGCACTGGTTTCACTGTGTGGGGGCCAAGAACCCAACTCTGGTAAAATTTTCTGTAGCATTTAGTCCAAATTAATTTCTAAATTCTTTTGTGATTTCTTGTTTAGCCAACAGGTTGTGCAGAAGTGACTTGTTTACTTTACATATCTTGGAGGCTTTTCTTGATACCATATTATATTTATTTGTAACTATTCTCTTGCAGTCGGAGAACAACTCCTTTAACCTGAAGTACTTCGTTTAGCACTTTTTTTTTTTTTTAATCTACATCAGCTGGAGATAAATTTCCTCATGGGTAGTTTATCTGAAAATACCTTATCTGCTTTGTTTTTTAAGGATAATTTTTCTGGGAAAAGATTCTTCAGCACTTTGAATTTTTTATTTATTTCTTATTTTTATATAAACATATAATGTGTTTTTATCCCCAGGGGTACAGGTCTGTGAATCGCCAGGTTTACGCACTTCACAGCACTCACCATGGCACATACCCTCCCCAATGTCCATAACCCCCCTCCCCCTCTCCCAACCTCACCTCCCCCCAGCAACCCCCAGTTTGTTTTGTGAGATTAAGAGTCACTTATGGTTTGTCTCCCTCCCAATCCCATCTTGTTTCATTTATTCTTCCCCCCAACCCCCCATGTTGCATCTCCACGTCCTCATATCAGGGAGATCATATGGTAGTTGTCTTTCTCTGATTGACTTATTTCACTCAGCATGGTACCCTCTAGTTCCATCCACGTTGTTGCAAATGGCAAGATTTCATTTCTTTTGATGGCTGCATAGGATTCCATTGTGTATATATACCACCTCTTCTTTATCCATTCATCTGTTGATGGACATCTAGGTTCTTTCCATAGTTTGGCTATTGTAGACATCGCTGCTATAAACATTCGGGTGCACGTGCCCCTTCGGATCACTACGTTTGTATCTTTAGGGTAAATACCCAGTAGTGCAATTGCTCAGTCATAGGGTAGTTCTATTTTCAACATTTTGAGGAACCTCCATGCTGTTTTCCAGAGTGGTTGCACCAGCTTGCATTCCCACCAACAGTGGAGGAGGGTTCCCCTTTCTCCACATCCTTGCCAGCATCTGTCATTTCCTGACTTGTTAATTTTAGCCATTCTGACTGGTGTGAGGTGATATCTCATTGTGGTTTTCATTTGTATTTCCCTAATACCGAGTGATGTGGAGCACTTTTTCATGTGTCTGTTGGCCATCTGGATGTCTTCTTTGCAGAAATGTCTGTTCATGTCCTCTGCCCATTTCTTGATTGGATTGTTTGTTCCTTGGGTGTTGAGTTTTACTAAGTTCCTTATAGATTTTGGACACCAGCCCTTTATCTGATATGTTGTTTGCAAATTTCTTCTCCCATTCTGTCAGTTGTCTTTTGGTTTTGTTAACTGTTTCCTTTGCTGTGCAAAAGCTTTTTGATCTTGATGAAATCCCAATAGTTCATTTTTGCTCTTGCTTCCCTTGCCTTTGCCGATGTTCCTAGGAAGATGTTGCTGCGGCTGAGGTCAAGGAGGTTGCTGCCTGTATTCTCCTCAAGGATTTTGATGGATTCCTTTCTCACATTGAGGTCCTTCATCCATTTGGAGTCTATTTTCGTGTGTGGTGTAAGGAAGTGGTCCAATTTCATTTTTCTGCATGTGGCTGTCCAATTTTCCCAGCACCATTTATTGAAGAGGCTGTCTTTTTTTTATTGGACATTCTTTCCTGCTTTGTCGAAGATTAGTTGACCATAGAGTTGAGGGTCTATTTCTGGGCTCTCTATTCTGTTCCATTGATCTATGTGTCTGTTTTTGTGCCAGTACCATGCTGTCTTGCTGTCTTGATGATGACTGCTTTGAAATAGAGCTTGAAGTCCGGAATTGTGATGCCACCAACTTTGGCTTTTTTTGTCAATATTCCGTTGGCTATTCGAGGTCTTTTCTGGTTCCATATAAATTTTAGGATTATTTGTTCCATTTCTTTGAAAAAAATGGATGGTATTTTAATAGGGATTGCACTAAATGTGTAGATTGCTTTAGGTAGCATAGACATTTTCACAATATTTATTCTTCCAATCCAGGAGCATGGAACATTTTTCCATTTCTTTGTGTCTTCCTCAATTTCTTTCATGAGTACTTTATAATTTTCTGTGTATAGATTCTTGGCCTCTTTGGTTACATTTATTCCTAGGTAGCTTATAGTTTTGGGGGCAATTGTAAATGGGATGGACTCCTTAATTTCTCTTTCTTCTGTCTTGTTGTTGGGGTACAGAAATACAACTGATTTCTGTGCATTGATGTTATATCCTGACACTTTACTGAATTCCTGTACAAGTTCTAGCAGTTTTGGAGTGAAGTCTTTTGGGTTTTCCACATATAGTATTATATCATCTGCAAAGAGTGACAGTTTGACTTCTTCTTTGCCAATTTGGATGCCTTTAATTTCTTTTTCTTGTCTGATTGCTGAGGCTAGGACTTCTAGTACTATGTTGAATAGCAGTGGTGATAATGGACATCCCTGCCGTGTTCCTGACCTTAACGGAAAAACTTTCAGTTTTTCTCCATTGAGAATGATATTTGCGGTGGGTTTTTCATAGATGGCTTTGATAATACTGAGATATGTGCCCTCTATCCCTACACTTTGAAGAGTTTTGATCAGGAAGGGATGCTGTACTTTGTCGAATGCTTTTTCAGCATCTATGGAGAGTATCATAGGGTTCTTGTTCTTTCTTTCATTAATGTGTTGTATCACATTGATTGATTTGTGGATGTTGAACCAACCTTGCAGCCCTGGAATAAATCCCACTTGATCGTGGTGAATAATCCTTTTAATGTACTGTTGAATCCTATTGGCCAGTATTTTGGTGAGAATTTTTGCATCTGTGTTCATCAAGGATATTGGTCTGTAGTTCTCTTTTTTGGTGGGATCTTTGTCTGATTTTGGGATCAAGGTGATGCTGGCCTCATAAAATGAGTTTGGAAGTTTTCCTTCCATTTCTATTTTTTGGAACAGTTTCAGGAGAATAGGAATTAGTTCTTCTTTAAATGTTTGGTAGAATTCCCCTGGGAAGCCGTCTGGCCCTGGGCTTTTGTTTGTTGGAGATTTTTGATGACTATTTCATCATCCTTACTGGTTATGGGCCTGTCCAGGTTTTCTATTTTTTCCTGGTTCAGTTGTGGTAGTTTATATGTCTCTAGGAATGCATCCATTTCTTCCAGACTGTCGAATTTGTTGGTGTAGATTTGCTCACAGTATGTTCTTATAATTGTCTGTATTTCTTTGGTGTTAGTTGTGATCTCTCCTCTTTCATTCATGATTTTATTTATTTGTTTCCTTTCTCTTCTTTTTGATAAGTCTGACCAGGGGTTTATCAATCTTATTGATTCTTTCAAAGAACCAGCTCCTAGTTTCATTGATTTTTTTCTATTGTTTTTTTTTTTATTTCTATTTCATTGATTTCTGCTCTGATCTTTATGATTTCTCTTCTCCTGCTGGGTTTAGGGTTTCTTTCTTGTTCTTTCTCCAGCTCCTTTACGTGTAGGGTTAGGTTGTGTATTTGAGACCTTTCTTTTTCTTGAGAAAGGCTTGTACCGCTATATATTTTCCTCTCAGGACTGCCTTTGCCGTGTTCCACAGATTTTGAACCGTTGTGTTTTCATTATCATTTGTTTCCATGAATTTTTTCAATTCTTCTTTAATTTCCTGGTTGACCCAATCATTCTTTAGAAGGATGCTGTTTAGTCTCCATGTATTTGGGTTCTTTCCAGCTTTCCTCTTGGGATTGAGTTCTAGCTTCAGAGCAGTGTGGTCTAAAAATATGCAGGGAATGATCCTAATCTTTTGATACCAGTTGAGACCTGATTTGTGACCCAGGATGTGATCTATTCTGGAGAAGGTTCCATGTGCACTAGAGAAGAACGTGTATTCTGTTGCTTTGGGATGAAATGTTCTGAATATATCTGTGATGTCCATCTGTCCAATGTGTCCTTTAAGGCCTTTATTTCCCTGTTGATCTTTTGCTTGGATGATCTGTCCATTTCAGTGAGGGGAGTGTTAAAGTCCCCTACTATTATTGTATTATTATTAATGTGTTTCTTTGATTTTGTTAGTAATTGGTTTGTATAGTTGGTTGCTCCCACGTTAGGGGCATAGATATTTAAAATTGTTAGATCTTCTTGTTGGACAGACCCTTTGAGTATGGTATAGTGTCCTTCCTCATCTCTTATTATAGTCTTTGGCTTAAAATCTAATTGATCTGATATAAGGATTGCCACCCCAGCTTTCTTCTGATGCCCATTAGCATGGTAAATTGTTTTCCACCCCCTCACTTTCAATCTGGAGGTGTCTTTGGGTCTAAAATGAGTTTCTTGTAGGCAAAATATAGATGGGTTTTGTTTTCTTATCCATTCTGATATCCTGTGTCTTTTGATTGGGGCATTTAGCCCATTAACATTCAGGGTAACTCTTGAGAGATATGAATTTAGTGGCATTGTATTGCCTGTAAGGTGACTGTTACTGTATATTGTCTCTGTACCTTTCTGATCTACTACTTTTAGGTTCTCTCTTTGCTTAGAGGACCCCTTTCAATATTTCCTGTAGGGCTGGTTTGGTGTTTGCAAATTATTTCAGTTTTTGTTTGTCCTGGAACCTTTTTATCTCTCCTTCTATTTTCAGTGATAGCCTAGCTGGATAGAGTATTCTTGGCTGCATGTTTTTTCTCGTTTCTTGCTCTGAATATATCATGCCAGCTCTTTCTGGCCTGCCAGGTCTCTGTGGATAAGTCTGCTGCCAATCTAATATTTTTACCATTGTATGTTACAGATTTCTTTTCCCCGGGCTGCTTTCAGGATTTTCTCTTTGTCACTAAGAGTTGTAAATTTTACTATTAGGTGACGCGGTGTGGACCTATTCTGTTGACTTTGAGGGGGGTTCTCTGCATCTCCTGGATTTTGATGCTTGTTCCCTTTGCCATATTAGGGAAATTCTCTCCAATAATTCTCTCCAATAGACCTTCTGCTCCCCTCTCTCTTTCTTCTTCTTCTGGAATCCCAATTATTCTAATGTTGTTTCATCTTATGGTGTCACTTATCTCTCGAATTCTCCCCTCATGGTGCAGTAGCTGTTTGTCCCTCTTTTGCTCAGCTTCTTTATTCTCTGTCATTTGGTCTTCTATATCACTAATTCTTTCTTCTGCCTCATTTATCTTAGCAGTGAGAGCCTCCATTTTTGATTGCACATCATTAATACCTTTTTTGATTTCAACTTGGTTAGATTTTAGTTCTTTAATTTCTCCAGAAAGGGCTTTTATATCTCCAGAGAGGGTTTCTCTAATATCTTCCAACCCTTTTTCAAGCCTGGCTAGAACCTTCAGAATCGTCATTCTGAACTCTTGATCTGACATATTACCAATGTCTGTGTTGATTAGGTCCCTAGCCTTTGGTACTGCCTCTTGTTTTTTTGTTTGTGGTGATTTTTTCTGCCTTGTCATTTTGTCTAGATAAGAGGATATGAAGGATCAAATAAAATACTAAAGGGGTGGCAAAGTCCCCAGAAAAATGTGCTGTAACCAAATCAGAAGAGACCCTAAATTGGGGGGGGGGGGAGAAAGGGGATAAAAAGAGGTTCAGAAAAAAAAAAGAAAAAAATTTTAAAAATAAAACAAATAAAGAAAAAATATTAAGAAGAAAGAAAAAAATATATATTTTAGATAAACTAGTCAAAAAACGTTAAAAAAGAAACGGGTAAAAGTTTTAAAAAATTTAGCAGAAGAAGAGAAAAGAAGAAAAAAAAATTGAAAAAAAAATTGAATTAATTGCAAGACTAAAGAATCATGGGGAGAAAGCCATGAGTTCTGTATTTTGCTTTCTCCTCCTCTGGAATTCCGCTGCTGTCCTAGGTATTGAACCTGCTTTCCTTGATAGATGAACTTCATCCTGGCTGGATTTTTTTGTTGATCTTCTGGGGGAGGGTCCTGTTGTAGTGACTCTCAAGTGTCTTTGTCTGAGGCGGAATTGCACTGCCCTTACCGGGGGCTGGACTAAGTAATCCGCTCGGGTTCGCTTTTGGGAGCTTCTGTTCCCTGAACGCTTTCCGTAGAGTGCCGGAGGATCGGAATGAAAATGGCAGCCTCCCAGTCTCCAGCCTGGAGGAGCCAAGAGCCCGGGGCCCCACTCCTCAGTGCGCCCCCTAGAGAACAGCACCCAATCACTCCCATATCCCCAGCCTCCAGCCGTGCTCCGAGCTCACCCAGCCTGCGACTGGTTCAAGGTAACCACGAGCTGAGAGCTCAGTCCTGGCTCTGTCTCTGTAGCTGGCTTCTCCGTTCTAACACCTGCGAGCTCTGTGATACTCCGACACCCTGATCCTTCTGTGACCCTGCGGGATCTGGGGCCACGCTGACCCTGCGTGGGCTTCACCCCAGTTTAGCCTCTGGAGCAATGTCCCTCAGTGGAACAGACTTTTAAAAGTCCTGATTTTGTGCTCCGTTGCTCCGCCGCTTGCCTGGAGCTGGCCCCTCCCCCCGTGGTCTATCTTCCCGTCATTTTGGATTCACTTCTCTGCCAGTCCTACCTTTCAGAAAGTGGTTGATTTTCTGTTTCTAGAATTGTTGTTCTTCTTCTCTTCGATCTCCCATTGGATTTGTAGGCGTTTGCAATGTTTAGATAAGCTATCGAGCTGATCTCCTGCTACCTGATGTAGTCTCAGGCTGCTACTTCTCCGCCATCTTGACTCCTCCCCCTCTTCAGCACTTTGAATATGCTTCTGCACTCCTTTTATTATGACAAAAAGCTACCAATTGTATCATTGTTCTTGTATATGTTTTGTGTTATTTTTCTCTGGGTGCTTTTCAAAACTTTTTTTTTTCTTTATTTTTTAGTTTTCAGCAGTTTGTCTCTGGTGCGATTTTCTTTATATTTATCCTTTGTGTGTATGTGCAGTGTTTGTTTTGATTTGTTGAGATTCTTATATCTGAAAGTTAAGGTTGTTTACCAGTCTGTGAAGTGTTTAGTTATTATTCCTTTGAATATTTTTCTATGCCTGTCTTTCCTCTCCTGGAACTTCAATTGAATGTCTTTTAGGCCTCTTGGCCTTATCCCGTAAAGGTATTTTTCTACTTACTTATTTTATATTTATTTTTCTTCAGTACTTTGACTCTTTCTGTTCTTGAGATTGAGCAATTTCTTTTGATCTTCATATAAATTTCACAAGTTATTTCTACCACTTTCAATCCGATGTTGATCCCATCTAGTGAATTTTTCATTTCAATGTTTATATTATAGAATTTCCATTTTCATATATTTTAATTTCCATTCACTCTTTTGGACCATTATTTTCTCTGATTATTTTCAAATATTTTTTCTCAATTTTTTTGAACACATAATAGCTTTCCTAAAGTATCTGTCTGACAGAGCCATCGTCTGGGCAACTGGAAGTAAGGTCCCATTTGATTTGTGGTGTTTATTTTTTTAAGATTATAGATTATACTTTATGCTTTCTTTGCATATATAATAATATTCATTGAAAACTGGATATTGTAGGTTCTATGTTGTAGCAACTCTGGATTCTGTTGTGTTCCTCTGGGGATTTGTTAGTTATAGCAGTCAGTTAATTTTCTTGTATTTAAACTGTAACTTCAGTCTTTCCAGTAGAATGCAGCAGCTGATAACCCTGCTTATTCCTCCCAGCAACCAGCTGCTGCTTTTTTGTAGCCTCATTCCCTGAAGGTGTTCACTATGAGGCATGGTGATAAGCTGAAGATTCAGGAAAAATGTATTTCACATCTTTAGGCTCACAGATCGTGGTAACTCTGCCTCTGAAGACTCAAATTTCTAGATGCTCTGCCAGCATCAGACTCTCTTCTTTGATGTTTCAAATCAGTAAGGCTGACTGGCATGTGAGTCAGAGAATCCACTTGTTTAAAAAGGTAGCAAAGTCACAAATCTCACCTGATAAATCTGTTTTTCAAAACGATATTTCCATTTGGTCTTTCCCTGCTCTATTTGCCAGACACCCAGGGCTCTGCTTTGAACATTTATAGTTTAGTGGTCATTCAGGGATTTCTGCAGAACTTAACATGCAAAGATTGGGTCTTGGCACTTTTGCACTTCTCTCAGATTTGCCTTTTAAATTCTCAGCTGCTATTCTAATACTGAGCACTTTCCTCTCTATTCTAGAGCTGGTTAGGCAGAATGCTTCCTCTTCTCTATAGATGATCTTTGGAGCATACTCAGGCATTTCTTAACCTTCATAATGACAATTTTTGAGAATACAATTTCCCTTGACTTTTGTTTGCATTTATATACTTCCTTGGTACCTTTCAATGGTTATTTTAAAATGTGTCTAAGCTTTATAACTTTTACCCATGGGAAGATTCATGTGACATCATTTTGTCACCATTATCAGAAATCTGTCCACACCCATCCCAGGCTATTGATCTGCATTTCCTTCATGGGCAGAGATCCATAGCTGCCTTTGCCTTTCTCTACCGTAATGGTATTGAAGTTGGAAGTCTAATCATTTTTAAAGAATTCTAATATTATATAAATCTTGAAAAACACCATCTCACTAAAAGTTAGTAGATACAGTTTCACTTAACTTGGGTAAGTAACTTGACTGCTGTGCACCATTGCTTTCTCTTCTGAAACCTAAGGAATTGAATGAGGTATACAGTACTTCCACCAGTAAAGTTCTATTTTTTCTTTTTATGGTCAGGAAGTAAAGACCACTACTCATTTATAGACATAGTGATTGTTTAAGCTGTTTTCCTACATCTTCTCAGAAAATAAGTCACTTGCCAACTGAAATGTTCTCTGGAGTTAAATGAAACACTTTGTCTATTGTCTCAGTGGCTTTGTAAAAGCTGTTTTAATTTTAATACCAAAATAGTCAATGAGTACATTACTCTGAAGGTAAATTTTGCAATATTTTCTAATTTCCCAACCAGAGTGTTTTCTTCTCTCCATTTGCTGTCAGTTTTCTCCCTTTCTTAACTTCCAATTCCTCCTCAGGATTTTTCTATCCCATTTCATTGTTGTCTTGGCCCAGGGTGTTTTTACTCTCTGTGCTATGCAAAAGATGGCTGCTTAACTCTATTTTCTCTTCTGAATGAGAAAGTCAACAAAATAAGAAACATGCCAAGAAAATGTCAGTTGTTAGCAAGAGAATGAAAATAACCAGGTGAACAAAATATAGGAAGAATTCTACCACAAATGGACTCCTCCAAATACTAGTTTTTAATATCTTTATTTTTATGTCATGTATGTGGATAAAGTAATATTTATCTTATTAAGCCTAGTGTGCTTATTACATTCATTATCTTTTCATTTAACTACTTATTTATCAAATACTTTTTAAATTATCACAGTATGTCACAGAGCAGGAAATAAAACAGTCTCCCTGCTCACTGTCGCCACCCAAAGTCATACCATGATGAGAAGCTCTACTTAGAGTTGACAGTGATCATTAGATTTAGAGTCTTGGTAAGTTACAGCACAGGGAGCAGAACTAAGTAATTTAAATGTCAACATCTTTTGAAGGTGACAGTATGGGAGATGGGACAGGAAAGGAAAGATCAAAGAATGTCAATTTGTCCCACTGAATTAACCAAATTATTTCTAATTAAATTTGTTACAAGCCTATTACATTACAAAAGACATACTTTCTCATTGTAAAACAATTCAAACAAGAGTTAAGTCTGAGATCACCTTGCACCCTTATATTAAAAAACCAATTGCTTTAATGTTGTGTTAACAGGAAGTCAATACCATAATTCATTTACTTTCTATTTATGAAACACACATGCAGAATATATTAATCTAATTAATTGAATTAATTGCTGTACTAATTGCTGTACTAATTATCTTAAAACTTGCTCACCTGACTTGGTTATAGACATTGAGATTACTATGTATGAGTTTTACACATGCACAGTTACATTGTGTATGAATCTGTGATTAACTTATTGAAGAATTAAGAACATTTATTTAGAAATACTACTCTGTCTCATAAAATAAATGATGTCTTTCAAATTAGCTTGTTAAAAATTGTAAAAGTTGGCTTCTTGTTAGTATTAAAAGACTTGATTTTGGGGAATGCTATAACACTCTATATAACACTTTGATTTGGGGGAATGCCATATTTCTGAAACTAGATTTAGAAACAAAAAAATACTTAAGCCTTGCATATAAAATTTTAGAGAAATGACTTGAATCATCAGATATTATAAGTAGATATTATACATTGATTTGATAGGAAATATGAGAATATTAGAATTATTTCTAAAGGATGGCTCACCTATTGGATAGTTATGAGTATCAGACTAGAAGCTAAGCAAACTCCAAGACCATCTTTTAAAATTCTTATCATCTGGGGCGCCTGGGTGGCTCAGTGGGTTAAAGCCTCTGCCTTCGGCTCAGGTCATGATCCCAGTGTTCTGGGATCGAGCCCCGCATCAGGCTCTCTGGTCACTGGGGAGCCTGCTTCCTCCTCTCTCTCTGCCTGCCTCTCTGCCTACTTGTCATCTCTGTCTGTCAAATGAATAAATAAAATCTTTAAAATAAAATAAAATAAAATTCTTATCATCCAATCCTTTTTTTTTTCTTTCTTCTGGTGGTGGGGATAAAAAAATGAGAGATAAGAATTTCAAAATAGAGTAAAGTGGAAAATGAGGAAAGGAGATGTATTTTTTAGTAAGAAAGTGTAGTCATTTTTTAAAACATTTTAAAACATTGATATACAGTCTACACTTACATAAATGTGGATATATCTGTTAAGTCAACTTTTATATTTTTAATCTTTACTATCACCAATAATAGCTAAAGTATATTTATATTGGTTATGTTGACACTAAATCGATATGATGACTATATTGTAACATTTGAAGCTATTGCACTGCTAGATTTATACATAATTGTAAGTATTAAATATCTCAGTAAAATGCTTACATGAAATTATTTCGAAAATATATACTGTACTTTCAATGCTTACATTCTGGCTTTTTGGGAAGATTTTATTTATTTATTCATGAGAGAGAGGAGAGGCAGAGCGAGAAGCAGGCTCCTGGATGTGGGACTTGGATCCAGGATCTTGGGATCATGACCTGAGCCAAAGGCAGACACTTAACCAAATGAGCCACCCAGGAGCCCCATATTCTGACATCTTCTGAACAAGAATAAAAATGCTTTCTTTTAAAGCTGACAGATCAGGGCACCTGGGTGGCTCAGTGGGTTAAAGCCTCTGCTTTCAGCTCAGGTCATGATCCCAACATCCTGGGATCGAACCCCACTTCGGGCTCTCTGCTCAGCAGGTAACCTGCTTCCTCCTCTCTCTGCCTGCCTCTCTGCCTACTTGTGATCTCTGTCTGTCAAATAAATAAAATCTTAAAAAAAAAAAAAAGGTGACAGATCATGGGGCTGGGTCGCTCAGTTGGTTAACCATCCAGCTCTTGATTTTGGCTCAGGTCATGATCTCAGGGTTATGAGATTGAGCCCAGCATCATGCTCTGCACTGGGTATGGCGCCTGCTTAAGATTCTCTCTCTCCCTCTCCCTCTACCACTCTTTCTCTCCATTTTCCTCTCATAAATAAATAAATAACACAGATAAGAAGTGTGCATTTGCCTCCTTTGCCTACTAAGATTTTGCTGAAAAAAAAAAAGAAGGAAAGAAAGATATGTGAATAAAAATAAACTCATAATAGAAAAAAAATTGTGGAGGTTAGGGTGGAGATAAGTCATCATTTATGAGAAGTTTCACTTTATTTCTGCAAATCAGATAGAAATGGGAAATCACACAGAGGGGGGAAAAACTGGACAAATGGAATTCTGAGGTGTACAGTGAGCTTTGTCCCTGTAAAAATCTAAGGACCTACCACTAAAAAAATTGAGCAGAACTTCTGAGGAAAGCTAATCTCTGTGCAGATCTCACTGTGTAATTTTTCCAGGCTTGAGTCAGGAAGACCAATGACAAAATAATTCAGTTTTCTGGACCCCACACCCATCCAGAGCTGCCTCATTTAGTCAGAATTTCCACTCCGTGGGGGCCGGTAGGGGGAGGGTCCATGTAACAGAATGGCTTTACTTATACAAATCTACTCCACTTATCAAATTTTTTAAAAGGAGCCTCTTTGACAAACTTCTATGGTTATTTGACTAAAAGAAAAAAAAAAAAACAATTTCCCACTGTAGAAGTCAGTTTGAGTAATATATATTTTTCTAGAAAAGTAATCATTTTATCTATATTTTAAAATTTATTTTCATGAAGTTTAATCAAGCAGTACATTTTGGTTATTTTAGTTTTCTCAATATCTGTAATTATTTCCCTGTATTTATTCTTTATTCTTTATTTTAATATTCTTTTCCTCGTCTCCCTTGGATTAGGTAAAAGTTATAACTTTGCCAAATTAATAGCTATTTAATTTAGTTATAACTTCAAGTCATTTTCTTTCTTTTTTTATTTTTGAGTCATTAAATTCTCCTATTTTTCCTTATCTTGAATTTGGCATTTTCCCAGTTTCTTGAATTTCTACAAGTTTATTTTTATTTTTCTGCTTGATTAATATGTGTATTTAAAGCTATGAAATTTCCTCTGAGTGCAGCTTTAGACAGTGTGCCATAGTAGTAAAAGGCATTTTAAGAGCTAAAGGTTTGATTAAAAGTTTGATATTCCAAGAACTTAAGAGATGGAAAAAAAAGATTCAATTATTTTTTTATCCACTTCATATTTCATAGTTAAAAGAGTTAAATCAAAACTTGCCTACTATGTTTGGTTTTTGTATTTTTTTTCCTTTACAAATTTTGATGCTAAATCATGCATTGATCTATGGAAAATAAAATGGGTAGCACATAAAATATTTTCATATTATTAAAATAATTATTGCTAATCCTAATAATTTTATCCAACATTTATAGCATTATATCAGTTCCATGTGCAAGGTATTATTTTAAATTTAATGTATATATTAATTCAATCATTTTCATTTAACTGATGAGAAGTGAGAAAACTGAGTCTTAGAGAGGTTGTATAAACTATGCTAAGCAAATTAGAAAATGTAGACTCTAATCTAGTTCCCTGACTCCCAAAGCTTGTACCTCACAATTATGGGTGGGAAAGAGCATAGGAAACTAGAGTCAGGTTGCTTAATATTCTAAACCAGTCTCTGCCACAGTAAGATCTGGTACAGGTTGATCATGCTCAATAGTGCTAACTTGGGGTTGTACTAAATGTGTTCAAAGTCTACTAAATTAGCATAAATGTTATATAATCCTTGATTTGCTATTCTAGATGAATTTATTCACTCCAAATATTGCTGGTGGTCAGTGGCATTATCTGTAATATGGCCACGTAATACTAAGGGTACATTCCAGAGTCATAAACTGGAGAGAAGGTATCTGGCCTTATTATGTTGATCTCGTTAAAACTCTACTGTAACTAACTGTACTAAGTAGTAATAACCTAAGAACCTATGTGGACCTAGAACCGCTGCTTAGAATCTCAGAAGTCCAAGGAGTCAGCTAATATCAGAATCCATATGTCAACTTCAGTGGTCATGAGCTTTGGGTTTAGTTAATACCAACTATGTTGGGTTTAACTGACCCACGTTAGGGCTAACTTTGGTCATGTGTTAAGTACAACTTGGAATATAAAACCAATTTTTGTTTACTTAAGCTAAAAGAAGAAAAAATACAGCCCCTTCCCCTAAAGAAAGCAAAGATGAAATATATGTATTGAAATGTACAGTGCTTGCCCCTTAACTGCAGTTTCAGTTACTTGTGTCCATGGTGGTCCAGAAGCAGATGATCCTCCCTCAGAGGCATTGTCAGAACGTCAACAGTAGCCTATCACTACTATGTGACAGTGTGTTTGTCACTTACCTCACTTGATCTTATCACAAAGACATTTTATCATCTCGCATCATTATAAGGAAAGGAAAAAGAGAACTTTAAAATCTTATTCAGAATTTTGTGACCAAACCATAAAGATGGCTGGAAATGTGGTCCATTCCATGAGTATGTTGTAGACCACATATAATTGGGGTTCTAAACTAAGGAAGGAGAGAATGAATACTGTGTACTATATTTAGAGATTACTTCCCTAATCTGCATAGTGTAGGATTAATTCAAGGCAGCTATAACAAACTGAAAGTTTTAAACAACTCAATTTTTAGCAATCAATGGAGTCATTATGTCTAAGATTTTAAAGTTCTCTTTTTCCTTCTTGCCAATCATTTGTACTTTTTTTCTTAATTGGCTGCTATTTTCAATCAAGTACAATTGCCCTAAAGTAAAGTTAGAGTCACATTCCACTGATTAGAGTTGTCTTTTAATGATTAATGAGCCAGTCTGAAATTCACACTGTGCTTATTTAGAACATGATAGCATCATTCAGTAATGAACTTTCAAGAGATTATTTATTTCCCGTTGCCATATTTCTAATCAAGTGCTCATATGCATAATGAATGCTTCAAGAGAAATCTGTTTTTTTGCCTTGTTTACAAGAAGAGTCATCTTAATGGCAAACCACAAGCATGTTGAGATGGATTGTCTAGTGAAATTTGACCATTAATTAAAATATTTCAAGGATTCATGAAATAGTAAGACACAATGGTCTCTAAAATTCTAATAAAATTATATGAATTTAGATGTATTGAGATTCATTTGACCAACCCCTAATCCAAGTCCTTGAATATAATCATTAGCAGGTGATTCTCTGGCACCTGTGGACATCCTCCAGATGGTAGAAACACCACCTCTGCATAGGTCCCCTCCAGATGGCAGTAATTACTAGAACGTTCTTTTATTGAGCAAAACTGCAAAATTTACTCTCTCCATCATCTTTAATTTTTCTCTTTCCTCACCAAGCTAAATGCTTATATGCTAAGAATTTACTTTAGACAAAGTGTGTTGCCATCCATATTAACAGCCATATTAAAACAGAATTTAATTTCAGGATCATAAGAGCGGTGAAAAGATCACCAATGATCCACAAAAGTGAGGAAACCATCCATGCAGATATCTAACACTGCCCAAAGTTCAAGGCAGAGTAAACAAAGTGAAAAGGCCATGGGGGCCGGAAGTGAGTTTGGTGGGTGTCTTCAGAGAATAGCAAGACTAGTGTAGCCGGAGCAGAGGGAAGGCGAGGAAATTGATAGGTGGTGAAGATCGATAGTGAGTGGCACTGTGAGGCAGATATGAAGTCTTTAGACTATCTTAAGCAAAGGAGTGACATGATCTTTTTCAGTTGTAAAAGAATCCGTCTGTCTGATGTGTGGAAAATAGATTGCAAGGCAGGAGGAAATGGAGAGACCACTTTGGAGGCTGCTGCGGTAGTCAAGTGGAGATACTGGCTTATGCCAAGGGAGTAACTGTGTTAGTGGTTCAACTCTACTTATGTTTTGTAGGAAGAGCCTACATAATGTACTGATGGTTAGATGCACAATAGGGAGTGAAGTGTAATGGATCCGATGATTTTCATTTGAGCACTGGGAAGAATGACTGTACCACTTGCTGGAGTAAAAGGTATCTAGAAAGAGGAGCATACTTATGCAAGGGAAAATCAAATGTGGATTTTTATTTTATTTATTTTTAAAGATTTTGTTTGTTTATTTGACTGACAGAGATCCCAAGTAGGCAATGAGGCAGGTAGTGAGATAAGGGGAAGCAGGCTCCCCGCTGAGCAGAGAGCCCGATGTGGGGCTCGATCCCAAGACCCCGGGATCATGACCTGAGCAAAGGCAGAGGCTTAACCCACTGAGCCACCCAGGCACCTTGTGGGTTTTTATTTCAATATGCCATTTAGGCATCCGAATGAGGATATCAAGGAGGAATATGTAGACTGTGCATATGTGAGTTGAAATTTAACTGAACAGCATCAGTCCAATATCTTTTAAAGTTGTTTGGTGTGTAGAGTACATCTGTACAGTTTCCTCCTAAGTGCTTTGAGACCGTTGGGCGTGATGATGACATGTTATTTTCAGGTTTCAGTTCCAGTATTAATGATATCATAGTCATAAGTGCCAGTGGTATACTGGAACATTTTTGTTTGTTTGTTTGAAAATTGTTGCACTTACTAGAGTGTACCCACCACCTTCAGGATGGAGGTACTCATTTCTCAACTGCTGGGAGCACTGGGAGGTTAGAGCTGCCGGCTGCCTCATACTTGGGGAATTGCTCTTCTTTTGAAGGAGGCTGCCTTTCACATCCCCTCCCCTGTGTGCGGCTCACGTCCAGTGGCTGGTCAGTGCAGGAGGGTAATAAGGCCTGGATCCTTTGCCTCCATTTGCGAAAACTTACACAAATGCATCACAATTCAACTTGTCCTTCTGTTCCATTCTCTGCTCTTAATCCTTAGAAGTATTTCTGAGACCATTCATTCGGTAATAAACTTGACACCAAATATCTGTCTCAGAATCCATTTTTCAGGAAACTCAACTTAAGCCACAAATGTCTCATAAAAGCACATATTCATAAATAAAGAGTTTTAGTTTTTTAAAATAAAGTAATAGACCCAGTATGAAACAAGTGATTTTGGTATTATTTACATTACTTATTTTAACCATCCAACAGTACTGGTTAAAGAGCATTCGGTTAAACTATGTTGTATTTAGAATTTTTTCAACTATAGATTCATCCAGGTAGAAACAAAATCTAATGGCAACTATGGATTTCATTTGTCTTTTATTCCATCTTAAAGTTAAATTTTAGATTCAACCATAGACCGTCATATTTATAGGACAGTTTAGCAGCAATTATATTTAACAAAAACAGGAAAAAAATTGAACCAAATAACCCTTCCTTTGCAGAAATGCCTAAGAACAACATGGTATATTCATTATTTTTATAATTCAAAAACTTCACAAAAGACCAGGATCAAACTCTCAAAGCTTTTGTGCAGATTCTCATCTGTCAATCAAATGCTCCCTTTCTGAACATGTTGCTTTTCATCATTTCAAAAAGTTGACACTTCTGTGATTAAGATCATCCCCTCATTTAAAAATCTCTCCCCCTAACTTCCTGTGTTTTGCAGTATTATTTTCTAAAACACTAATAAATGGCCTTTTGATGGATTCAGTTTTTTCCCTGATAGCTTATAAGCCAGTAAACTTTAAGAATCAGAATGTTTCTTTTAAATTTTAAAGCAGAAAATCCAGTTGAGTGAATTTTTTTTTCTGATACTGATTTGATAATTTTTTACTGATTTGAAAATTTTTTTGAAATACAGGAAGAAAAGCATGACCAAAAAATGAGAGCTACACTAGAAAACTCTTTGTTTAATTGCTTTTCCAGAATAGTATGTCTCAATACAGAAACAACTGTTTAATACCTGCCTTGAAATTGCTGACCTTAATCTCTTCTGCTGCTTTAGAATTTCAATCTTAAAGTTCTTTCTTTTGTTGATAGAGTAAAATTATGTCTTTTTTTTTTTTTTTTTTTTTTTTTTAGAATTTTAGAAAGGGTGACAGAGGGAGAGGGAGAGAGAGACTGTTAAGCAGGCTTCACACCCAGCACAGAGTCCCATGTGGAGCTGGATCCCACAATCCTGAGTTCATGACCTGAGCTGAAATCACAAGAGTTGAACTCTTGTGAGTCCAAGACTGACTGAGCCACCCAGATGCCCCCATAAAATTATATCTTTTTTTTAAAGATTTTATTTATTTATTTGACAGAGATCACAAGCAGGCAGAGAGGCAGTCAGAGAGAGAGGAGGAAGCAGGCTCCCCACCCAGCAGAGAGCCCGACTTGGGGCTCGATCCCAGGACCCTGAGATCACCACCTGAAACGAAGGCAGAGGCCTTAACCCACTGAGCCACCCAGGCGCCCATAAAATTATATCTTAAGAGAAAACATAGGCAATGTAATTTAGATGATTTTAATGTGAGTTAAAAAAATTTAAAAAGTAATGTGATTTTAAATTATGCATATTTCATAAAGAAAGTGAAAGGCTGGGGTGATTTTTAATATTTTGGAAATTTTAAGTTTAATCTGTCTGGCTGAAAGTGTATTGTGGAATTATTTTCCCTTATAACAAATCTGAATAAGGAGATTGTAACAGATAAAAACAATGTAATGCGTCCATTATGTCATAACTCTCTTAATTGTTCTTACAAGTGGTAGCTTATTACATAAGCTAAATTATTATTATTTTTTGCTTTCTTGACTCTAAGTGAAAATGGGAAAATTTTACTGGTTTCTTTTTTTTTTAAGATTTTATTTTATTAATTTTTATTTGGCAGAGAGAGAGAGAGATCACAAGTAGGCAGAGAGGCAGGCAGAGGGAGAGGAGGAAGCAGGTTCCCCGTTGAGAGAGATCCCGATGCGGGGCTCCATCCCAGGACCCTGGGATCATGACCCGAGCCGAGGGCAGAGGCTTAACCCACTGAGCCACCCAGGCACCCCTTTACTGTTTCTTTAACTAATCTCTGTGCTGATCTAGAATGGCTCTCTATGCCCCTCAAAAATCAGCCAGCAAGTAGGAGCTGAATTCAATTTTTGCTCATGTGGTTCCAAAAAGGAGAACTGAGAGCCATATGTGAACATGACAGATGGGCTTATTTCAGCAATAGTGGTGGGAAGAAGCTTCAGTTACAACTGTGCAAAATTCAAATGAGCAGTGAGTTACCATCCCCTGCTAGGTTTGAATATCACTCATTGGCCAGAAACTTTGTAGAGGGGACTACAGCATTGGACAGTAAAGGTGATGTTTCATTCTAATTCTGGAATGGAAATATGATGGACTTGATGGCCTGTGTGAATATATCCCTCTCCTCAAATCAGGACTGTTTTAAATGTATATCGGGAAATTTTCATGTTAAAGCGGCAAATCCAGTTGGACAATTTGTCTTTCTATCACTGCTATAAAATTTGCTCACAGCCAGAGTCTACTGGCTAGTGTTCATTGTTTTTGAACTTGCTGTCACTGAGGTTGCTATGAGGTGCGGCCCTGCCAAGCTCTCCTTCTGCAGTGACCTTCCTTCTTGCCCCAGGGGGAGTGACCATTGCAGTGCTAGCCAAAATAGTTCCAGTTTGGCCATCTGTGGTAGAATAACAGCCCCCAGGGATGCCAGTGTCCTAACATGTGGAGCCTATGAAATTTTTTTTTTTTTTTTTTGCCCTTTATTACCCTTTTACCCCTACAAGGTGAAAAGAGGCTTTTGCAGGTATGATGTTAACTGCCTTAATATGAGGGGAGTATCCAGGTGGGCCTCATTTAATCACAGGACATTAAGATGTGAGGACAGAAGAAAGGTTGGAGAGATACAGTGCTATAGCCTTTGAAGATAGTGAAAGGGGTGCCGTGGACCATGGAACGTGGGCACCTCTAGAAGCTGGAAAAGGTAAGGAGATGGATTTCCTTCTAGAGCTTCCACAAAAGAAAGCAGCCCTCTCGGTATCTTGATTTTAGCTCAGTGAAACTGGAGTAGTCTGTGTCAGACTTCTGACTTAGAGAACTGAGGATAAACTTGTGTTGTTTTTAAACGACTGTGTTTGTGGTAATGAGTTATGGAGGCAATAGGAAAGTTGTGTAGCATCCGTGAGATCCCTGGGCATTGCTCCTGCCAAAGGAGGCCAGTGAGCAAGGCTGCTTGGTTCATCGGCCTCAGAGGCTAGAGCAGCATTTTTCTGCAGAAAATGTGCAGCTGGATTGCTTTACTGTCCTTGTGGTGTGCAGTTCTGACTGTCTCCAAACACCCAAGGCCTATGTAATGAGAATAATTTAATGGACTTTTTGGGATGGTGACTCCGGTTTACGAGCAAGATCTGAAAGGGTTTCTTGAATCCACGTCAAAAGATGATCCTCAGCGTTATTTTTTGTTTAGTATCTGTGGTGTTATTATTACATTTTGATTATCTTAAAACTTTGCCTCAGGGCGAACAAATACTAGTAATCTCTTGCGGGAAAGCCAGAAGTTACTAGCAGCGATACACGGACCTGTTGAGATGTGACTAGCAGCGACACGCCTATCTGTGTCAGCCCCAAAAACCTCAGGCATGTTTAAAAAGTAAAATAACCACCCACTGGAGGCCTTCTTACTTTCTCTTCTGTATCCCTCTTTGCATCTGGACTATCTCAAGGCTCCACACAGGCTTACCCTAAATTGTTCCATTCTTCCCTCCCTTTCTTCCTTCCCCTAACATCAAAACAGCTAGTGCCCCAAGTGCTTATCTCATGCAGGTAGGAAACTGTCAGATTGAAGTCATTTGCCCGAAGGGTAAAGGTCTCCCCCAGGGCTGTGTGAGGTTTGATAAACTAAGGGCAGTCATAGTCTATGCACCAAGCAGGGGAAATCTTTTTGAGCCAGAGTACTTTGAAAGAGATGGGTATACTGCAGGCCGACAGCTCCACTGTGAAACCCTCCTGCCGGCATTGAAGATCTGCTGGTGTTCACATCTTGGCCCTGAGGTTCAAGTTCAAAGATCACAGCAGACAAAGCTGATAGAGGTTTGGCTTTGCCCTGAGGCGGAGAGTTTGTTTCCCCCTCTGTGAGATAAGGATAATAACAATGACCCCCTCTTAAGTTCTTTGTGAGGTCTGAGTGAAATCACAGTCTGTCACCTGCTCAGCACCTGTGGGAGCAAAGACTCAACACACCTTATCTGTCAGCGATTTTCTAGTGCAGGCTCAGGATAAGGCATTTTGTGAAGACGCAGGCAAATAGGAAAGGCTTAGACCGCCCGGAGCTCCCTCCCGCCCTACTGCCTTTCTGCTTGCAAATAGGCACCAGAAAAGTAACCATGTACTTTATTTACTTATTTATTTTTATTTTCTTTAACTTTTGGTATAGTTAGTGTTAAATTAGCTTCAGCTGTACAATACGGTGATTCAGCAAATCTCTACATTTCTCAGTGCTCGTCCTAAGTATGGTCTCAATCCCTATCACCTGTTTCCCCCATGTCCCCCCACCCAACTCCCTTCTGGTAGCTATCAGTTTGTTCTCTATAGTAGAGTCTGTTTTTTGGTTTCTCTCTCTCTTCTTTTTCTTTGTTCATTTGTTTTGTTTCTCAAATTTCACATAGGAGTGAAACCCTATGGTATTTGTCTCTCTATGACTGACTTCGCTTAGCCTTATACTCTCTGGTTCCACCCATGTCATTGCAAATGGCAAGATACCATTTTTTTCTAAGGCTGAATAATATTCTGTCGTCTATATACCTGTTCATTTTTTTAAATTTACATATTTATTTTTTCAGCAAAACAGTATTCATTGTTTTTGCACAACACCCAGTGCTCCATGCAATACGTGCCCTCCCCATTACCCACCACCTGTTCCCCCAGCCTCCCACCCCCGCCCCTTCAAAACCCTCAGGTTGCCTCTGAGAGTCCGTAGTCTCTTATGGTTCGCCTCCCCCTATATACCTGTTCATTTAAAAAAGTAGTTAATTTATACATACCTAGAACTTGCAAATTTTTATCATCAGCAACAAACCCAATTACCTAAATCCTCGCGTGTGTACATGGGTATATACTTATTTTCTGAGAATTCTCACAATTCAGGGAGGGGGGAAATATAAAGGAGAAAATGTGTCATTAACTGCCAGATTTTTTTCCCCTTTAAGTATGATACACTGAGAAGTAAACAGAGGTAATTTAGGAAAGATTATCTTTAAAAAATATGTCATGGTAGTTCCTCCTCCATTCCTCCCCCCCAAAAAAGAGTGTAAGTCTTGGACTATGTCCCTACATCTTTTTCAGAAACAGGATACTTTAATCACGGCTATAGGATAGTGAGATGGTTTTAAGCAAAGGCAAAGATGTTAAGAATAATTTGGTAAAGGTTTTTAGGTACCAATAATGATCAGCAGCCCCATCCTGAGGACTTGAAAAGCCAAACTAAGTAAAAACAAAAATCCTCCACATTTAATTTTAGAATTAAAAAAATAAAAGATGGGCTATAGCTTGAACAATCCAAAAAGATCCCTCTTGGTATTTCAGGAAAGAAAAGTTAAGATGTTTTTCCACAAGTTATAGTTAGGGAAAAGCTTTATTATAATAAAAGTAGGTTTTCTCCTTAAGAGATACCATTCAGAATTGATTACCCTCCTTCACAGGATGCAACAATAGATATGATTGACAAGCGTGCCAAAGGCTTCATTCTTCTAACTGATTATCAAATGTTCCTCCCTGGAGCCAATTTCAATGAGTTGTTATATTTTGAGGTGCTGTCATGGACTCATTGGAAGGAACTATAATGAGGAATGTAAGTTTCTTGTGTCTACATTTCCAGGAACTCCATGTCAGAATGTTATGTCTAATTTAATAATATAATTTTTAGAAGTTTTTGAAACTGTCTGGAAAAATGGAACAGTTACCTCATTCAAATCTTTATAAGAAACCATAAAAACATCAAAACGGTGCTTTCTATACTTTACCTCTTATTGTGAATAGGTATTTACTATTGCAAACAGAATTGAGTATATATGATGTAAAATTCAAATGTAGCACTGTTAATTATATTATTACTACTTCTCTGAGCAGAGATGGAGTTAGTACCCTTTGTAACATGAAGGGATAACCCTCTTAGAATAATTTTTTTTCTGCTGAAGGAAGGTTCTGAACATTTATAAATTTAAACAATCCTTCCTAGGACGAGGGAGACTATAAAAATCATAACCTAGGTATGTCTGATCTGCACAGAAAGGTGTTATCTTTCTGGGAATAACATGTATCTAGCACAAAATAGGCACTCATTTAGAAGTGTTATTTGTGAGTTATAAAGACCTAAAAATAAGTGGCTTAAAAATACATTAACTTTTCTCTTGTGTACGATGGAGTCCAGAGGTAGGCTGTTCAGGCCTGGCATATTGACTTTTTTATATTATCAGTAGCTTAGAATACTTTCATTTTCTGCTTTGCTGTTTTTAGCAGAAGGTTATATCCTCAGAACACCTCATGCTCACAAGATGGCTGCCATGTCCTACCTATCACATACAGGTAGAAAAGGAAAATAGAATATGCAAAATGGTGAGGGCCCGCTGAATACTGGCCATTTTAGTGAAACTTTTCCAGAGTCCCAGCAAACAACTTTTGCTCAAATACCATTGTCCCAAACAGTCACATGCTTTCCCTATTCTTTAAGGTAAGTTGTAAAATGGATTTTTGCTGAATGATTTGTCAAATCTAAAATAAAAATTCTGTGGTTAAAAAGGAAAGGAAAATTGGACTTGGATAGGCACTGTCTTTTCCATGGTTATGACGATGATTATACTTTTTGGAAGGTCCACGAATAAATGAGCCCTTTTCCAGTAGTTTGCTTCTCTGTGTGTCTGCACTATTCCCCCTTCAGCAGGGTGCTGCAGGCAGCTTATAACGGCTTACCAGAGCCAACTGATACATTTTCAAGAGTTTCACAAGCTGGTAATTAAACACACACACACACACACACACACTTAAAAGTTAAATAATAGAAACAGAATTGAATAAATTATAATAAAAACAAAGATAATAGAAACTTAGAACACCTAAGTCCTTAATTATTTTACGATAATTTGGTGTTATGTACGCCCTTGACGTTATGTACATCTACCGTGTCTGCGTGAAGAAAATACTGTCTAATGGAAACTTCTGTAATGGGGTGCTGCTGTATCTCTTCCCAGTTCTGCACTTAGTGACCTCACATTGGTAGCTTAACACTGATCATCGTGGAAATATTTATCCCATGGACATTGACACGTACTGAAATGCGGGCCCTTTTTTTCTGGACGGTATGTTTTCAACATGTACCGGCACACTCTGCCTTCTAGTAATGAAAATGTTTTTAATAGTTTGCTGCAGTAATGCTGGCCAGCAAAGAAATCAGGGCAGGGACAAATATAGTATGTTTCACTAACATTTTAATCCTATCCAGAAGGTTAACTAAGGAACACACTAGAAGAGGGAAGGAATTACTCTTTCTCTGTTCTTGCCCTGCAGCAATTCTCGTGGGACCAGCAGTACTACCAGCCCGGTATTTCTGCTCTGAGCTAGAGAAGTGAAGCTTTTGTGACCAGTCTCCCGCAGAGAGAAGCAAGAAAAGGAACTGCTGCATGTTTCCCCACAGACTAATAATTTTGTTCAGGTTCCTTTGAGTTTGGTCCACTTATCCGAAAAGAAAAAGGCGCTTAAAAAAATTCTGCCTCACTGATTATTACTCTTTGGAGGGTATGAACGTGAGACATTTTGGGGGAATAAAGATGCAGTTAACATCAATGAGACAGTGTAGTGGGGGTCATTTAAAAGGGTGATTTATAACCCCTTTTCTACATCTAGTTTTTAAATTAAGCTTGTTAAAGCTCATTTTGCTTTTTCACCTTGGGTGCTTTTTCTTTTGCTTCCAACAATTGTGGGCAAACTTTCTGCCCCACAGTCGGGAGTTTGAGATGGTACCAGAAAGATCTGTAGAAGAAAGCAGCTGGATACCCTACTTTGGTGGGGCCATAGGGAAGCAAGCACTCTTCATTCCTGGGGAGGGAGTGTGAGTTAATATGATGCTGAACATACTGGTACAACTTGGCAATATTTATCCAAATTGTAAATGTATATAGCCTCTGACCCACCAATTCTACTTTTGTGAATATATTCTACAGATACACTTATACATATGCTAAATGCTTGTAGGTTCAAATTTATTCCTTATGTAACATTTTTATATAATAGCAAATGGTTAGAGTCCACTCAAAGTCCAATAAGGAGTGACTAAATAAATTACAACTAGTTTTTATAGTGGAATGCTATGTATCTGTTTGAAAATATTCGTAGGAACTAATAGTGGGAAAATGTGTCTGAACAGTATATTTAATATACCTTTTGTTAAAATAAGTGAAAATTAAAAAATCTAAATTTATATCTTCTTGAATATGTATAACTCTGGAGAGATACGTAGACTCTAAGAATAGACATATATATGTGGAAGGGAGGGATGTTCTGGCTAGATAAGGGCTCCTGTTGGAAGGAAAGGAACTTTTTTTTTACTTTTTAACTTCTATAGTTACTCATTTTTTTTTTGCGCTATGTGAACATACTATCTAATTGAAAATTAAAAAATCATAAACTGTATGCATAGCTTTCACTGTTTAAAGAGTAAGAAGCTTGCCTTTTGTCAGGAGAGACATTAGTAACGTGATCTGAAAAGGAGTTCTAGGTTTGAGATGGCTCCCTCAAAGGCTTAACAGAGGAGAGTTCAGTGAGGGACCGTGTGCAGAGATGTGCTGATTTTAGAGAATCCTGTAGAAGAGTGAGGTACTCCGGGGACTGGCAAAGACAGGATTCTGGAAGCCCTGCTAGGTCACAAGAAAAGGGGAGAGGGGATGGAGCGGTCATGAAGACATTGCAGGAACAGGAGCTCCAACAGCACAAAGCAGCTAGTGCCAAAAACGGGGGGGGGGGGGGCACTGAGAAACAAAAAGAATCAATAGCCCAACCTTCCTGTTTTTCCACCAAAATCTCCTGATAGTGCCAAACAGAAGCTCGAGAACCAGGAAGGCTAGGAGAGCGTGTGGTCATCTTCCTGGGGGACAAAGGAGGAGAAAGGAGGAGAACGAATTCAGGCACCAAATGAAAAATAGCCAGTATGGGCTACTAGGATGACAATTTGCACCTTCCCTGTGTGTGTTATATAAATGAGTTAACGATGGCCCCTGTAGGTTGACTTCTACGTTGTGTACTTATTCATGACAAGCTAGGATCCTTAGCTCAACTCCTGCCAGCATAAGACTCAAATGTTTACATGTCCAGTTGTTTTCCATACAGCTCAGATAAGCCTATTTTTAGCTATTTAGCAACTTCCTGCTTTGTATACCCTGTGAAACTGCCCCCATCTGCTAGCTGTAGAAAAACAAACTTAGGGGCTGGATAAGACCGCAAGCCATCTGCTGCCCCTTGAAACTTTCTGACCAAGAGGTTCCCCACTTTGAGGCTGAGTGGCATCACCTAGACATTTGAGCCCCCTCTGCAATGTCCCTCTCCCCAGGGATTTCCTTGCCTTCTTCTCATTGGGTGATGACTCCAACCTTTTGTCTCTGGACAGTCCCCTTCCGTGAAGCACTTTCCCTCTCCTGTAACCTGTCACCTGCCACCCAGTAAAGCTCATTATACATCCCTGCCATCTCATGGTCCCGTGTTTTTCCCTTGAGTAGCTGTGAAATCCTCTAAGTCATTACAGGGTGCTCACTCAGGGATAACTACTTAGTTCGTTAAAATAAGTCAGTAGCTGGTATTCAGATAGTTTTTCATAAGTTCCATTGAGTTCTTAAAATAACTTTGTGGATGAAGATCTGTTATCCCCGCTCAAAGCTTAAATGACTTGTTCAGGATCTGAAGGCCATGGTGAAGCCATAATGCAAACTTGGGCAGCCTTCTGACTTTAAATCCTAATCCTTTCTCTATATCAAACATATAACTCGTTTTCAACTCTTGAACTCCCTCATATTCTGTATCCCTCCCTTGTTGTCTAGTGCACAATGTTTATTACTTATCACTCTTTCAAGGGGCACAATAAGATGATTTTTCAGAAGTTTATCTGATACCCAAAATTCAACAGATTCATGCAAAAGGCAGACTGAAGATTCTAAATCTTCTGCTTCTAGGCATGTTATATAACTGTATTACTTAAAAAATTTTCCCAGTCTGAAATCCCTTACATATGCTGTGTAAAATATAATACACTTCTTTTTAAACGCAAAGCTTGGCTTATAAGATGGAGAAGAACAAGTCTAGGGAATGAGAATCAAAACAAAAGATCCTAACACCTAAAATCATTCCTGTTAAGTTCTTCTGATCTTTATGTCCCAAAGCCTTAGCTTTTTGTGGGTACACATAGGACAGATAATCAGCTCTTAGGGCACTCAAAAGAGAGATTTTGAGTTGAGACTCCAAATAAACCTGAGAGCCAAGAAAGCCTGCATTTCCAGAGAATGCTAGATTTGTAAAATCTGCTTACCAGCGAAGAGGAACAATATGGAAATTCATCAACCTTATTGCAGGCTCTAAGTAGAAGTAATTGGGGGATTGGGGTTCATTTTTCACTTGTCTACATGGTCCAGGGAATTCCAACCTAGACAAGTAACTGTTCACGCGGTTCCAGATTGGTAGTAAAAGCAAATATTCCCTGGAGAGATGCCCAATTATCCATGATCTCATTGAATTCCACTTATATAGCCTAGTCATTCAACAGGAGTCTATAACCCAAAACAAAACTCATGAGGAATACGGTCTCAATGAGCAAGAGCCAGTGAAAGTAAAAAACAAATAGACAAAAGTCAAATTTGTTCCCCCACAGCCTTGTTGAAATTATTGGATTTAGAATTACACACACACACACACACACACACACAGAGTTATTGGATAGAAAATAATGCAATGTGGGGCACCTGGGTGGCTCAGCGGGTTAAAGCCTCTGCCTTCAGCTCAGGTCATGATCCCAGGGTCCTGGGATCGAGCCCCGCATCGGGCTCTCTGCTTAGCTGGGAGCCTGCTTCCTCCTCTCTCTCTCTCTCTGCCTGCTACTCTGCCTACTTGTAATCTCTATCTGTCAAATAAATAAATAAATAAATAAATAAATAAAAAGAAAATAATGCAATGTGTTTAAGATTTCCAGATTTGTGCTGAGCGTGGTATTCCAAGTTTTGATTTGTTGCAGAGGGGATAGAGAGAGAGTATTTTGTTATTTACTCCTCTGGTGACTAATTGGAATGTGCCTTTTTAATGTCATCAGTGAAGTATAAAAATGGAAAATATTCATAAAAGGAAGCCTTTTTGAAACTAAAAGTTGTCATACTAGCCCTCAGAAATGATTTTAATGTAAGAAATAGCAGACTCCTACCTAGTCTCGTGACTTGCCTGGCCTCATTTTTTCTGTCTGCAAAATGAAAACTATAACACCATACTGTGGGAAAAGGAGAAAACACTTTTTTTCCTCTCTTGTTTTCTTTGGCAGTCTTGAAAAAGAAGGGACTGCTACTTCTAAGAACTCTCCTGGTTCTCATGGTAAGTTAATAAGTTTCTAAGTAGAGACAGATAAACCTTGATCTATTTTGCTAATACAGAGCAATCTTTAAGGTACATTGGTCAGTGTAAAAGCTCAAGATGCAGGACAGTGTATAAATGTCCCATTTGTGTAAAAGAATATATATAACACACATTTATTTATTTATGCACAAATATATGTTTATATATCCATGTGGGAACATACATGATAACTGAGGGAGGAAGGAAGTTAATTTGGGGGATCTGGAGCTGAGTACAACCTAGTTTCAGTTACATGCGTCTGTTATTTCAATTTTATAAATGTGTTAATTAAAAATTAGACAACTTCCTTCATTAGGCAATAGATACCACCCTTAGTGATTGATGATACATTATGTATCCTATATTTAGGCAATATAATAGCCAGCAAGTGTGCTGTGTTATGTAGCAGGAGTACGTTTACTTAGTTTTGACTCCTGGCTCCTTGGTTTTCTAGCTTTGCAAATTTGGACAAGTTATTTAATCTCTCTATATCTTGGTTCCCTATTTTATTTAATAGCTGCAAACATGAAGTTGCTTTGAGGATTAAACAAAATAGTCCATATAAAATGCATGGTATTTGACACATGGAAAAGCCTGAGTAAATGGTAGCTTAAGCTGAGATTTCCAGCCTTGCTGATGATTTTTCAGTTCATGTATTTCAAACACATTTATGAACTTGCAGCCCCAAAACCAATCACCAAGAGGACAGAAACTTTTAAATATATTACCAGAAGACACTGCTATTTGACAATTATACATTTACTTTCAAAACATTGGCTTGTTAGGCATATTTGGAAGGTGATGCAAAAATCATCCTGAAATATCGGAACAAAGAAGATCAGGGGTGCCTGGGTGGCTCAGTTTGGTTGAGCACCTGACTCTTGATTTCAGCTCAGGTCATGATCTCAGGGTTGTGAGATAGAGCTCCTACATCAGACTCCACACTGAGTCTGCTTGAGATTCTCTTTCCCTCTCCCTGTGCCCCTCCCCTGTGCTCTATCTCTCTTTAAGTAAATAAAATCTTAAGGGAAAAAAAAAAAGAAAAAGAACAAGAAGATCAGTATTGTTGAGTTTTGGGGATGTTGGGCCCTCTGGCTACATATCACCTGATAAAAACCTGCATTTTTTTGAAATGTGAAAAATTACATTTCACAGTTTCCCAAATGTTGTATATGGGGATTGAGAAGTGCATCCTCTGGACAAGAAAATAAAATATGCACTTTGTTTATGAAATCATTGTGTTACTTTATTTAAAATTACAAGCAAATGAAATCCTTTGGTAATACCAGCCAAGAGATTGGCTTCCAGAGAATTCGAATTTATTCTTCTACAATGAGAAATATTACTAATTATCAAACAGACCAAAATACTACACTTCACTGATCACCATTTCTTCCCAGAGCCCTGCTTTATACTGAAGCCAAATGCTAGCAGAATGTCCAGTTTGCAAAGTCCATCTTCTGAACCCAGTGGGTTGGGTGATCTGTTGCCACATCGGCACCTGGTGGGCGGTAGAGACTATGTTATGACTTAACTATTTATCAGCACTGGAGGCCAATGGATCAAGTCTAATTGTAGGGTTTTTGTTGTTGTTTTACCTTTTGACTTTGGCTGAATGTTGTTTGTTTTACACGTGTTAATGGTATTTACTTTTTCCCGAGTCAGACTTGCTGGGATCCTCTGGTATTTCCTACCATTACTGAATTTCCAGATAGATGTTTCAGTAATCTGGGCATCTCTTTAGCTATCTGGGCTAGTTTACAATTACTGCATGACAAGTCCCCACTACATAAGTGATGGAAAAAACCCCCCACAAATTTATTATTTTGCAGTTTCTGTTCAGCAGGAACCCCGGGAGGGTTTCGTAAGGACTTCTGCCCAGATGATCACTCTGTGGAAATCAAGGTTGTCTGCTGGAGCTGCAGTCTCCTCACAAGCTCAGGGGATCCTCTTTGAAACTCACTAGTTGTTGCAGAACCCAGCTCCTTCGGATTGTAGGACCAAAGTCCTCAGCTCCTAAAAGCGGCCGACCGTTCCCCGCCATGTGGTTCCTTCCACAAGATGGCAGTTTGTTTCTTCAAGGCCAGCAGGAGAGCATCTGCCGCTGCTTGGAATAGCTCTCTCCCGTCTGTCACAACAGAGTCTTGTGTAACTTAATCTAAACAAAGGACGGGCCACCCTTCATATTCATAGGTGCTGCCCACACTCGGAGGGTAAGGATTATACAGAGCTGTACACCAGGAAGTGGGAGTCTTGGTGCCTTTTTAGAATTCCAGCTGCCATGCCATCTATGTATTGGCTATTCGGAGAGTAAGATGGGCAGAGGGTACATTTGACTTGAGCCTTGAATGCACTGAAGCGTAATATCTAAATTCTCTCTTGTCATGCTGTTGTCACCCCCAAGGTTTGCCTACAGCTGTTTGCTTTTTTCTGTGGCAGTGAAACAGGACTTTAAACTTGGACTTGTAGAATCAGAATTAAGGGATGCAGTGAATTTATACTGGGGACAAAATAATGCTAAAGGGTCCTACTATGTTGCTTTTTCAAGGAAAAAATAGTTGTCTACATAAATTCTTTTTACCAGGATTCAGAATAACAAATTATGGTAATTGTGTATAAGAAATAATAATAGTCACTGGTTGAATGCCTATTATATCAGGGGCTCTACACACATTATTTCTTCCAATCTTTCCTATGAGGAAATTGAAGCTGAACTAATGCTAATATGAATAAACATTAAGATGGTAAAAATGAATTAATGTCAATTTGTTTAAGACAGCTAGTTTCAAGCTGGGGTTTCAAATCTAGTTCCATTTGGGTTTGAAGACTATATTCACTAAATTCTACACTGTTATAGAAACTGGGAGCCTGATAAACTCCTACTTAGCTTGTCCACAAACATTTATTGGAACCTAATATGTGCCGGGCACTGTGCTAACCACGGGGAATATAATGGTGAACAAGGCAGACGTGGTTTCTGCCCTCCAGGATAAGAGCTCAAGTTCCCGCCTGAGTCCGAGATCATAAATTTTTCTTATAGCAGATAAAGATCTTATCTATGTTATTAGTATTGTTAATACCAATTAATAATACTGTACTATATTGAGTATAATGTGTTTTGGGGGCACCTGGGTGGCTCAGTTGGTTAAGCGTCTGACTTGATTTCAGCTCAGGTCATGATTTCAGGGTCCTGGGATGGAGTCCCAAGTCAGGCTGCCTGCTCAGTGGGGAGTCTGCTTTTCCTTCTCCCTTTGCCCCTCCCTCCTTTCCTGCTTGCTGTCTCTTTCAACTAAATCAATAAAATCTTGGGGGGAAAAATATTTGGGGATACAGTCATAGTGACACTAAATACATTTTTTTCTAACTATATAGAATAGTATGACATTTTTATTTGTAGTTACTATTAAAAAAGTCAGAAGAAACTATGTGTCTATCCATGTGCATGCTTGGGTTTGAGAAAAAAAAAGAACCTATTTGGTAAAAAAGTAACATTAACCATCAAAGAATTAAAAACTAGGAAGCCTTGATTATAAACTTGGATTCTCCTTACCTATTATCTGTCTAGGTTGGAGCAGGGTTACCCAGTTGTCAGATAGAGTATGTGCTCTGGGCATGAATGAAGAGGGGATCGCTGCAGATACAAATAAACTGATTAAAAAATAGGAGAGATTGAGATTGATTTAGCGTTAAAGATTTTACCAGAATTTGAAAACAGAAAATCTAAGAAAGTTGTAATATCTATGTACACATAAGTTTTGTTGGCTGTTTTTTACACTATGTTATATAAGGGGAGAAAACCAAGTGTGCCATAACGTTTTCAGGGTTTGGGGGGCTTCTAAAAACCCTAATCCATTTGATCTTATTTTGAATGAACTTCTTAACACCTTTGTTTCTCTTTTTGTGAGCTGCCATTAAAACGGAATGACTTTTGAAGTAAATTGAGGCATATCCTTTCTACGCTACAGAAGTGTTAAAAGTAAACAAATGCTTTTGTGAATTATTGAGAAACAGCTATTGCCATCTAACGGTGGCAATGCGAACTGCAGCAGGTTCTTTCCTGCAGCACATCATAAAAATGGTATCCGTTTAATATGCAAATTACATTAAAAATTTGGCAGTGATAAATATGGAAACATCTATTAATATCAGTAATGTATTATTATATAATTATAGGACTTGGAAAAAACTCATACCTCATTTTAATACCTGCCATTAATAACAGTTCTGATGAACTTTTGCATGATGCTACTTCTGTTACAATAAAAGCATAATTTAACGTGAGAAAATTATTTTTTATGACTTCAGCCAGGTTTTTAAATTACAGTGGAAAAACCTGCTAAATACGCAAGGTTAGTTGATTTGAGTTTACCATGAATTAAAATCTAAATATTTGATAGCAGCTTTATAATTAATTTTTGTATGTTTAAATGTTCCATGAATTTAATTTTCTCTTAGGAAATATATTTGAAACTTTTAGTTAATACCAGTGTTTATTCTATAATCTAAGAATAATTACCAGAAAGTCAGGGTTAGGTAATCAGTATAATTATTTAATGGGAATGTGATAATCATTAATATTCAGGATATGCCCTCTAAAGAGACAGCACAGATAGTGGCTTACCTAGTGGGATTTGCAGGTTGCTCAAATTATTGCACTGTCATAAGGCCAAATTCTACTGTGTAAGAATGTCAAGTCATTGTTTCCTAGTTAAAGTGAGAGTTACTCTTTAAGCGAACTGACTACATTTTGTTTTGTTCATGGGCTTGTGTGTGTTGGGTCTTGTCATCAGGGCTCTTTGGAAGAGGAACACGGGACAGAATTTTTTTTTTTTAATGCAATTTCTGGCCACTTTTTATTTATTTATTTATTTATTTATTTTCAGCGTAACAGTACTCATTGTTTTTGCACCACACCCAGTGCTCCATGCAATATGTGCCCTCTCTATTACCCTCCACCTGGTTCCCCAACCTCCCACCCCCTTCAAAACCCTCAGGTTGTTTTTCAGAGTCCATAGTCTCTCATGGTTCATCTCCCCTTCCAATTCCCCTCAACTCCCTCTCCTCTCCATCTCCCCATGTCCTCCATGTTCTTTGTTATGCTCCACAAATAAGTGAAACCATATGATACTTGACTCTCTCTGCTTGACTTATTTCACTCAGCATAATCTCTTCCGGTCCCGTCCATGTTGCTACAAAAGTTGGGTATTCATCCTTTCTGATGGAGGCATAATACTCCATCGTGTATATGGACCACATCTTCCTTATCCATTTGTCCGTTGAAGAGCATCTTGGTTCTTTCCACAGTTTGGTGACCGTGGCCACTTTTTTTTTTTTTTAAGGTTTTATTTGTTTGAGAGAAAGAGTGCTCACACAAGGGGCCTGAGGGACAGAGGCAGAGGGAGAAGCAGGCTTTCCACTGAGCAGCGAGCCCGATGCCGGGCTCCGTCCCAGGATTCTGATATCATGACCTGAGCTGAAGGCAGAGACTTAACTGAATGAGCCACCCCAGGCACACTGGGACAGAAAATTTTGATGAATAGCCTGAGAAGAAAGCTGTCCCTGACTGGGAGGCACTGCAGGATCAAGGGTGTGTGAAAGGAACTGCCCAGTGTGAGGCACCTCTGTCTCTGGGATTGAATCCCTGTGGGAACCCAGGTAAAAGGGACAATTTAAGGGCATCTTCAAGAATACAGAGAGCACAGAGAGATCATTTACCTACCATGCTATGTTGATGGTAGAAGACTGGGAATTGGAGTCAAAACATCTCCATGTTTGGTTCTGTAATCCTACCTAGGTTATTGATTGGTCTTCTAAGCCTTTATTTGCTTATAAAATGGATACAAAAATACTTATTTAAAGAATGCACAATTGGTAGCTCACATAATAGGCAGTCCTTCCCCTCAGTTGCTATGAATTAGTTTATAAAAAGACTACCTGTCTTAGCTAATATATCCCACTGTGTGGGTGGGACAGTAACTAGAGAATTAAGTGGTTGAAGAGAGAGATTTTAATTTTTTTTGGAGGTAGAAACCTGATAGAAGCTTGGTTATGTTTGAATGTTGAGAAGACTGCGCATAAGAGGAAGATAATTGCCATTTACTCCTCATAAGTCAACCCTGACTTCTGAGGACAATTTATCTGATGTGTAATGAGCTGGAAGGCATTCCAAGTTAGAGTTTTCTCTAGTAAACCAGAGTAGAACTGTAGGAGACTGCATTCGTGTTCACCGAGTACACATTATCCCCTCAACATCTCACACCAATCTTTCTGTTGGGGTGGGGCCATGTGACTGGTTCTTTCACGAAGGGACTGTGAGTTACATGTGTTCTTTCTGACAAAGGAAATGAAGAGCCAGTCTGATTCCAACATTAACTCTTCTCCCTCACAGGAACTTTTTGTTGTCAGTGGTATAACAAGGTGAATATAATATAATATAATATAATATAATACATAACATTATATACAAATGAAATGCACATAATATATACTTATATTTTATGTTTATAATTATGTATCTTATATAATTTATATAATGATATAATAGCCACAGTAAGGGGAAGACTACCTGATTCACATTGGACCATGACTATGACATAAAAAAGAAATAAATCTTTAAGTCCTTGCGATGTTGAATTTTTTTATTTTGGCAGTTAGTGTTAGTTACTCTGACTACTACAGTATTTTAGGGTCAGAGCAAAACACTTGGCAAATGTTTCATACAAAATTGTCTGTTCCCTGATGAATGGAAGATGTATTTTAAAAATGGGGAAGAAAACTTTTATTGGAATAAATGGGTAAGAGAGCTCTTGTCCTTCATTAGAGAAAATGAAAACCTAATGATGCCAGTGATCCAAGTAATGGGGTTTCCATGTCTGAAAGAAGATATCCAGGTTGAAATTTACTTTTTTTAAGTTACTAATTTTTTTCCTCTCCCGGTCTAAAGGGAAACATTTGACAAATATAAGGGGGCGCTGGTCATTGAGAATGATGGCAACTGGTCTGGGTTGAAAAGAAATTACTTAGGAAAAGGGACACAAAAAAGTTTTTGATGAAAAAAACTTTGAATTCTCTGTAATCTTTGGTCAGAATTTTTTCCTTCATTTCTGATTTGGTTCTCTGTCAAGTTGTCTTAGTCTGCTCAGGTTGCTGTAGCAAATTATCATAAACTTGGTGCCTTCAGCAACATTTATTTCTCACAGTAATGGAGGCTGGGGGGGTCCAAGATCCAGGTATTGGCAGTATAGCTTCTTGGTCAGAAACCTTTTCCTGGTTTCCCAACTGCTGTTTTCACGGTCTCCGTGCAAGACAGAGAGAGAAAAAGCTAGTTCACTCGCCTTTTTTACAAGGGTACTAATCCCATCATGGGATTCTGCCCTCCTGACCTCATCTAAGTCTAATTACCTCTGAAAGGACCCACCCCCTAACACCAAAACACTGGGAATTAGGATTTCAGCGTATGAATTTGGGAGTGGGGGACACAAACAGGTTAAATTGGATTTGTTTCTGTGCTAATGTTTTTTCTGCCAGGCTCATATTACCTATTTAAATCTAGTTACATTATCATAATCTTTGATAATTTTTATGCTATATGTCACTGTTTTTATGTTTGGGTACCTGAATGCCACAATTTCCATTTCAGATTGAGAGGTACTTGCTTTTCTGTTGGCAATTGTGTACATTTGAGAAAGGGGTGGGTATGTTCATTTCTCTCTCTACATACAATTACACACATACAAATACATGCATATTCCTACAAATATACTCATAGGTGATACATATATCCCCACATCCTATATTTAACAGTTGTCTTCAAAACACATTGAATTTTGCTAAATTTCAATATTTCTGGATATGTTCTTTTAAATTTTATGTAGTATAAGGTATAGTCATAAATTTCTTAGAAATGAAATCATCTTTGCTCTCACAGAATATATTTCATTTATGTAATGTGTATTATTTTTAACAAGTTAATGTGTCATTTGTTAGCTTTGATCTAGTATTTGAGATTGGTCTGTACTTTCCCATTTTTAGTACTATTTAGTATTTTTTTTAAAAGATTTTATTTATTTATTTTACACACAGAGAGAGAAATCACAAGTAGGCAGAGAGGCAGGTAGGGGGACAGGGGGAGGGGGAGGGCAGGGGAAGCAGGCTCCCTGCTGAGCAGAGAGCCTGATGCAGGCTCCATTCCAGGGTCCTGAGATCATGACTTGAGCCCAAGGCAGAGGCTTAACCCACTGAGCCACCCAGGTGCCTCAGTACTATTTGGTATTTGAAATAAATGTTCCACTAGCTTTTAGTGAAGAATCTAAAATTTTCATTCCTTTTCTGTGCTTGGAAACAGTTTTAATAATGTTGAAGTTGTAACTAAATTAATCTCATTCTTTCCTGATATAGATTAATAGCATTTAAAGCTATGGACTTACCTCTTAACATTGTTTTAGCTTTTTCTCTTTATTACAGACTTAAATTTTTATTTATGTGTTTGAACTTTAAAATTATTCCTCTATTTTTTTGCTCTGTATAGTTTTCTGCCAGATTGATGATAGATAGGTAGATAGAGAGGTTAGATAGAGAGGTAGATAGACAAATGTGTTAAAGAGAGATTCTGACACTTTTAAATCCTGTGAAAACTTGCTGGGAATCCTAATCACACATTTGCCTATGTATTAACAGGAGCAGAAAATTGTTTCTGGGGGAAAAAATCCCACAAAACTTAGCTTTTTAAAAATTATTATTATTTAAGAGTGTGTCCTGATTAAATATTTCAGTTTTGGATTCAATTCAAACTTTTCAATGCTGTTTATCAACTTCATAAAGATGCTTTTAAAGTTTTTTACAGTTAGAAACTTAAATGTGTTCTGTTCAAATGTAGTAGACTCCATTATGAGAACAATGGGTCTATTCCTCTAAGTCTTTACTTTATTTTGGCTCAGATCATATTAACACATGTACCACACTGACCTCACACAAGGCTAATCAAAGTAACAACTCAGAGATAGAGAGGTTGTTGACTATAAAATAGGTTTACCAGGGGCGCCTGGGTGGCTCAGTGGATTAAGCCACTGCCTTCGGCTCAGGTCATGATCTCAGGGTCCTGGGATCCAGCCCCGCGTCAGGCTCTCTGCTCCGCAGGGAGCCTGCTTCCTCCTCTCTCTCTGCCTGCCTCTCTGCCTAGTTGTGATTTCTCTCTGTTAAATAAATAAAATATTAAAAAAAATAGGTTTACCACATCACATGGCACTTGCTTTATGATGACCTACAGAAAATTTTCTTCCAGGTATTAGTAACTGGAGAACCTACATTGTTTTCCCTGAACAACTGTATGTATTTATGTTGCAGACATAAATACATACTTAAAATAATCTTGCTTGACTCTTTACTCCAGCACCAAGAAACAGTAGAGCTATATTTTGGGATGACTTCAGGAATTATATATGGCATCAAAGTATTAATTTTGTATAGGCATCTTTCTCTAACTTCATCTTATTTCTTGCTTTTGTTTTCCTTTTACTCTGTTTTAATTTATAAGTGAGAGAAACCTCATTCGGTTCCAGGTGACGTATATTCATCTCTTATCAGTCAAGGAACAGAATTTCTACTCTTTTTTTGCGGGGCCCCAGGAAGAGAATTCCATTGGGTCTCAGGAATTAGTGGAACGGTAGAGTAGAACCCCATTAGGGGTTCTGGGTTTTGTCTCTATTTGTATCTTTGTATAACTGCTTCATATTTCTTTTCACTTAGAATATTGACTCTAAGTAATGACGGTACAGTGGTCAACATAAACAATGGGAAGAGTAGAAATAGAATTAACAATCAGATGTTCTTATTGTTATTCAGGAGATGTGTGAAATTATTAATTTAATTTGGAGCTTGTGAGTATGCATATTTTTAAGTATGCATTTTTTTAAACAAAACAAAAAAACAAAACCAAATAGAATTGAGGACACTCATTGATATAACCAAGGAAAAAGGACAAATGATTAGGAAAGAAAAACATTGTTACCAGCACACAGTAATATGATAGGAATACATGTACCATAAGGTACGAATACACTTACCATAAGGAGCCACAATAAATAGAGAAAGCACAAGGTAAAAGATAGAAATTCTTAGTTAGTTTGAACTACAAAATTTAGCTATACCTAATTGTTAAGAGACACACTAAGAGCAGTGTTCCAGAAAGATGATTATCAAACAAAATAGATCTTAAGTTAAAAACATTATTATGGGGCACCTGGGTGGCTCAGTGGGTTGAGCCTCTGCCTTCGGCTCAGGTCATGATCTCAGGGTCCTGGGATCGAGTCCCGTATCGGGCTCCCTGCTTAGCGGGGAGCCTGCTTCCCTCTCTCTCTCTCTCTCTCTGCCTGCCTCTCTACTTGTGATCTCTCTATGTCAAATAAATAAATAAAATCTTTAAAAAAACAACATTATTATGAAAAAGAGGGCATTACATGATAAAGTAAGTTGTTATGATTTTGATAATATATGACCTTAAAAACATCTTTAATATGCATGAAGAAAAATTGTAAGTAGAAATTTATAGATCTGCAATTATAAAGAGTTATAATTTTACTTAATATAATCTTTTAAAAAAATCAGTTGCTCAAGCAAACAAAATTTAGCACCAATACAGAGGACTTGAACAATTTGTAAGCTTAACATAATAGCCACACATGGATGTACATTACAAAATGAGAGGACACATTCTTTTCAAGCACATGAAATCCTTTTAAAAATGAACATACATGGGCCATCAAGAAACTTTCAACAAAATTACACATAAGTAATGATAAAATTAGAAATCAATAGCAAGAGTATAGGCACTTAGAAATTTAAAATTGCATACTAGTATAATTTATTGGTTAAAGAATAAATAATCAAATATTCAAGTATCAAAATAATAGTGTAACAGACATAATGTCAAACAAAAAAGGAGCTTGCAGATTCATAAAATAATAGCATTTATGTAAATTTAAACATATAAAACAGCATTGCTATATATAAATACATGACACCATAACATGCATGGGAATGACATAAAGCATTTTCAGGGTAGTGGGTACTTCTAGGAAATCGGGAAGGGAAAGAACTGATTTAGAGTTAGAGCTGCATCTGTAACACCGAAGTTCTAACAAACAAATAAAAAGATCTAATGCAAACAGATGAAGTGTTAACTTCTCTTCAACCTGGTTGGATGTCCAGCTATTTTTATTCTTTTTTAAATACATATGCTGGGGCACCTGGTGGCTCAGTGGGTTAAGCCTCTGCCTTTAGCTCAGGTCATGATCTCAGGGTCCTGGGATCGAGCCCCACATCAGGCTCTCTGCTCAGCGGGGAGCCTGCTTCCTCCTCTCTCTCTGCCTGCCTCTCTGCTTACTCGTGATCTCTCTCTGTCAAATAAATAAATCTTTAAAAAAAAAAAGATAAATAAATATATACATATGCTACATGGTAGTTAAAAGAAGGTCTTTTAAATAAATTAACAAAGTAGGAAACATGTATCCTTCTAGTCTGCAGGAACTGTTTCCATCTTGGCTCTTCTATCTGGGAGAGTGTGAGACTTTGGATACATTACTTAATTTCATTGGGTGCCAGTTTCCTAGCCATAGAACTACTCTGAGAATTATACAAGGCTCATCGTATATATTGTTCACCTAATTTAAAACCACCATATAGTAGATGGTGAACAGATATTTATTTCCACATTTGTTGAATAAATAGAGGAATAAAGGAGCGATCACGACCTTGAGCCCTAGAATCATAATGAGTGAGTAGTGCACACCATTTTCATTTATAATCCAGGAATATGTCTGACAGAGTAAACAAGAGATAATGATTTCTGTAACTGCCAAGAGGTATGCAGTGAGTCTTGTCTTGTTCTGACCCTTAGGGGCTGCAGCAAATAAAACATTACCTCCTACTACATGAAAAACCTGTACCTTTGGTCATCATTTTTATTATCATCCTAATTTAAAGATCTTTTTCAGTGTATAGCTCAAAAAGTAATTCTTAGGTGGCCTCCTCAGCAATAACTTTTCCCCTTGGAAATAAAATGTCGCTCCAATTTTGGGTATGATTTCACTTGTGAAAATGCTGAACATACATTATTTGGTGATTTAACCAGGCAGTCATTAAAAGCAAGTCTCCTTCCCACCACTCTCCACCACCCCTGTCCTCTGCTCCAAAAGACACATCTCTGTGAAGTACAGTGACCTCCCCTTACTCAAGGGGACTATGCTGTAAGACCCCCGGTGGATGCCTGAAATCTCCAATAGTTCTGAACCCTATATAAACTGTTTTTTCCCTATACACACATTCCTAAATAAAGTTTAACTTATACATTAGGCAGAGTAGGAGATTAACAACGATAACCAATAAATAGAACAATCATAACATTATACAGTAATAAAAGTTATGTAACTGTGGTCTCTCTCCAAATATTCATTTGTACTGTATGCATTCTTCTTGTGATGATGTGAGATGATAAAATGCCCACATGATGAGATGAAGTGAGGTGAACGACAGGCATTGTGACGTAGTTTTAGGCTGCTATCGACCTTCTGACCGTATTTCAGAAAGAGGACCTGCTGCTTCCAGATTGCCAGTGACTGAGGCTAACTGGGACAGTGGAAAGTGAAACCATGGATAAGGAGTTGGGAGGGGGGGGGGCGGTGGGGAGCTGCTATTTCCCTTTGTGCTGAATACTAAACTTCTACCATAGAACGTGAAGCTTCTGAACTACTTATCACCAAAATAACCATTTGAAAGATGAATAATTCAGTCAAGATGATTTTGTGGAATTCTTTAAAAGAAAATATGTTCAGCTTAAAAAAAAATTAGCCATTTCCCTGAACTCAGCCTCTTTTTCAAATGAATTTATCAAAACCATCTGTGTGTCTAGACATGGCCCAAGATAAAGTATTCCCAACAGTATATTAAGTAATGAAAATGAACAAGTTAGAAAATGAATAGTTCTTTAGGGAATATTAGTAATTCTGGTAAAAGAATTTAAGGGATAATTTAAGTTTGGAATCTACTTAAAAGCCAACATGCTAGGTACTCCAAGGTGAGTAATTTATTAAAATATTAATTTTATTTTAAACAGACCATAAATAGACCTATAAATACAGAGAACAAACTGGTGGTTGCCAGAGGGGAAGGAGAGTGGATAAAAAGGAGTGAAGGAAAGTAGGAGGTACCAGTTCCCAGTTATGAACTGAGTAAGTCACTAAAATGAAAGGAACAGCATAGGGATTAGAGTCAATGAATAATATTGTAATAGTGTTGTATGGTGACAGATGGTATGCTAGCTATGTGGTGAGCATAGCATTATGTACAGAATTATCTTATAACTATGCTGTATATCTGAAGCTAATGTAACATTCTGCATTAACTGAACTTCAATAAAAAATATTTATTTCAAAACCAGTTTGGTTATCATTTGGAGGCAAAGTTTTGCAAGGTACAGCTTATTTACATGAGACCTATCTAATGCAGCTCTAAGAAATAAATTGCAAAATTTTTCCTTGAGGAATTCATAGGTAAGAGTATAGATCTTTAAAATTTGACACATTTTAGTATGTATACATATTAAAAAGTATGTATATGTCTGCATATACATACATTTACTATGTATACATATTACATAATATGTATACAAAACCACATATTTTAGTATGTATGTGTTCATATTTGTTTGTGGTAAATCTTAAGGAATTATTAACAGTAACCAAGTAAGTCATTTTAATTTGCATAATAAATGGGCTATATGCATAAGCTTTCCTTCCAGGCCAAGTAACATTCTGGGTTGGAACTCTTGTAATTTTTCTCAAGACCTAGACAAATATTCCCCACTAAAGTTGACTAGAAAAGCAACTATTGTTGATTTTCCCTCTTTCATCATTGCTCTCTTACTGTACATAGAGAGCAGTAAAGTAGCAGGATCCCTGAGGAAGGTGAGGCTATAACCTTGACACTAAGGAAAGACTGAGATCCTATATATAATGTACCAGAGCTCCTGGATATTCTATTTTTAAAAGTTATTTTCATTCTTCCTTTTTAAACCTTTTTTTAAAAAGATTTATTTATTTATTTATCTGACAGAGACACAGCGAGAGAGGGAACCCAAGCAGGGGCAATGAAAGAGGGGGAAGCAGACTTCCTGCTGACCAGGGATCCTGAAGCGGGGCTCGATCCCAGGACCCTGGGATTATGACCTGAGCCGAAGGCAGATGCTTAATAACTGAGCAACCCAGGCGCCCCCCTTTTTAAAACTTTTATTGAGATATAATTCATTTTCTTCTGTTTTGTCGATTGTCTTTTCATTTTTCTGATGCTGTCATTTCAAACACAAATATTTTTAAATTTTGATGACCTCCACCTTATTTTCCCTTCTATTGCCTATGCTTATGATTTTGGTGGCATATATAAAAGTGTTTTGCCTACTAAGGTTATGAAAATTCCTTCTGTGTTTTTTTCCTATGAGTTCTATGGAATTCGTTCTTACAATTATATCTATCTTCTAGGAATTACTTTTGTGTATGGTATGAAGAAAGGTACAGCTTAACTCTGAATGTGGATATCCCGTGTCCCAGCGTCATATGTGGAGGACTATTCTTTGAATTGTCTTGGCACTCTTGTCAAAAAATCAATTGATCATTAATGTTTGGGTGTATTTTTGGACTCTCAACTATAGTCCGTTGATCTCTATGTCTATCTTCTTAAAAATACCACATTCTTTTGACAACTAAGTGCTAAAACTGGGAGGTGTGAATCCTGTGCCTTTGTTCTTTCCTTCAAGAATGTTTTGAGTATAAAAGAAGTGACATCCTTGTCTTGTTTCTGATCTTGGGAAAGCATTTGGACTTTCACCATTAAGTGTGGTGTGAGCTGTGGGTTTTTTCATAGAACCTGTCTTACAGGTTAATGAAGTTCCTTTTTTTTTCTATTCAAAGTTTCTGTATTTATTTTACTTAAATATGCTTTTTCTGCATCTGAGATAGACATGCAGTTCTCATCCATTAGTCTATTGATAAAGTATATTACCTTAAATGATTTTTGTATGTGAAACTTTGCCACCCTGAAATAAATTCCACTTGGTCATGTAAGGGTGTAGTCCTTTTTTATATACTGCTGTTTCAATATGCTATATCTTACTGAAGACCTTTGCATCTAAATTCATGAGATATAATGGTCTGTACTCTTCTTGTAATGTCTTTGTTGTGTTTTCATATGTGGATAACGCTGGCTTGATAAAACAAGAACTACTCCATTTTTTTTTACAAGTATGTAAAGAATTGGTGTTATTTTTCTTGAAAACATTTATAGAATTTGCCAGTGAAGCCATCTGATCCTGGGCTCTTTTTTGTGGGAATTCTTTAACTCAATTTTTTAAAAATTTATTGCAGGTCTATTCACATCTATTTCTTCTTTTGTCAGTTTTGGTATTTCTTTCCAGGAATTTATTCATTTAATCTAGATTATCAAATCTTTTTATATTTAATTGCTTGTATTGTTACTTTAAAATCCTTTTTATTTCCATAAGGTCAGTAGCTATGTCCCCTCCTTCTTTATTCACTTAAAATCTTTTTTCTTATTCTTAAGTAGCTAAAGATTTGTCAGTTTTGTTGATCATTTCACCATCTTGTTCCATTGGTTCTTTATTGTTTTTCTATTAATCTCCATTCTGATTTTTATTATTCCCTTTCTTCTGTTTACTTTATGGTCACTGTGCTCTACCTTTTCTAATGTTTTAAGATGAAGGTTAGATTATTGCTTTAAGATATTTCTTCATCTAAAGTATTTGTACTATAAATTCCTCTCTAAGCACGTCTCTAGCTGCATTCCATTTGGGTGTGTTGAAGTTCTGTTCTTTTTTTTTTCCTTTTTTTTTTTTTTTTGCGTATTCAGATCACATAATGTACATCAGTCTTCATATTTACTGATTCTCTCTTTGGTCATCTAAAATCTGTTGAGTCCCTCTACTAAATTTTTTATTTCAGTTATTTTACTTTTCAACTCCAGAATTTCTATTTAGTTTTCTTTTATGGTTTGCATCTCATTTTTGACATTCTGTATTTGATGAGACATTGTCATAATACTTTTACTCTTTATGCACAGTTCCCTTCAGTTCTTTGAATATATTTATAACAGCTACTTTAAAATCATTGTCTGCAAAGTTTGATCATTGAGCCCTCTTGGAGGCAATTTCTGTGCCTGCATTTTTTTTTCCTGTATATAGGTCACACTTTCCTGTTTCTTTATGTCTTTTGTGAAATCTATTTCCCCACAGCATGTGTTCTTTGATGTGGTTCCTCCTAGGGCTCAGTCTTCGGTATACATGTAGTCACCCAGGATAGCAGGTTTTTGAAACAAAATTTTTTTTAAATCAGGTCCCTCTTTTTCTCTTTCCCTGAACTCTCTCCCCCTCCCCTCTGTCATTATGTGCCCCTCTATAACCTCCACTAATTGCTAGCGGATTGCTCTATTGTTTTCAGCAATACCCTGGGACATAAATTGCTCTGGAGTTTAATTCGATTAAATTCAGACCCTTGGATATTGGATTTGACTCAATTAAACTGTGGCTTGTTCTGATCCCAGGGTGGCTCTTCTTAGCTATTTCTTCCTGATTCTGTTGAATTTCCAGCTAGTACATGGTTTTGCCTATTGCTCTCAAGGAACTACCAGTCTCCTTTAAATCACTGACCACCAACATTTCCATTGTTCAACAGCATCCATAATCTTAGATTTCCCAGATGTGTTCCAAATATAGTCATTTCCCTTGGGGAAGGCTGTGGAATTATCTGTTCTTATGAGCTGTCTTACTCCCCTTTGTAAGACTTCTGTGCTGCTATTAGGGAATGGAGGTCGGGAGAAAGGCCAGCTTCTCACTGAGTGACAGCCCTGCTGTACAAGTGACTGCTGGGTGAGGTCAGTAGACTCGTCGTAGTCTCTGGTCTTCTCTTTTTGACCGTCACAGCATGAATCCTCTCCCCTTGGAGCAAGCAGATTTCTAACTAGGAACCAGGAAGACGACTACTGCTGGCACCTACTCTTCCTGGACAGATACCACTGCCACAGACTGGGGGTCAGATTGAGAGGGAGCTCTGTGTTCTTGACTGCACCCATCAGAAGTAGACTTTCCATGATGCTGAGCTGAGGGGGCGATGAGGGGAAGTGGACTGTGGCTCAACAATTGTTACCAACTCTGAATGTTCTTGGAAAGATTTCGTATATTTGCCTAAATAAACATTTCACACCACTTTCTCTATTACCTTAGAAGAGTCTCCAGAGACTTCAAGCATTGCTTTTTAAATAATTTTAATAACTTGTGGTGGTACTGCTGGGAAGAGGGTCCTCACACCACCATTCTACAAGTCGTATCTAGGATTCTGTTTTAATCCAGACACATACAACCGGTTCATTAGAGTGTAACAGGTTGGGTTAAGAGCTGTTGACCCTAACTTCAGCTCCGGAACTTTGTTATGGAATGACATCAGACTTACTACGGCAAGTAACTGTGTCTCAAATTCCCCATTTACGCATTAAACAATAAAACCTAGGAATCAGTGTCCGTTTCCCTTTTTCACACTTTGTGAAGTTTCATGGGCCACTGAATTAGATCTGGTTGAATGAGCAAGATGCTGTGTATGTTACAAGTCGTTACTCTCTCCAACAATCAATGTCATGCTTCATACTGGAACCATAATTTCTAAGTAGAGCACTCATGGCTTAAGGAAAAATGATTCCCTCTATCTGGCATACAGTGGACAAACTAGCTATGTTCTAATTTTAAACTATTAGCTATGTTCTAACTCTAACCCACTGAAATTTTTCCAAGAACCACAGAATCATTAAGGAGTCTGTGTGTATAAAAATGGGAGTGTGAAACCACCCTCCACCCCAAAACCTCAAACAAAAGCAAAACTATATATAGCCATTTAAAAACAAATGTGATTGAAGAAATAGCATGAAAGATTGATATCTCTGCAGTCATGTGTAACACTCATAAAATTATTAATGCTCATATCCTTTTCACAGGCAATTTTTTAGTGACATAAAAAACACATCCTCTCATATTTTAACTTGAATCATTTGACTTTACATTGTTAAACTAATTTTATAAGCTATAGAATCATAGACATGCACTTTTTCATGTATAACAAGTAAGAATTAGATTAAAGCACAAACAACGACTGTAAAACAAGCAGGTGTAGATCAGAAACTTCTTAAAACTATGCTTGTTTTAAAATTGAACATTCTTCTGTCAGGAAAACTAAAAGCACCATTTAAAAGTAAAAAGCAGTTTTTACTATTTCCTTTTTGAATTTCTATTATATCATTTGCATGTAAAACTTGATTTCATTCTCATATTTTAAAATTTCCAAAAAATGTGCATTTGTAAGAAAACTGATTTAATGTTAAAATATTTTTTTTTCATTCAGTTCTTCATATTTTTTTCCCTAAAAGGAAAACCAGGCTCTCGTTTATGACAATGTTCTCCTTGATTTATGGAGTGGAGAGATTTTCCTTCTAAATAAGATGGGTAAAATTATAGCTATACAGAGAAATCTTAGTAGTTCTTATGGAATTATACAAGAAGTCATAAAACTGGCTGGGAATATTAACTCAGGATCCTCTCTAGAGTCAAATCTATTCTCCAGTCATATCTCATTTTCCTTTTAAGAAAAAACCTTAAGATGATTCATGGTGTCTACCACAATCCTTTGTTCCTTTAGTTCCTCCATTTCAAAGCTAATGATTTTACTCTCTTATTGAAGGAATTGCACTTAAAGGCACTCTTTGGGGATAATTTTTGTTGGAATTTTTTTTCTTCTTTAATATTGTGAATTCTTGAAATTCTGTTTTCTTAGTATAATCTACCATTTATGCATGTGCATGCTCACACACACACACACACACACACACACACACACACGGAGGAGAGAGAAAGAGAAAACTACATTCTTATTCTATCCTATAGCCACAAGCTGTTGCTACCTCAGTCATGTTCTTTCTCCTTTAGTCTTTGATCTCCACATTTTTGCTGTTTTTTTTTTAAATCTCTAAGTACTTCAGATTTTGCTAACACAATAGCAAAGAAAACCAAAATATATTACTTCAACCTTCCAGTTTTATTTACAAGGCATATTCCCTTCTAATTTCTTCCCTTTACCACCTGGCTTCTCAAAAGATCTGCATATTACAAAAGTTTACATCTTGTTATAAAACAGTGAAGATTTAGTAGGGACAAATACCAGTTGTCAGAAAAGCATTCTCAGATACTCTCTTTGATTTTTATTCACTCCTGCTCCCATGATAATGTCTGTTCTGTAGCTACCAATATAGTATCAAGCTCCTATCCCATAGAAAAATGATGGCTCTTCTGAAGTCAGATTCATTCTAAATCACAATAGAATTTTTCATGGAAATTAACAAGATGATTTTGAAACTTAAATGAAAGAGCAAAAATTCAAGAAGGTTTGAGACATTTCCAAAGAAGTAAACTGCTCCAACAGATAACAAAATATTTATAGAGCTATAGTAATTAAGACATTGTGCTATTTATTTTATTTTATTTTTATTTGTTTATTTACAGCATAACAGTGTTCATTGTTTTGGCATCACACCCAGTGCTCCATGCAGTATGTGCCCTCCCTATTACCCACCACCTGGTTCCTCAACCTCCCACCCCCCCCCCCCCGCCGCCCCTTCATAACCCTCTCGTTGTTTTTCAGAGTCCATAGTCTCTCATGGTTCATCTCCCCTTCCAGTTTCCCTCGACTCCCTCTCCTCTCCATCTCCCCATGTCCTCCATGTTATTTGTTATGCTCCACAAATAAGTGAGACCATATGATACTTGACTCTCTCTGTTTGACTTATTTCGCTCAGCATAATTTCTTCCAGTCCCGTCCATGTTGCTATAAAAGTTGGGTATTCGTCCTTTCTGATGGAGGCATAATACTCCATTGTGTATATGGACCACATCTTCCTTATCCATTCATCCGTTGAAGGGCATCTTGGTTCTTTCCACAGTTTGGCGACCGTAGCCATTGCTGCAATAAACATTGGGGTACAAATGGCCCTTCTTTTCACTACATCTGTATCTTTGGGGTAAATACCCAGCAGTGCAATTGCAGGGTCATAGGGAAGCTCTATTTTTAATTTCTTCAGGAATCTCCACACTGTTCTCCAAAGTGGCCGCACCAACTTGCATTCCCACCAACAGTGTAAGAGGGTTCCCCATCTCCACATCCTCTCCAACACACGTTGTTTCCTGTCTTGCTAACTTTGGAAATTCTAACTGGTGTTAGGTGGTATCTCAATGTTGTTTTAATTTGAATCTCCCTGATGGCTAGTGATGATGAACATTTTTTCATGTGTCTGATAGCCAGTTGTATGTCTTCATTGGAGAAGTGTCTGTTCATATCTTCTGCCCATTTTTTGATATGATTATCTGTTTTGTGTGTGTTGAGTTTGAGAAGTTCTTTATAGATCCTGGATATCAACCTTTTGTCTGTACTGTCATTTGCAAATATCTTCTCCCATTCCGTGGGTTGCCTCTTTGTTTTGTTGACTGTTTCCTTTGCTGTGCAGAAGCTTTTGATCTTGAGGAAGTCCCAAAAGTTCATTTTTGCTTTTGTTTCCTTGGCCTTTGGAGACATATCTTGAAAGAAGTTGCTGTGGCTGATATCGAAGAGGTTACTGCCTATGTTCTCCTCTAGGATTCTGATAGATTCCTGTCTCACGTTGAGGTCTTTTATCCATTTCGAGTTTATCTTTGTGTACGGTGTAAGAGAATGGTCGAGTTTCATTCTTCTACATATCGCTGTTCAGTTTTCCTAGCACCATTTATTGAAGAGACTGTCTTTTTTCCATTGAATATTTTTTCCTGTTTTGTTGAAGATTATTTGACCATAGAGTTGAGGGTCCATATCTGGGCTCTCCACTCTGTTCCACTGGTCTATGTGTCTGTTTTTATGCCAGTACCACGCTGTCTTGGTGATCACAGCTTTGTAGTAAAGCTTGAAATCGGGTAACATGATGCCGCCAGTTTTGTTTTTGTTTTTCAACATTTCCTTGGCAATTCAGGGTCTCTTCTGACTCCATACAAATTTTAGGATTATTTGCTCCAGCTCTTTGAAAAATATCGGTGGAATTTTGATCGGAATGGCATTAAAAGTATAGATTGCTCTAGGCAGTATAGACATTTTAACAATGTTTATTCTTCCAATCCAAGAGCATGGAACGGTCTTCCATCTTTTTGTGTCTTCTTCAATTTCTTTCATGAGTGTTCTGTAGTTCCTCGAGTATAGGTCCTTTACTTCTTTGGTTAGGTTTATGCCCAGGTATCTTATGGTTCTTGGTGCTATAGTAAATGGAATCGATTCTCTAATTTCCCTTTCTGTATTTTCATTGTTGGTGTATAAGAAAGCCACTGATTTCTGTACATTGACTTTGTATCCTGCCACGTTACTGAATTGCTGTATGAGTTCTAGTAGTTTGGGGGTGGAGTCTTTGGGGTTTTCCATATAAAGAATCATGTCATCTGCGAAGAGAGAGAGTTTGACTTCTTCCTTGCCAATTTGGATACCTTTTATTTCTCTTTGTTGTCTGATTGCCGTTGCTAGAACTTCTAATACTATGTTGAACAAGAGTGGTGAGAGTGGGCATCCTTGTCGTGTTCCTGATCTCAACGGGAAGGATGCAAGCTTTTTCCCATTGAAGATGATATTTGCTGTGGGTCTTTCATAGATAGATTTTATGAAGTTCAGGAATGTTCCCTCTATCCCTATACTTTGAAGCGTTTTCATCAGGAACGGATGCTGGATTTTGTCAAATGCTTTTTCTGCATCAATTGAGAGGACCATGTGGTTCTTCTCTCTTCTCTTATTGATGTGTTCTATCACACTGATTGATTTGTGAATGTTGAACCAACCTTGCAACCCAGGGATGAATCCCACCTGGTCATGGTGGATAATCTTTTTAATGTGCTGCTGGATCCTGTTTGCTAGGATCTTGTTGAGAATCTTTGCATCCATATTCATCAGTGATATTGGTCTGAAATTCTCCTTTTTGGTAGGGTCTTTGCCTGGTTTGGGGATCAGGGTAATGCTGGCTTCATAAAAAGAGTCTGGAAGTTTTCCTTCTGCTTCAATTTTTTGGAACAGCTTCAGGAGAATTGGTGTTATTTCTTCTTTGAAAGTTTGGTAGAATTCCCCAGGGAATCCGTCAGGTCCTGGGCTCTTGTTTTTTGGGAGGTTTTTGATCACTGCTTCAATCTCATTACTAGATATCGGTCTATTCAGGTTGTCAGTTTCTTCCTGGTTCAATTTTGGGAGTTTGTAGCTTTCCAGGAATGCATCCATTTCATCTAGGTTGCTTAGCTTATTGGCATATAACTGTTGGTAATAATTTCTGATGATTGTTTCTATTTCCTTGGTGTTAGTTGTGATCTCTCCCTTTTCATTCATAATTTTATTAATTTGGGCTTTCTCTCTTTTCTTTTGGATTAGTGTGGCCAATGGTTTATCGATCTTATTGATTCTTTCAAAAAACCAGCTTCTAGTTTCATTGATAGTTCTACTGTATCTCTCGTTTCTACCTCATTGATCTCTGCTCTAATCTTGATTATTTCCCTTCTTGCATGTGGAGTTGGTTTGATTTGTTGTTGATTCTCCAGTTCTTTAAGGTGTAGAGACAGCTGGTGTATTCTGGATTTTTCAGTGTTTTTGAGGGAGGCTTGGATGGCTATGTATTTCCCCCTTAGAACCGCCTTTGCTGTATCCCATAGGTTTTGGACCGAGGTGTCTTCATTCTCATTGGTTTCCATGAATTGTTTAAGTTCGTCTTTGATCTCCTGGTTGATCCAAGCATTCTTAAGCAAGGTGGTCTTTAGCTTCCAGGTGTTTGAGTTCCTTCTGAACTTTTCCTTGTGATTGAGCTCCAGTTTCAAAGCATTGTGATCGGAGAATATGCAGGGAATAATGTCAGTCTTTTGGTATTGGTTGAGTCCTGCTTTGTGACCCAGTATGTGGTCTATTCTGGAGAAGGTTCCATGTGCACTTGAGAAGAATGAGTATTCTGTTGTTTTAGGGTGGAATGTTCTGTATACGTCGATGAGGTCCATCTGGTCCAATGTTTCATTCAATGCTCTTATTTCTTTATTAATTTTCTGCTTTGATGATCTGTCTATTTCTGAGAGAGGCGTATTAAGATCTCCTACTATTATTGTATTCATATCAATATGACTCTTTATCTTGATTAATAGTTTTCTTATGTAATTGGGTGCTCCCATATTGGGGGCATAGATATTCACAATTGTTAGATCGTCTTGGCGGATAGTCCCTTTAAGAATTATGTAGTGTCCTTCTGTATCTCTGACTACAGTCTTTAGTTTAAAATCTAATTTATCTGATATGAGAATCGCTACTCCGGCCTTCTTTTGCGGCCCATTGGCATGAAAGATGCTTCTCCATCCCTTCACTTTCAGTCTGGGTGTATCCTTAGGTTCAAAATGGGTCTCTTGTAGACAACATATGGATGGGTCCTGTCGTTTTATCCAATCTGCAACCCTGTGTCGTTTTATGGGCGCATTTAGGCCATTCACATTGAGAGTGATTATTGAGAGATAGGTTTTTATTGACATCGTGTTGCCTTTGAAGTCTTTCTGTCTATAGATTGTTTCTATATTTCTGTTCAATGATATTCTTAGGATTTTTTCTCTCTTATAGGACCCCCCTTAATATTTCCTGCAGTGTCGGCTTGGTGGTTGCATAGTCTTTTAAGCCTTGCCGGTCTTGGAAACTCTTTATCTCTCCATCCATTTTAAATGTCAGTCTTGCTGGATAGAGTATTCTTGGTTGCATGTTCTTCTCATTTAGTACTCTGAATATATTTTGCCAGCCCTTCCTGGCTTTCCAGGTCTCTGTGGAAAGGTCTGACGTTATTCTAATGGGCTTTCCTCTGTATGTAAGAAGTTTCTTTGTCCTAGCTGCTTTTAAGAGGGTCTCTCTTGAAACATAATTCCCCATTCTAACGATAAGGTGCCATGAGGACTTTCGAGAATCTAAAATCTTGGGAGGAAATCTTTCTGCCTCTAGTACATGAACATTGTTTCCATTCGTGAGATTGGGAAAATTTTCGTAGACAACTTCTTCCACAATATCTTCTAGACTTCTTTCTTTTTCTTCCCCTTCAGGGATTCCAATAATTCTGATGTTGGAACGTTTCATGGCATCGTTTATTTCCCTGATTCTGTTTTCGTGGCTTCTGAGCTGTTTGTTCCAGGCTTCCTCCTGATCCTTTCTCTCTATCTGTTTGTCCTCCAGATCACTAATTCTATCTTCTGTCTCAGTTACCCTAGCTTTTAGAGAATTTAGATTGGATTGGAACTCATTGAGAGCATTTTGAACATCATCCCTGGTGGCTTTCAGTTCTGCCCTAACATTGTGAACATCATCCCTGGTGGCTTTCAGTTCTGCCCTAATCAATTCTGTTTGGTCATCCATGGCTTTCTCCAACCTAGCTATTGCCTGGATAATTGTTAGTCTGAATTCCTTTTCTAACATATTGTCTATGTCTATAGCCATTAGCTCTGTTGCAGAAGGCCCATCCTCTGTATTTTTCTTCTGTTGGGTATTCCTCCTCCTAGTCATTTTGGTAAGAGATGACTAAACAGATGCAGCTGGATTTATGGATTGTGGTGCAGTCAATGTGCACCCTGGAACGCTTCTGTGCAATCAGGATTCCCCACCCAAATGAGAGAAAAAAGAAAAGAAAAAGAAATAGAGAAGAAGAAAGAAAAAAAAGGGGGGGAAAGAAAAAAGGAAAAAAAAAGAGAGAGAGAGAGATAGGAAAAAAAGGGAAAATAAAAGAGAAGGCTCAGCCCAAATGGGCCACAAGGTAAGATTTGTGGAGTATACAAACAAAAACAGACAGACAAAAAGAGTGATAAAAGTATATGACAAGAGAAAAAAATATGTATATAGAAGCAAAAAAAAAAAAAAAAAGGGAAGAACCTCATCAGAAAGAACCCCAAGTATAAGGTTTATATATTATCAGGACAAACACAAATTCACAGAAACACTGACAGAAGGAAAATTGGGAGAATGGTTATAGATTCTCAGTGTGGGTGAGGAAGGTTATTTTGATTCTTCCTGAAGGTATCTTGATGTTTTTGTTAAGGGACTCAACTTTCCTAAGTTACAGGGGGATTAGAAACTGGTTTGCCTATAGGGGTAGCATTGATTGGGGAAAGGGGATTACCTTGAAGTTTAACTCTATATGTATAGTAGAAAATAAAAATTAAAAAAGAATAAACTAGACTAAACTAAGTTAAAATTAAAAAAGAATTAAAAAAATAGAAAAACAAAAGAAAAACACGGGTGTATGTATCAAAAAGTTCAGGTTAGAAGGTTATTAAAGAATTTGATGTACTGGACATCTCAGTGTGATGGTAAATAGGTTAAAAAATTATCTGTATGTATAAAAAAAAAGAACCAGAATATTGGTAAAGAGTTAAAAATAAAAGTTGTATTTATGAAGTAGTGGTGATTGTTCTCTTGTAGTCTTTTTTTTTTTTTCTTCCTTCCTGGTTGGTTTTCTGGGGGAGGGGACTGCCACGTGGGTTTTCAGACAATGATGTTCCCTGAGTTAGGTCCTCCCGCTCCCCTCAAGGGGGTGAGCTCTTTTTTTTTCAGGAAACTGTTTTTTTCAGCCTTTTGTTCTCTGGGGGTTTTTATGTTCTTTCATCTGCTTTCTCTTGCCTTGACAGCTTTTGATGGTTTTTGGAGGTTTAGAGGAGAGCAAACAGCACCCCAATCTCCCTCTCAGAGAGAAGCCTCAGACTGTTTTGCAAAAGCTGCTGGCAGAGTCGGTTCTGAGTCACTGTCCATGGGGATGCAGGAGCTCCTCGTTGTACCCAAAACCAGGGCAGCGGTGGCTGTCTAGGCAGCTCCAGACCGCCAGAGAGGTTCTGAGCAGAGATCGCACACTGAGATTTTCCCGCTGTCCCGGGCTGGGAATGTCTGGTTTTTCCCGCTGCCAGAGCTCCAGGCTAGCGCCTATGAGCACCTATCCCAAGGGAGGGTGTGGGACGCGCGCGTTTCAGGATTGCCATCTGGCCAGGCCCCCAGCCCCTCACGGGAGCCAGACCCCACTCGTTCTCGGGCGCGCTGGCGTTCAGGCGCATTGGCGGCTCAGGGACGGAGACCTGATTTCTCCGCCACGCTCTCTCTGGCTCTGCGCCAGGGGAGGCTGTCCTGGGTCCGGGGACTTAGGTCCCTGACCCTAACCGCCCAGGTTCCCACTATTACCCCCCACGATCCTTTGCTGTTTGTTTTTTGAGTGCTTTCAACCAGACTCCAAGTTAATGCTGGTCCCCAGACGCAGAGCACTCTGGTGTTGGGTGTTACTTTCCGATCGGTCACCTCTGGTGGCTCCCTCCCCCTTTTGTTTATCTTCCGATATCAGTCGGACGTTCCCAGTCTGCTTTACCTGCCACTGGCGTCTTCTGCTCCTGTAGAGATCCAGACGTGTATAATTCTGATCTCAGGCTGATTTCATGGGTGGTCGGAGTTCTTTGGTAGGTAATCAGCTCACTTTAGGGTACAGGTTGAAATGCCTCCTCCTACTTCCCCGCCATCTTGACTCCCCCGACATTGTGCTATTTATAGAGATATAGAGAAATAACCCCACAGAATAAAAAGAGTTTTGAAACAAATCATTGAAAGATTCAGCTTATATGGTACAGTGCAGTTGCCTTGCTCACAGCAGTTTGTACTGTTTCCCTGGTGTTTTCAGGGTAATAGCACCCTCTTGAAGGAAGAATAGACCAGACTCATCACTCATGAGGACACTGTCCTCATGGCCCACTGGTTGGAATGAAGACTCATAGACGGCTGGTAATAAATGGAGAGTGGTCTCAAGTCCATTCAATGGGTCTGTAGACTCAACCTGTAGTTACTTCCCCACTTCTGGAAGGTATAATTGGGATAGATACTTAACTATCAACCCTCACATTCATGGCCAAATTTAATCAGATAGTGGACCAATTGCAGTTATTCTGCCAGATGTGGTATCTTTGCTGAAGTGAAGGTCATCATAGCCCATGCTGCTTTTGGGAAATGAATTCTTCTCCATCCCTTGAGTAGGGAAACACACAAGACAGTTCCCTTCATTAGCAGGGTGGCATACATTCTTTATTTTGCTTCAGGGTTCTGAATCAAACTGAATGCTAACTCCCTTTGTCATAATATAGTCTGGAGGAATCTTTACTGTCTTGACATTTCCTAGAATATCATATTGGTCCACTATTTTGATACCATTATACTTTCTAGACTGGTGAGCAGGTTGTAACAATTATCCTAGATACTCTGTCATATATATGTTTAAACCAGAGGTACTGAAACATTAACCTTTTTTTTTTTAGTGAATCAGTGATTTGGGATATGCCAGCAAGTTCTTCTCTAGGTAAATAACAGTTTTACATCTTGGAACCCCATTAAGAAAGAAACATAGTAGTTGTTTGGTTGGCTGGTTGGGCCTATTTGATTTTTTGAGTCAGCCAATTATGCCATACTTGGTAATACTGCTCCCAAACCATTTATCAGATTATGGGAGAACATTTTAATTTTGTTTAGGACTCAGACTAGAGAGGACTCTGCAGCCAATCCAGGATGTGGTTCCATCTTCCCTGTCCCTTGGCCATGATAACCTCCATATTTGATGGTGCTCGAGGTGTACATGATAGATATTTGGATTCTCTGGCAAGCTCCAGGGGGAAGGTAGCAGTGCAAACAGACCTGTAGATTTCTAGAGCTAATTCTGCTTGAAAAGCAGCTCCTTAGAAATTAATGAGCCTTTAGAGAGATTAAGAGTCTGATACCAGGGGTAAAAAGTAATTATGAAAGTTGAGTGGCTTATCCTAAATTGAATATTTTCAAATCCAAGGAGTCATCAGGTCGCATGGGATATCACTGATCTATTGTATAATAGAAGTAGTAGGTTTGGGGGCACCTGGGTGGCTCAGTGGATTAAGCCTCTGCCTTCAGCTCAGGTCATGATCCCAGGGTCCTGGGATCGAGCCCCACATCGGGCTCTCTGCTTGGCGGAGAGTCTGCTTCCTCCTCTCTCTCTACCTACCTGTGATCTCTCTCTCTCTGTCAAAAATAAAATTTTTTAAAAAATCTAAAATAATAATAAAAAAAAAAGAAGTAGTAGGTTTGTAAAACAGGAACAGACGTCTCAAGAAGATTGCATAAATAGGTGGTCCAGACTCGCAAGTCAGCAACTGCCACAGTGGGGAAAGAAAATTTTCAGTGGTCAGAGCTGCAAGCACTACACAGTGCACTTGTTCAACTGGTATGGAGGGAAAGATAACCTGATACATGGAAATACAGAGAGTTTTTTGAGATGCTGGAGATGTTCTGTATCAATAACCACATACGTGTGCCTATTGGGTGTTTGGAATGTGACTAGTGCAACTTTTAATTTTAGTGAATTTTAAATTTTAATTCATTTAAATTTAAATAGCTATCTTGTAGGGCACCTGGGTGGCACAGTTGGTTGAGTGTCTGATTCTTGGTTTTGGCTCAGGTCATGATCGCAGGGTTGTGAGGTTGAGTCCCAGGTCAGGCTCCACTCAGCAGAGAGTTTGCTTGAGTTCTGTGTCCCTCTCCCTCTGCTTGTGCGTGCTCTCTCCCTCTCAAATAACTAAATAAATAAAATCTTTAAACAGCCATCGTGGGCTAGTGGCTGCCATATTGGGACAGCACATATCTAAATTATATATATTTTAATAATGAATAACCAGTGATATGAGTTAAAGGAAAAGTCACTAATACAATTATTCTAATAATTTCTCACTCTGACATGGCTCTAGCCAGATAAACAATACTTCGGTCTGAACTACGTTTTGACTGTGTCTCTTCTAGTGATTTCTTCATTGAGTAGTCACTCTTTTCGTTTATCATCATTAGTTATTGAGAAAGAGTAGTCACTCTTAATTTATCATCATTAGTTATTGAGAATGCCAGGCATCCAAGTTCACTTGCTGCCCTTCCTCTCAGTCTGTTTTCTTCCCTGCACTCCTGGCCTCTCCGTGACTCTCTGGTCACGAACCACAGTGATACCGACCATTGTGCTCAGATGCTGTTCATATGCCAGGAGCTCATGCTGGGAACACCTGAACCAGAGAACAGGCAAGCCAGGGGAGGGCATGGTGGCCTAAGGCTAGGGGGTGAGGTGGGCTAGATTTGTTTTTTCCTGATTGTCAGAGCCAGTGGCTGGCCAGAACCTAGTCATACACAAAGGCAAGGGCATGGTGGATTTCAGTCCAGTTAGTATCCTGGGATGAAGGCAGAAGTGGGAAAGAATAGAAGAGAGATAATAAAGAAAAAAGAAAAAGTGCAAAAAATGGACTAGGACAGACAAGGGGTCAGTCAGGGCCACCCTGATGCTCAGTTGGCTGGAAAGTAGCGATCGGAAAGATTACAAAGGGATAGGCAGCCTCATTTGAGGCTCCTCTGCCCAGGGACCATTTGTGAGGATGGGTCAGAAGGGACTATATGTAGGGCTCACTTGCTGGAGAGTCTGTTCTTCTGGATGTACACTGGACTTTTCAGGACATACCTACAGACCTCCATTATCTATAGCTTCCCCCAGTAATTAAATTGTTCAATACAGCAGAACTTCCCAAACTCACCTGAAGGAAAGTTAACACACTGGGTGGGAATATATCCTCCCCCCTCCCCCCATCATCAGTTTATGTCCTTGACTGCTGGCTGCCTTCCCAGCTAAAATCTGAGCTGGAGGAGCATGTACTGCCCCTTGGGTAGTGAGGTTGAAAGATTAGGTCTTCCTCAATTTAGCTATGCCACCTACCCCCACTCCCACCACCTTTCGAAAGGAATAATAGAAGGTTTGTATCTGGCCACTTCCCGCAACCTCAACTTCATTACCCAAAAGGGAAAATGCCTTGAGTTACAATGGACACGGTGGAATTATGGATGGATGGATGGATGGATGGATGGATGGATGGATGGATGGATGGATTTATACTCCTTCTCAATTCCATGGAATCTTAGACTATTATCAGTCAGTACAGAAGTACTGCAGTATTTTAACAACCCATAAATTTGCTAAACTTGATATTCCCACTGAGTGTTAGTCCTAAAGGCATGTGATGGATTTTTCCCCACTGCTATTTTCCCACAGCTTTGTCTTGGACACAATTTCTTTTCTAGGAACTGTAAATTGTTTTTAAGTCTTCTTAGTTGGCTTCGGAGTTCATTGTATTCAAATAAGAATAACAGTAATTGTCTCTCCACTACAGCTTGATCACTGAATGATTAATATTTGAGTGACTTGCAGTTACCATCCACATAGCTTTTCCTCAGTCGTGGCTGCAGAAAAATGGTTTGACTCGGGACCTGGTGAAGATTGGCGCTCTGGTCTTGGGAGCTGTGTATATAACTTGTAGATTGCCCAGAGGGAACTGGGTCTTACTGGAACAAGATTCAGAAGAGGGTTGTGTTTACCATCAGAACTAGAATGTCAACAATGAGTATCAGGGAAATTAGAAGTCTCACTCTAGCTAGCTGGGGAAGGCAATTGATTGATTGACCAATTGACTGAAGTTAATAAATTTACCGAAGAACTCATGGAGAGTCACTGATCTGGAACTCTGAAGGGATGGCTGTTAGCATCATTTAATGAGCTTTAGATAACAACTTCCCGCTCCTGGGCCATGGGGATTTTGGGAAAAAGCCCAGTCAGAGATAGTGATTGAGCCCACTCCGCCAGGAATCCTTGTTTTGCACTGTCTCAGGCCAGCAGATTCCTGGTCCATGGCCTGGTGACATTCTGTACTGGGATGCTGCTTCTTTGTTTCTGTGCCTTCATGACTGTTTACACAGAGCCCTCAGCCTTCCCGTCTGTAAACACTCAAAGTTCACTCCAAGTGCAGTCGATGGAGGCCTCTGCTCCCCTCCAGTGTGCCTGGCTAAATGCCCCAGGTGCAGGCACAGGCGTCTGCTTTTTTATCCTTCACCCCAGGAATGGCATTGCTTTCCACCGCCGCCCAGCCGTCTTCTTTGAGCTGAGCATTCCCTGGGGCATGGCCCTGCCCGGCCTGGATTTCAGACTTGCCCGGAGTTCTGTTCCACTACCTGGATTTGCGCTCCAGCATGGGCACCCAGACAGAGAGAGGTACCCCATGACGGCTAATTTTGGTCGGGTGCATCCAAGATCTGACTTGAAGCACCTCCTTCCCCATCTGAGGGAGGCCCCTGCATTTCACTGCATAATTTTACATTCCTCTGGAGTGAATAACCCAGCAGTGTTACTACTACAAGTACAGGGAATAATAACTCTGAAATTTGTACTTTGATTCCCAATAATAGATGAAATGTGTTTATGATAATTGATGAGTTATTTGACTTAGCTACTATGTCCTTTAATTAGATGCCTGAAAGCCAAGTTACTCCACTGCCTGGTGTTTTGAGATTTGTTTTTAAAGATTTTATTTATTTATTTGACAGAAAGAGCGATCACAAGTAGGCAGAAAGGCAGGAAGAGGGAGAGAGGAAAGAAGGCTCCCTGCTGAGCAGAGAGCCTAAGGGGGGCTCAATCCCAGGACCCTGAGATCATGACCTGAGCCGAACGTGAGGCTTAACCCACTGAGCCATCCAGGCACCCCGAGATTTTTAACCTATGTTCCTCTTGCCATATGTCCTCTTCTCCTTTTTCTTTTCAAGTAGAAATGTTTAAATCTGCTCCCATTATCTCCCAAGAGGTCTACAGAAGGGCAAAAGCTTGTGCTGCTTGAGAAAAAGACATGTCCTGGCTTGGGTTTTTTAAATGGCTAAATCCTTGTGCTCGCACGTATACTAAATGGCTAAATCCTTGTGCTCGCACGTATACTAAATGGCTAAATCCTTGAGGCTA